>NC_030685.2:78969047-79301547 GCF_000004195.4 Xenopus tropicalis | reverse complement strand
CTATGGCAGCAAAGGGATTCCCCTGTACTAAGCACAATTCAGCAGGAACAGCCCCCTAAGTTTGCTCATAGCCTGTACAGAGAGATACCATAAAACTATGGCAGCATAGGGATTCCCTTGTACTAAGCGCAATTCAGCAGGAACAGCCCCTTAAGTTTGCTCATAGCCTGTACAGAGAGATACCATAAAACTATGGCACATAGGGATTCCCCTGTACTAAGCACAATTCAGCAGGAACAGCCCCTTAAGTTTGCTCATAGCCTGTACAGAGAGATACCATAAAACTATGGCACATAGGGATTCCCCTGTACTAAGCACAATTCAGCAGGAACAGCCCCCTAAGTTTGCTCATAGCCTGTACAGAGAGATACCATAAAACTATGGCACATAGGGATTCCCCTGTACTAAGCACAATTCAGCAGGAACAGCCCCTTAAGTTTGCTCATAGCCTGTACAGAGAGATACCATAAAACTATGGCACATAGGGATTCCCCTGTACTAAACACAATTCAGCAGGAACAGCCCCCTAAGTTTGCTCATAGCCTGTACAGAGAGATACCATAAAACTATGGCAGCATAGGGATTCCCTTGTACTAAGCACAATTCAGCAGGAACAGCCCCCTAAGTTTGCTCATAGCCTGTACAGAGAGATACCATAAAACTATGGCAGCATAGGGATTCCCCTGTACTAAGCACAATTCAGCAGGAACGGCCCCCTAAGTTTGTTCGTAGCCTGTACAGAGAGATACCATAAAACTATGGCAGCATAGGGATTCCCTTGTACTAAGCGCAATTCAGCAGGAACAGCCCCTTAAGTTTGCTCATAGCCTGTACAGAGAGATACCATAAAACTATGGCAGCATAGGGATTCCCCTGTACTAAGCGCAATTCAGCAGGAACAGCCCCCTAAGTTTGCTCATAGCCTGTACAGAGAAATACCATAAAACTATGGCAGCATAGGGATTCCCCTGTACTAAACACAATTCAGCAGGAACAGCCCCCTAAGTTTGCTCATAGCCTGTACAGAGAGATACCATTAAACTATGGCACATAGGGATTCCCCTGTACTAAGCACAATTCAGCAGGAACAGCCCCCTAAGTTTGCTCATAGCCTGTACAGAGAGATACCATAAAACTATGGCAGCATAGGGATTCCCCTGTACTAAGCACAATTCAGCAGGAACAGCCCCCTAAGTTTGCTCATAGCCTGTACAGAGAGATACCATAAAACTATGGCACATAGGGATTGCCCTGTACTAAGCACAATTCAGCAGGAACAGCCCCCTAAGTTTGCTCACAGCCTGTACAGAAAGATACCATAAACTCTTGTATTGTAGGTATTCCCCTGTACAATTCAGCAGGAACATTCCCTTAATTGTATATATAGCCTATAAGGAGAGGGCCATACAAGTGTTACAGCATACCTGTAAGTATTGCTATTTTGTAAGATCAATTCAGCAGGAACCAACCCTGAATTTTCAGAGCAATGTATATCATGCCCCAAATCTTAACTCATCTCTACTTTCTCCAAGCAAGTGTAAATATTCTTTCCTTGTTTTATCTCTTTGATCCCCCCCAATCTGTATTACATTATATCTGTCCAAATTCTCTAACAGCTTACGTTCTTCGGCTGCCGATTGATCTCTTTCCTTGTATGAAACCCTATGAAACATATATTGTTTGTACTTGAATATTTTTCTGTCAAAGAACAATCAACGTGAAACACTTAAATATCTAGATGTTTAACAAAATGTTCAGAGATTACAGACCGAGTGAATATCAAATTAGAGGAGATGTTTTACTGCCGTCGAGGGGAAGGGGGTTAAACGTCTTGTTTTTTCAGAAACCATTTCGGTGTAGCGGATTCTGTATATATATATTATATAGCATGGATACGGAAAACTTCCATGGGACACTTGAGAATATTTGTAGAAGTCTACAAATCTCTCTCTCTCGCGCGTGCTTTCTCGCTCTATCTATCTATCTATCTATCTATCTATCTATCTATCTATCTATCTATCTATCTCTATCTATCTATCTGTCTATCTATCATCTCTCTGTCTGTCTGTCTATCTATCTACCTATCTATCTATCTATCTATCTATCTATCTATCTATCTATCTATCATCTCTCTGTCTGTCTGTCTATCTATCTACCTATCTATCTATCTATCTATCTATCTATCATCTCTCTGTCTGTCTGTCTGTCTATCTATCTTTCTGCCTGGCTGTCTATCTATCTATCTATCTATCTATCTATCTATCTATCTATCTATCATCTATCTATCTATCATCTATCTTCTATCTATATCTATCTATCTGTCTATCATCTCTCTGCCTGTCTGTCTGTCTATCTTTCTGCCTGTCTATCTATCTATCTATCTATCTATCGATCTATATCTTTCTGCCTGTCTGTCTGTCTATCTATATCTCTCTCTCTTTTTGTCATCTATCTATCTATCTATCTATCTCTCTTTCTGCCTATCTATCTATCTATCTATCTATCTATCTATCTATATCTATCTATCTATCTCTCTTTCTGCCTGTCTATCTATCGATCATCTTTCTTTCTTTCCGTCTGTCTGTCTCTCTTTCTCTCTGTCTATCTCTCTTTCTGCCTTGCTGTCTATCTATCTATCATCTATCTATCTTTCTTTTTGTCTGTCTGTCTGTCTCTCTCTCTCTGTCTATCTATCTCTCTTTCTGCCTGTCTGTCTGTCTATCTATCTATCATCTATCTATCTATCTCTCTTTCTGCCTGTCTATCTATCGATCTTCTTTTCTTTCTTTCCGTCTCTCTCTCTGTCTATCTATCTTTCTTTCTGCCTGGCTGTCTATCTATCTATCTATCTATCTCTATCCATTCATCTGCCTTCCAACTCAAATTTTCAAATAAAAACTTGAAAACTCAAATGAATTAATTTGGGAGCTAAAAGTGCAAAATTCAAGCTATTTTAAAATTTTAGTTAAAAAAAAAAAAATGTTGCAGACTCACTGAAAAAATAGTAGAATGTGATTATATTGTGAGTTTATATGATTGATTTAATGGGTTTTTGATTCATTTTTTTTGGAAACAACAAAAAAAGTCTGCTCTTGAGTTCATTCAAGGTTTTTTTTTTAAAACTCAACAATTGCAACTCCGCCTCCTTATTTATGGTTGATTTCCCCTATGAAATCTTGAAAAATCTCATCTCATTCCTACATCGTATGTAATAATTATGATGAATATTTAGGGTTTGATGTATTTTGATTCCATTTTCAAAGGATAAAAGAAGCATATCCCAGCTGGTTTCCATACTTTCTCGGCACATAGTATAGAGGTGAATGATTTATTGGCCTCGTACGTCGGTGGCTCAGACCAGGTTGGGGGAAAGCTTTCGGGCAACAACAAGATTCGATAGATAAACACGGCTGTATTTTGGCTGCAGAACTTTCCAGCCAGGACAGCAAGGAGCAAACTCTCAGGCTTCTGGGAAACCCCCCGAGACGTGTGAAACAATACAGGGCAAGGTTTAACCCATCTCTCATCACCTGCTCGGATCCCGTCTCCGAGGCCTCTCGCAGCCTCCTGCCCATTAATAACTTCATTCCACTCAAAGAGCCAAACTTGGGAGGTCAATTCCGTCGGTGTTTCTTCCTCTTGGCATTTTAATAGTCGTTGAGTTACTTTGGAGAGATGAGACAAACAGTAATTTGAGATTTACAGTAGTGATCCGATGCCTGTAGGCCTTTGCGGGAAAAAAAAAAAAAAAAAAAAAAAACCCAAGACTCATTTATATAATGGAATGCGAACAACTGCTCGACGCAACTTATACATCATTTCCAAAATGTAGAAGTATTGTGTTTTGCCAAAATGGTGCCAGTCACACGGGGACACTTGGCAGAGTAGATGCCGTAAATTACCCTCGGTGTTACATCTCCGTCGGACGGAACGGCAGCTTATAAGGGAATTCCGAGATTGAATTTCTTCCCAGCAGCTGTTTTGGAGGATATAGTATATTTTCCCTCAACCACCTGTTTCCTTTTTATTATTTAAGTGTTCTGGCTTTGAGGGGGGTCCTGCCCAGAGCTTAGGATAAAGATGGGCCTGTTATATAGATAATTGATTGTGTGCAATAATATTAGCTGATAGGCTTTACCGTGATGTTATCTTTAATTCTAGATGGGACAGCTGTTTCACATGGTCGCAGCCGGGATTAACCTAAAGGATCGTCCATAAGGGATAAAGAGCTACTGGTTCCAGTTGGTTTTTCAGTATTAGTTTAAGACAATTCATGTTTGAATCAAGGCTCTTCCCTTGCCAAAGACCCCCCATTATTACTTGGGTTAAACTATGGCAGAGGACCCCCAATAAGGGGTACTTAATAATATCTTAGTTGGGATCAAGTACAGGTACTGTTTTATTATTACAGAGAAAAGGGAATCATTTAACCATTAAATAAACCCAATAGGGCTGTTCTGCCCCCAATAAGGGGTAATTATATCTTAGTTGGGATCAAGTACAGGTACTGTTTTATTATTACAGAGAAAAGGGAATCATTTAACCATTAAATAAACCCAATAGGGCTGTTCTGCCCCCAATAAGGGGTAATTATATCTTAGTTGGGATCAAGTACAGGTACTGTTTTATTATTACAGAGAAAAGGGAATCATTTAACCATTAAATAAACCCAATAGGGCTGTTCTGCCCCCAATAAGGGGTAATTATATCTTAGTTGGGATCAAGTACAGGTACTGTTTTATTATTACAGAGAAAAGGGAATCATTTAACCATTAAATAAACCCAATAGAGCTGTTCTGCCCCAATAAGGGGTAATTATATCTTAGTTGGGATCAAGTACAGGTACTGTTTTATTATTACAGAGAAAAGGAAATCATTTAACCATTAAATAAACCCAATAGGACTGTTCTGCCCCCAATAAGGGGTAATTATATCTTAGTTGGGATCAAGTACAGGTACTGTTTTATTATTACAGAGAAAAGGGAATCATTTAACCATTAAATAAACCCAATTGGGCTGTTCTGCCCCCAATAAGGGGTAATTATATCTTAGTTGGGATCAAGTACAGGTACTGTTTTATTATTACAGAGAAAAGGGAATCATTTAACCATTAAATAAACCCAATAGAGCTGTTCTGCCCCAATAAGGGGTAATTATATCTTAGTTGGGATCAAGTACAGGTACTGTTTTATTATTACAGAGAAAAGGAAATCATTTAACCATTAAATAAACCCAATAGGACTGTTCTGCCCCCAATAAGGGGTAATTATATCTTAGTTGGGATCAAGTACAGGTACTGTTTTATTATTACAGAGAAAAGGGAATCATTTAACCATTAAATAAACCCAATAGGGCTGTTCTGCCCCCAATAAGGGGTAATTATATCTTAGTTGGGATCAAGTACAGGTACTGTTTTATTATTACAGAGAAAAGGGAATCATTTAACCATTAAATAAACCCAATAGGGCTGTTCTGCCCCCAATAAGGGGTAATTATATCTTAGTTGGGATCAAGTACAGGTACTGTTTTATTATTACAGAGAAAAAGGAAATCCTACTGTGACGTTTATTAGTTATACCCCCTTTCTTACCTCGCCTTCGACGTTCTGTATAGAAAAACAACCCCGCTCTAACCTGCAATGAATAATTCTGGGTATTCTCACCCTTGTAGAATCTAAAAGCCAAAGAAAGCAGCCCCTGAAAGCCTTTCCAAAGAGTGTTTATGAAGCGGCGCGGAAGATCTTATTTATGGCCCCTATTAATATAACTGGTGTTCCGTCAGGATACATTTTGTAACATTAATAAAAGTATCATTAAAAATTGAGTATTTCCTAACAGAATTATGCAGAATGCAAACCAATTTCATATCATCTTTGATTACACTATAACAATCCTTTTTTTTTCTTTTTTTCTCTCCCCCTTAACTTGATGAAAAACAGAGCAAATACACTCTAAGTGAAATTCTTTGTTTTGGAAAACAGAATATATTATAGCGGCAAGACAAACTGTTGTGCGATTATAAATAATTGCGAGCGCTCTTCCTCTCTCTCTCTCGCGCTCTCGAAGGATGTTATCATGAAGATTAGGAATCATTTCCTCCAGAATTCCGTGTTTGCCTTCTCAGCACAGCTTTAATTGAAATGAATTTGAATAAGAAGCAACTTATTACTAACAAAGTAGATGGGGGACTAAATATATATTTATATGTTTATATATATTTCATACAAAGATCCGATGTTTTAATCTGTCCGTGGAGAAAATAACGGGTGCTTTATGCTTTCTTTGAAGGAATTAAAATCGGGCATTAAAAGGGAGGGATGGGGATATTTTATAGCCGCCAGTGCTCAGTTTTGTAAACTTGTTTTAACCGAGTTCCATCGATTATTATTCGCCCGTTATTTATATAGTGCTGACATATACTGACACACTTTGCGAAGAAGTTAATTATTTAGATCAGTTGCTGTCCTACAGGAGCTAACAATCTAATTTCTCCCACACGCTAGGGTCAGTTTCATTAGGGACCAATTAACCTGCCTGAACAATGTAGAAACTCCTTATACAGGTATGGGATCCCTTATCCGGAAACCCGTTATCCAGAAAGCTCCGAATTACAGAAAGGCCATCTCCCATAGACTCCATTATAAGCAAATAATTCTAATTTTAAAAAATGATTTCCTTTTTCTCAGTAATAATAAAATAGTACCTGTACTTGATCCCAACTAAGATATAAATACCCCTTATTGGGGGCAGAACAGCCCTATTGGGTTTATTTAATGGTTAAATGATTCCCTTTTCTCTGTAATAATAAAACAGTACCTGTACTTGATCCCAACTAAGATATAATTACCCCTTATTGGGGGCAGAACAGCCCTATTGGGTTTATTTAATGGTTAAATGATTCCCTTTTCTCTGTAATAATAAAACAGTACCTGTACTTGATCCCGACTAAGATATAATTACCCCTTATTGGGGGCAGAACAGCCCTATTGGGTTTATTTAATGTTTAAATGATTCCCTTTTCTCTGTAATAATAAAACAGTACCTGTACTTGATCCCAACTAAGATATAATTACCCCTTATTGGGGCAGAACAGCCCTATTGGGTTTATTTAATGGTTAAATGATTCCCTTTTCTCTGTAATAATAAAACAGTACCTGTACTTGATCCCAACTAAGATATAATTACCCCTTATTGGGGGCAGAACAGCCCTATTGGGTTTATTTAATGGTTAAATGATTCCCTTTTCTCTGTAATAATAAAACAGTACCTGTACTTGATCCCAACTAAGATATAATTAATCCTTATTGGAGGCAAAACAAGCCTATTGGGTTTATTCAATATTAAAGTGATATTTAGCAGTCTTAAGTTATGGAGATATAAATTACGGAAAGATCCCTTATCCAGAAAACCCCAGGTTCTGAGCATTCTGGGTAACAGGTCCCATACCTGTAAAAAGTGTATTGCCCACAATTATACAAAGAGGCCAGCCTCTTTGTAGTGAAATTACCAGTGGTGGCCTAATCCGACAGGGCACCCTAGGCAACACAGCAGGTCCTCCGCCCCCCACCCCCACGAATGCACACTGAAGACCTGGACAGTAGAGGGCATAAACATGCACTTAAGAGTGGAGCCAAATGAGGAGGAGGCAGTGGGTGGGCAAGGGCCCAAACTAGGGGTACAAAAGAAGTACATGTCTAGGGGCCCCCAACACCATTGCATACTAGGCACGTGCCTCTCCTACCTACCCCTAGTTCCCTGAAATCCACACAAACATATGAAGAGCAAAAGTAAGCCTAATAGAGAATATAGGTCTCTATTATATCCCTCTGGACCAAAAATGTGGAATATGCTGTTAACCCGAAATCCATTGCATACGGGTTCTGTGCTACTTTTTGGGGGACATCACTGCTAGGGTTAAATTAGACCCTAGAATCCAGATAGCTGCTGAAATTGCAAACTGGAGAGCTGCTAAATAATTTTAAAAAACTGCAAATAATAAAAAATGAAGACCAATTGCAAACTGTCTAAGAATAGCAATCTCTACATCAGGGAACCCCAACCTTTCTTACTCGTGAGCCACAGTCAAATGTAAAAAGACTTGGAGAGCAACACAAGCACCATAAAAGTTCATGGAGGAGCCAAATAAGGGCTGTGATTGGCTATTAGGCAGCCTCTATGCACCCTATCAGCTTACAGGGGCTTTATTTGGTAGGAAATCTTGTTTTTATTCAACCAAAACTTGCCCCCAAGTCAGGAATTCAAAAATAACTCCCTGGTTTGGGGGCACTGAGAGCAACATCCAAGGGGTTGGGGAGCAACATGTTACCCCTGAGCCACTGGTTGGGGATCACTGTTCAACATCATACTAAAAGTTAATTTATAGGTGAACAACCTCTTTAAATTTAAGTTAAAGGAAGCCTGTTCATAACATAAAGAGGACCAGCATTGAACTGGGCCACCGGGGTACTGGGAAAAAACCCGGTGGGCCCCGGCGGCCCAGATTCTATTCCCTCAGGCCTCCCCCCCCCCCCCCCGATGCACCCAGGGGCGGATTTCTCTTCAGGGCGCCCCAAGGCCACCCCTGCTGGTGCCTCCCCCCCGTGCCCATGCACAAACGCTTGCCCCCCCCGTGCGCATGCAGGAACGCAGCTGCGAGTGCGCATGCGCTCTTTAAACTCCCATACGGAGCAGTGGGGAGAGGTCCCGACTGCTCCGTATGGGAGCCAAACTTAAAAATGTTCTTGCGGCGGGGCGGCATGCCGCCCCTAAGCTTTTGCCGCCCTAGGCCCGGGCCTTTGTGGCCTCTCCACAAATCCGGGCCTGGATGCACCACAGCTAAGTTTTAGTTAGGAGCGCTTGTGGGAGGGGGTCAGAGGGTGTTGGGGGCCCCTGCGGGGTGGGGGGTGAAGGCGGAGGGGGTCATTGGGGGAAGGCAGAAGCTCCGGTAGGCCCTGTACCCCCGCAGTCTGCAGAGAACTTGTAGCACCAATTGGGATAAAATAAGTAATAAAAATTATTTTTTAATAAAAGTGGTGTAAGAAATATCCCAGTATTGTTCCATTTGGAAATATAAATGTATAAAAAGCATGTGGGTGCTGTACCTGTGGGAAACGAGGGTGGGGGCATTCTTCGGATGCGTTCCGTGCGTTCCGTGCCACTTCAGAACCAACAAGTGTTATAAGAAACACCTGTGCCTGACAAATGCATTCCTTTTAATTACCTTCCCTTATAATATCCAACAGCCTCCTACATGTGTTCGCTTTGATTGTTCCCTTCGGTGTTTCTTCTTATTCTTTTTTTTGTTAAACATCTGGAAATCAATAAAGAGAAAACTTTCCTACTAAGTGTTCTCTTGCCAAGAAGTATGCCCTGAATTTTGAACGATAAACTTTTTTTTTTTTTTTTCCCCCTTCCTTAATAGTTTATGTTCTTGCCAATCTCCGCGCAGCTCTGCAAAGTAAAATATTTGGCAGGGAATCTATATTAACAGATGGAACAAGAAATTAACACGTTTTTGCTTCGCTAATTCACAGTTCTTTTAGTACGCTAATTCTAAATCACCTGTTCTGACTTTGACAAGCTACAGACACCTGTTTGGGGTAATATTCCACAGCTAATTATTACATGAGAATCTGACTTTCCAACAGAAGGTTTTTTTCTGTGTGAAATTGCTAGAGTTAACAAATTAGTAATAGCAACTTGGTACGAAACGCGCTGTGCCGCTGCTGAATCGGTGAAGTTTAACCTTCCCTGGAAGAAAGGGCCGGTAGTATTAAATATTACAGCTTTTATACAAAGACCTGTTTATAGCTTTGTGTTCATAAACAGAACGTCGTAAATACTTAAGTCACTTGGTATTACCATGAATTTCCCTTTATAACACAATAATGCAATGCAGGCCATTAAACTTGGGAATTTTCTATTAGCAGATAGACTAAAGGTATAAAATGTAACTTCGGAATATCAGCTTCACAATTAAAGAACAGTATGTATGGATGTTGTTATTTTACATTATTATATATATAATATATAATTATATTATTGTTGTTATTATTATTTATTTTACAAGGTATTTTTCCTTTGTATACAGCCAGCTGGATATGCAATGCAAATAAGAATTCAGTTATTTCAACAGGTTAAGTGTGTTCCCATAAAGGAAAACTATACCCCCCAAACAATGTAGGTCTCTATAAAAAATATATCCCATAAACCAGCTCATACGTAAAACCCTGCTTCATCTAAATAAACCATTTTTATAAAAATATACTTTATTTAGTAGTATGTGCTATTGGGTAATCCTAAATAGAAAATTGCCATTATAAGTAGTGATGGGCGAAATGTTTCGCCAGGCATGGATTCGCGGTGAATTTTCGCCATTGGCGGATTGTTTCGCGAAACAGATGAAAAAATTAGCCGTGGAAAAAATCGCCACACGTCCAAAAATCGACGCCCGCGTCAATAGAATAGTTGCGGGCGTCAAAAGAATAGCCGCAAGTGACAAAAGAATAGCCGCACGACAAAAGAATAGCCGCGGGCGATAAAAGAATAGCCCCGCAACAAAAGAATAGCCGCGGGTGACAAAAGAATAGCCGCAAGTGACAAAAGAATAGCCTAGCAAAAAAAGAATAGCCGCGGGCGACAAAAGAATAGCTGCAGGCGACAAAAGAATAGATGCACGACAAAAGACTAGCCGCAAGTGACAAAAGAATAGCCTAGCAAAAAAAGAATAGCCGCGGGCGACAAAAGAATAGCCGCAAGTGACAAAAGAATAGCTGCAGGCGACAAAAGAATAGATGCACGACAAAAGAATAGCCGCGGGCGGCAAAAAAAATAGCCGCGGGCGGCAAAAGAATGGTCACGGGAGACAGTTTTTTTTTACGTGCAACATTTTTGCCGTTTCGCAAATCTTTTGACAGATTCGCTCATCACTAATTATAAGTACTAAGGGCTGCCACCTGGGATCATAGGAGTCACAGTGCACACAAACAAGCCAAGGCACACATACTGTACATGCTAGGCCCCATCAGCCAATGAATGGACAGAGTTCTGCCTTTTGCTCCCACACTACTTCCTGTTACAGTTAGAGCTGCATCACTTCCTGTCAGCTGATCTCTGAGGGAGCACACAGCCCATCACTAAATGGCGGCTCAAGGGAAAGGATGTAAAAGGGCAATATTTACTGATATATATATTCCAGTTTGGTGAGATTCTTAGGTCACTTAACATAATATAAACTGTCTGTTCAAGGGTAAGAAGGCTCACTTACAAATACAGTGTAAAGTACACAATTCTGAGACAAATGGCAGGGTTTGTTAGCAACAATGAAGCTTCTTTCTCAAGAATTCCACTGCAGCTTGCATGTGATGCACCAAAATGGATGCAACGCATTTTGGGGTATATTTATCATGCTGTTTAAAAAAAAGGAGTGAAGCATTACCGGTGATGTTGCCCAGGGCAACCAATCAGCAAATAGATTTTAACAGTTTCAACCAAAGCAAAGCATCTGATTGGCTGCTGTGAGCAACATCACCGGTAATGTTTTACTCCATTTTTTACATAGCATGATAAATATACCCCTTTGTGTATTTGTGCATTTGTTGTAGTAAACTGTGCAAAATCTGGGGCAAGTCCTCCTTTCTCCTATGGTTACAGTATATCTAACTAGTGATGAGCGAATCTGTTCCGTTTCGCTTCGCCGAAAAATTTGTGAATCTTTCAAAAGATTTGCGAAATGGCGACAAAATTCGCGAAATTCGCGCACACCTATTCTTTTGTCGCCAGCGGCTATTATTTTGTTGCGTGGCTATTATTTTGTCGCCCGCGGCTATTATTTCGTCGCCAGCGGCTATTATTTTGTTGCGCAGCTATTATTTTGTCACCCGCGGCTATTATTTTGTCGCACGGCTATTCTTTTGTCGCCAGCGGCTATTATTTCGTTGCATGGCTATTATTTTGTCACCCGCGGCTATTATTTAGTTGCGCGGCTATTATTTTGTCGCCCGCGGCTATTATTTTGTTGCACGGCTATTTTTTCGTCGCCCGTGGCTATTATTTCTGCACCCGGCTATTCTTTTGACGCCCGCGACTATTCCATGCCTAGCGAAACATTTCGCCCATCACTATTTCTAACCCATCAAGTTTTCAGACTTCCAAGGTTCTACACATTATATGAAATTTGTTATATGTGCCTAAAGAAGATGCCAACAACTAACAAATGCAACTTCAGCGAAATCGTTTCCCTCTTCTTAAATGAGGATTGTACATCTTCCCACAAGCGCGCACTGCCCGAGGTGCCTGTCTTCCCATTATGTTGGAAATAAAGGCCTCTTGTAAACAATTTCAAGTAGCAGGGAATTACGTCTTCATTTATATCTCTGAGAACAATTATAGCAGAACGCCACTTATCGTAAATAGTAACTGTCAGATTTGTGTTGTGTCAAAGCTGATAAATATAGCCCTACTGACATTCTGATGAATCCCCTGCAATCTCGACTAAATCGAAATGCCTGGATTACAATTTGGAATATGGGTATGGCTTTTATATGGCTTTTAGACCTGTTTCTTACAATTGTCATCATTTTAATATTACAATAAGGGGCAGGTTCATCGAAGTGTTAACATTAGAGCTCACCGCAGTAATATTCCAACACTTCTGCTTTCAGAAGGAGCCAGCGCTACACATTAGAACTTGGATTTCTTACTATTGAGTGCTATTCTGATACCTACTGGGAGCTGCTATCTTGCTCCCTTCCCATTGTTCTACTGATCGGCTGCTGGGGGGGCGGGGGATATCACTCCAACTTGCAGCACAGCAGTAAAGTGTGACTGAGTCTGAGCTTTCAGAAGGAGCCAGCACTACACATTAGAACTGCTTTCAGCTAACCTATTGTTTCTCCTACTCCCATGTAACTGGAGGAGTCCCAAGCCGGACTTGGATTTCTTACTATTGAGTGCTATTCTGATACCTACTGGGAGCTGCTATCTTGCTCCCTTCCCATTGTTCTTCTGATCGGCTGCTGGGGGTGAGGGGGGATATCACTCCAACTTGCAGCACAGCAGTAAAGTGTGACTGAAGTTTATCAGAGCAAAGGTCACATGGCTGTGGTATCCTGGGAAATGAAGAAGATGGCTAGCCCCATGTCAAAAACAGATTACAATGCAGGATTCTGCTGGAGAAGCTCTATTAACTGATGGGTTATTGTTCAGGGCAGGGGCGTGGAATAGGCCAAATCTGAATCCTGCTGAAAAAGACTGCATCTGTATCTGTAATAAAAAGCTAACTAACTTGCCTGTAGAGCAGTGATCCCCAACCAGTGGCTCGTGAGTAACATGTCCAGCTTTCTGGATAACGGATTTCTAGATAAGGGATCCCATACCTGTACATGATATTGGGGTTGGAAATTAAGCAGTGTTCCTGCTGTGTTTACTCAATGGTTAAATACATTATTCCATTAAGTCAACTTGCTGCCAGTATTTTATTTTAAAAAATGTAGTTTACACGGCGGTGCTGCCTCAATTTGTAGCGTCTAAAATGACTTGCTGGGAGCAATTTCTCAGCGCTTGTATCTATCCCAATTCAATTCCTGCTACAACTTTAGAGATGCCTCTGTTTTGTACCTTCATAGGCCGACGCTGGTGCCTGCCCAAATGCTCCGCAGTAATGAGTTGCTTTGGCCGGGTCCTTGTTATTCAAATAGAGAGTTTGAACCCAAACTACTTTGATTTTTTTCCATATTTGAATGTAAAATAAATGATATTTTACTTCAAACAGGAAGGAAAAAAAAAAATGCACAGCAACAAGGCAGAAGTTATTATGTTATGGGCGACCACGAGGGCAAACTCTTACAGAGTAGAACGTCTGGTTTGGGTTGTTATTGTTTTGTATGTGGAATAAACAAATATTTCGAATAGAAAGAAAGAAAAAGGCATTTGCAAAAATATTTTTCAGGGGGCACATGGTGCTAAAAAATGTTATAAACGTAAAATAGCATAGTTATCCTATGTCTTTGCTTTCTTTTGTTTTTTAAAAGATGTCTTTTTAGCTTTTGACCATGCCCAATTTGATGCGACTGCGGCCTTTTTTGACACAACCATATCCAATTTGACGCGACTGTGCCCTTTTTTGACACAACCATATCCAATTTGACGCGACTGCGCCCTTTTTTGTCACGACCATGCCCAATTTGACGCGACTGCGCCCTTTTTTGACACAACCATATCCAATTTGACGCAACTGCGCCCTTTTTTGTCATGATCATGCCCAATTTGACGCAACTGCGCCCTTTTTTTTCATGATCATGTCCAATTTGACGCAACTGCGCCCTTTTTTGTCACGATCATGCCCAATTTGAGGCGACTGCGCCCTTTTTTGACACAACCATGCCCAATTTGACCCGACTGCGCCCTTTTTTGATGCGACCATGCCCAATTTGCCACGATTGCACCCTTTTTTAATGCCCGCGTTTTTTTTGGTCGCCCGCACCCTTTTTTACGTGACTGCGTCCAATTTGATGCTCAATTAAATTTTCCTTCAACAGCCTTTAACAGCGCCAGATCAAAATCTTTTTTTTTTTTGTAACTTAAAATTTTTATTATTTTTCCAGTGCATGCATGGTTATTACATTGTACCATTGACTTTTACATTATACATTCTTTGAATAGCATATTAAAAAGAAACAGTACGTAATGTGTGTGCCTTATTGTCGTCTATGCAAGTTATACTGAAGGCTAAATGATTAATCTTATGTAAAAGGGAGAGGGAAAAAAGGTGGAGGTATACAGATTAAGAAATCAAACCATTTAACAATTGGATGCATGATGAAAACATATAGCTATATGAGTAAGCCATAAATGAGAGTAGAGGGAGGATAGGGGATAGAGAGGAAGAGAGCAACTGGCTTAGTAATAATCCTCATGGCGGTCTGGGTGTGGAAGTGGTAAGGGTAGAAATGATTCGGTCAAGAGGCTAGGCCTCGGAGCTCCCATATTGTCCAGACTTTCATGTATTGTGCAACTTTGTTTTGAAGTACTGCTATCCCGTGTTCGAAGATCCTGTTTGTGTTAGTTCTTTTTATTATTTCAGCCAAAGTCGGTTGGTTTGTGGTTTTCCAGTTGGAGGCTATTGTTAGCCGGGCAGCTGTGAGGATATGGTTGACCAGGGTCTGGCCGCTTTTGCATAGTTTTGTGAAAGGTTTTCCTAGAAGGAAGGTAGGCAGGTCTGTCGGTATCTGCTGGGAGAAGATCCTGCTAATGAGGTCGGCTACGTGTGACCACATTTGTTGGATCACTGGGCACTCCCAGAATATGTGCAGAAGGGTTCCTTGTGCTCCACAGTTTCTCCAGCAAGTTGATGGGCAGGTTGGGAAAAATTTATGTAATTTGTCTGGGGTGTGGTACCAGAACATCATGATTTTGTATATGTGTTCTTTTTGTCTGACACATATTGACATTTTTCTGGCGTTGTCCCAGATGCTTGCCCATTCCTCGGGTGTAAGTGGTTGTGGTAGCACTGCGTCCCATTTGTCCATATATTTGTGCTTATAGGGAGGGTCATCTGGAGGAGGAGTGAGTAGATTGTATATGATAGAGATGAGTCTCTTTTGTGGTAGGCCATTGCGAGCTAGAGTTTCAAATGCTGTAGGGCGAGTAAGCCTGGTATAAGTAGCATATGGTTGTATGAAATGCCGGAGTTGAAAATACTCGAATTGTTGAAGTTTTATCTGCGGGGCTTTATCTTGTATTGCCCTGAATGGGATTATTGTATGGGTCCGAGGGTCTAGTAGCTCTCGTATTGTGTGTAGTCCTGTCTGGGCCCATCTTTTGTGGAATGTAGAGTCCATTCCTGGTTGGAACGAAGGATTTTTGAGGTAGATTGTGTTTATTGGCCAGGTAGAGGTCAAACCATGTTTGTATTTAGTTCTGGTCCATATAGAAAGAGTTAGTTTAGTTGTAGGGAGAAGTGAAGGAGGATCTCGAGGTGTGGTTGATGTGGTCCATATTTTGGAGTTAAGGTGTATGGTATCCGTTGTCTCGTTTTCGATGCATCCCCAGACTGTGTGAGGTGACCATTGGGACCAAGCAAGTACTTGTCGCAGTTGTGCAGCCTCATAGTATTTCTGTAAATTAGGGACACCCAGACCGCCATGTCTTGTTGCTATAGTTATAACTTTTTTAGAGATTCTATGGCAGCGGTGTTGCCAAATAAACTTATGAAATAGGGTCTGTATTTCTTGTAAGATCTTGGCTGGTAAAGCTATTGGCAGTGTCTCAAATAAATATAAGTATTTAGGCAAAATATTCATTTTTAGGGCCGCTATTCTCCCGAACCAGGAAATGGGGTATTGTGCCCATTTTACAAGGGTATGTTTAGTGTTTTGGAGTAGTGGTTTAAAGTTAGAGTCGTATAATTGAGCATAGGTAGGGGTGATATGGGTCCCCAGATAGGTAATAAAGTCTGTCTTCCATTTGTAGTTGAATCTCTCTTTAAGGGTTTCTAGGATTGGCTGCGGGATATGTAGTGGGAGAGCTTCTGTTTTATTAACATTGAGCTTATAGCCAGAGAATTCACTGTATCGGGTTATGGTTTTGTGGAGATTTGGTAGTGAGATCAATGGGTTGGACAGGGTAAGGAGAACATCATCTGCAAATAAGGCTATCTTATATTGGCTTGACTTCCCCTGTACCCCTTTGATGTCTGGGTGGAGTCTTATGGCTGCTGCTAATGGCTCAATGCTTATTGCATACAATAAGGGAGAAAGAGGGCAGCCCTGTCTGGTCCCATTTGTGATAGAGATAGGTTTTTTAGATTGGCCCGGCAATTTTAAGTAGGTCTTAGGGGTGGAGTATAGGGCCTGGAGTGCTGTTAGATAGGGGCCTACTAGGTTTATATGTTTTAAAAGGGTGAATATATAGGGCCAGTTTAGTCTATCAAAGGCTTTTTCTGCGTCGAGGCTTAGGATCAGTGAAGGTGTTTTCTGTCTATTCAATACTTCAATAAGGTTTATGGCCCTCCTGGTGTTGTCGCCTGCCTGTCTCCCTTTGACAAAGCCCACCTGATCATTGTGTATTATGTTAGGTAATATTGGGGCTAGTCGGTTGGCCAAAATCTTAGAGAAAATTTTTAAATCCGCATTGAGGAGGGCTATGGGCCTATAATTTGAACAGATTGTATGGTCCTTACCCTCTTTTGGTATCAGGGAAAGATATGATGTAAGGTCAGTTGTGGGGATCTCTGTGCCCTGAAGAAATTGGTTGTATAGCTTCAATAAGTAAGGTGAGAGTATATGTTGGTAGAGCTTGTAGTATTTATATGGAAAGCCATCAGGGCCCGGGGTTTTGCCATTAGGCATGCTTTTCAGGACCGCTGATAGTTCCTCTGAGTCAATCTCTTTGTTTAATGTTTTAAGTTGTCTTCGGAGAATTTAGGGAGATCTAGGTCTTTAAGAAAATTATCTATGAGATCTGAATGTTTATTGGGATCTTGTGTGTGGGGTGCGAGGTTGTATAGTTTTTGGTAGTAGTCATGGAATTGTTTGCCTATTTGGTCGGGGTCATAGGTATGTTGGCCATTTGGGAGTTGTATGGAGGTAATTCTGGATTGGGTTTTTTGGTCTCGTAGTTTTTTAGCTAACAGTGTATGTTGCCTGTCTGCTTTTTCGTAGTAGGTCTGTCTAGTCCAAAGGATGGCCTTTTCAGTTTCTTTAATTTTACACATAGCCATTTCTTTCCGTGTTTGCACAATTTGAGAGAGAAGGGATTCTGATCTGTTCAAATTATAGTCTTTCTCCATTTCTCTGAGTCTTTTGAGTAAGTTCATATAGGATAAAGTATAAGTTTTTTTCTTATGGGCTGTTAAGGATATGAGATGGCCTCTAATTGTAGCTTTATGTGCTTCCCATAGGATAGGTAAAGAGTTAACAGAGCCTTCATTTAGTTGAAAGAATTCTTTCAGTTTGGTCTCTGTTGTTTTATAGGTGTCAGGGTTATGCAATAATGTCTCATTTAGCCTCCAATGCGGTTCTCTAGGAAGGGGCTTAGTTATGTCTATGGACAATAATTGGGGGGCATGGTCCGACCATGTCAGCGGTAAAATATCAGATGTAAAGCGTAAATGGAGGCAAGGGTGAGAAATAAAAAAAATAGTCTATACGGGAGTGGGCTTTGTACACCGGGGAGTAGTATGTGTATTGTTTTTCCCTAGGGTGTGAGATTCTCCAGGCGTCAAATAGTTGTGCCTGTCGCATGGTTTGTCTGAACAGGGTGGATAGCTTATGTGCTATGCGGTCTGAGGAGGGAGTAGACCGGTCGTTAGTCTGTGAGTAGGTTAGATTAAAATCACCTCCCATAATTAGGTAAGTATATGTAAACTGGTGTATTTTAGATAGCACCTTACGAAGGAAGCAGATCTGTCTCTTATTAGGAGAGTAGATATTAAGTAAAAGTATGGGCATATCGGCATATTTGCCGGACAGTATCAAGTAGTGACCGTTCGGGTCGGCGAGAGCCTGGTCGACTGAGAAGGGACAGTTTCTATGAATAAGTATGGCTACCCCTGCTTTTTTATGCGGTCCAGAGGCATAATGTACGTTTGGGTATAGTTTTGAATTAAGTTTATTGGGGCCATCTCTTTCGAAGTGGGTCTCCTGAAGAAATGCTATGTCTGCCCCAGATTGTTTAATTTCTTTTAGGGCCAAGTATCTTTTATTTATGCTATTTAGGCCTCTGACATTTATTGATATAATTTTAGCCATAGTGTTTGCAAAGAGTAGCTAATGAATTTGCTTGATGGACCAGTCGACCAGCTTTCTTTCCAATCCTCCAGGTAGGAATATTAGTTTTACATATGCATCCTAAGTAAAAGTTAAAAACATTAAACATAAACAACAGTATAACTATATTACATTGTAGAGTAAGACAAGAATATTTGGGTTTTCGTAGCATAGAAACAAAGAATTATCATAATGCCCCACCTTGGGTAGGGTTTTGATTACCCGATAAGTATTAGGTTGGTTTAAGTAGAAGTGCAGAATTTGGGTACTGCACCAGTGAGGGGCAAGACAGGCTCCTCGGTATCCGGGGGGTGAGGTGTCACAAGGTCAGAGTAGACTTAAGTTAGTTAGTTTGGGTAAAAAGTATGTTTAGAGTAGCCGTCATACGTGTAGGCCCCTATGTAGATCAGTAGTAAGGGGACCTTTGTAGAACGGTCAGTGTGCACAGTAGGTTGTGAGACAGTACTTAAGCAAATATGGGAGTCAGGTAGGCTGAGGTGGTGAAGGGCTTAGTGTCAGTTTAGGTGAACCATGAAGGTCCTGTACTTTTTGCCATTGCGGGTTCCGGAGTGGTGGTTTCTCCCGATGTGGGGAGGGTTGCGTTGGACCTTTGGTACCGAGGCCTAAGGCGTTAAGAAATTGGTGTGCCTTTTGGAAGTTTTGTAGTATATAAGTATGCCCAGAGCGATTCACCACTAATTTAAAGGGGTATCCCCATCTATAGGGTATACCATTCTCCCTGAGTTTGGTCGTGACAGGTCTCAGATCTCTCCTTTTTGCAAGCGTGATTGGAGATAAATCTGTGTAACATAGTAACATAGTAACATAGTAACATAGTAACATAGTAAGTTGGGTTGAAAAAAGACATACGTCCATCAAGTTCAACCATAATGCCTATACCTAACCTGCCTAACTACAAGTTGATCCAGAGGAAGGCAAAAAACCCCATCTGAAGCCTCTCTAATTTGCCTCAGAGGGGAAAAAATTCCTTCCTGACTCCAAGATGGCAATCGGACCAGTCCCTGTATCAACTTGTACTAAGAGCTATCTCCCATAACCGTGTATTCCCTCACTTGCTAAGAATCCATCCAGCCCCTTCTTAAAGCTATATAATGTATCAGCCAGTACGACTGATTCGGGGAGGGAATTCCACAACTTCACAGCTCTCACTGTAAAAAATCCTTTCCGAATATTTAAATGGAACCTCCCTTCTTCTAAACGGAGTGGGTGCCCTCGTGTCCGTTGGAAGGACCTACTGGTAAATAAAACATTAGAGAGGTTATTATATGATCCCCTTATATATTTATACATAGTTATCATGTCACCTCTTAAGCGCCTCTTCTCCAGTGTAAACAGACCCAACTTGGCCAGTCTTTCTTCATAACCGAGACTTTCCATACCCTTTACCAGCTTAGTTGCCCTTCTCTGGACCCTCTCTAACTCAATCATGTCCCGTTTGAGCACTGGAGACCAAAACTGAGCAGCATATTCTAGATGGGGCCTTACCAGTGCTCTGTAAAGGGGAAGAATAACCCCCTCCTCCCGTGAATCTATACCCCTTTTAATACAGCTCAGAACCTTGTTTGCCCTTGCAGCTGCTGCCTGGCATTGCTTGCTACAGCCAAGTTTATTATCTACAAGGACTCCAAGATCCTTCTCCATTATGGATTTGCCTAGTGCAGTCCCATTAAGGTTATACGGGGCTTGCATATTTTTACATCCCAGGTGCATGACCTTACATTTATCCACATTAAATCTCATCTGCCACTTAGCTGCCCAGATTGCCAGTTGGTCAAGATCCTGCTGCAGGGATGTCACATCCTGGATAGAATTGACTGGTCTGCAGAGTTTTGTGTCATCTGCAAACACTGATACATTACTCATAATACCCTCCCCTAAGTCATTTATGAACAAATTAAACAAAAGTGGACCCAGTACAGAACCCTGAGGGACCCCACTGAGAACCTTACTCCAAGTAGAGAATGTGCCATTAACAACCACCCTCTGTACCCGATCCTGTAGCCAGTTTTCTATCCATGTGCAAACGGCTTCACTAAGACCAATAGACCTTAGCTTAGAAAGCAGTCGTTTGTGGGGAACGGTATCAAATGCTTTGGCAAAATCCAAATAGATTATATCTACTGCATCCCCACTGTCCAGCTTCTTACTTACCTCATCATAAAAAGCAATTAAATTGGTCTGACATGACCTGTCCTTCATAAAGCCATGCTGATTACTGCTCATAATGCCATTCTCCACTACATAATTTTGAATGTGATCCCTTAACAAGCCTTCAAATAACTTGCCCACCACGGATGTCAAACTTACAGGCCTATAATTGCCAGGCTGAGATCTTATTCCCTTTTTAAATATGGGAGTGACATTCGCCTTCTTCCAATCACTAGGTACCATACCTGATGAAAGAGAGTCTGAGAATATCAGAAACAAGGGCCACTGCAATTCTGCCCCTAGCTCTCTCAGTACCCGAGGGTGTATTCCATCTGGCCCAGGTGCCTTGTTTACATTTATCGTGTGTAACCCTTTAAGCACCATATCCTGTGCCAACCACTGTGTAGTTGGAGCTGAGGCAACAGTGCAGCTATTGGGTGGGACTTGGCCCACTGGCTCCTCTACTGTATACACAGAAGAAAAGAACTGGTTAAGCACATCTGCCTTTTCTGTATCCGCTGTAACCATATTGTTATTATAACTCAATGGGGCCACACCCTCAACCTGCATCTTTTTACTATTAATATACTTAAAAAACTTTTTGGGGTTAGTCTTGGCCTCGGCCGCGATGCGCTCCTCATTTTCTATCTTTGCCTTCCGGATTGCTGTTTTACAACACTTGTTATAGTGTTTATATTCATTAAACGCAGCTACTGTCCCCTCTGACTTATATTTCTTAAAAGCTTTCCTTTTTTTCCCTATTAACTTCTTTACCTCAGAGTTAAGCCACATAGGGTATATCTGGATTTTATGGTTGCGAAAGTCGATGGGGCCCGTGGTGCGGATTTTTGCCAGGATCGCCTCTTTGCTTTGGAAATAGTGAAAGCAGGCTATTATGTCCCGTGGGGGCTTAGTGAGTAATGGTTTGGGTCCCAAGGACCGATGCGCCCTGTCCATTAGCCATAGGTCTGCCAGTACATTGGGGCAGATATGTATGCAAAGAGCTTTTAAGTAGTCTGGGATTTCAGGTGCTGTTATTTCCTCCGGGACTCCCCTAAATCTCAAGTTTTGTCTTCTTGACCTATTTTCAAGGTCCTCACACATATCTCTCAGGTGTGTGACTTCCTCTTTAAGAGAGAAGTTTTCCTCCTCCATGTTTGCCACCCGTTGGATTATATCATCTGTATAAGTTTCCAACTTGTCAGTCCGCTCACCCAAATCTGTAATATCTCTTTGTAAGTCTCTGATAGCCGCATTTACTGCTGCAGAAACAGTTTGAGAAATGGTGCTTGTCAGTGCATCTTGTAACTGGGTGAGCTGTTCGGTTAGGATTTGTGCTGTGACTGGTTGTCCAGGTGTAGTGGCACTTAGTGAGAGGTGTGGTGGGGATTGCTGCTGTGGCGTTATTGTAGGTGAGTGTGAGGTACTCACGGATTGTGGAGGAGAAGGGTCCATGTCGGGGGAGTCCGGAGGTGCTGCTTGTAATTCGGCGCCTTCTTGTGTAAAGGAGCGCGTGTTCTGGCTGTGCGCTTTGTGAAGGAAGGGGGACATCGTGACCCGTTGTTCCTGAGGTTTGCGTTTCCCCATGCTTTTACCTTGTAGGTAGGTGACCCGATCGCTACTTTTATTTGCTTTAGGCAGCTAATATTCGGGTAGTTTGGGGTCTTCAAGACGGAGCTCTTACTGCGTGCGTCCTCTGTCTACCATGGCTAGGCACCGCCCCCCAGATCAAAATCTTTTAATCACCGATCAACGAGTCGACCAATATCCGCAGCCTTTTGCGATATCAGGCGTCTCATCGAGCCACCATATAGGCACCGAATATCGTACGAAATAAAGTTTTGTATGATAAGATTGGTGCATGTATGGCCAGCTGTAGATCAAGTAAATTAGATTCAGCCACTCCGGGACACATTATTCCTTTTCATACCTTCCTACATTCTAAATAGCTCATTACCTACTTTTTTTTTTCCAACCAAGATTGCTAAAATAGTTCCTCTTCACAAGCCCCGCCCCCCCATACACGACAAAGTAAAAATGTCAAACATTATTAGTTCAGTGGTGTAACTACCAATTTTTCGTTCAACTGCACAGTATGATGATAAGAGCTGGAGCACATCCAGACATCTTTACTATCATTTAGTTCTTAACCCTAGGGTAGGCATGTGAGCTCCCAACCCATGTATCTTCTCTGCAGGTGCATCAGATGCGCACTCAGTCCCACCCCTGCAACTCCATCAAATGTATAATTAAATAAGAAAGTGGGTTTTTTTAACATTTCTAATTACAGCACCTCCTGTTCTTTACATAATACAGTAGAATGACATAGTCAGAGGTGGTTTTAACCACAATTTTATATGGGGCAGAGTAACTAAAACTCTAACATTTCTCATTTTTTTATTTCAAAATTCGAATAAACTTGTTTCCACAAATATGTTCCATTTGCTAAAATGGAATTTGACTTGAATTCTGAATGTGACTTGAATTCTGAATTGTTGCACAAAAAAACAACATGAAAAAATACGAAACCTCAAAAATTTAGAAGCAAAAGGAGTAGGGATGCACCAAATCCAGGATTCCGCCTTTTTGGGCAGAGTTCAGATTAGGCCAAATCCATGGTCCTGGCTGAACTGAATCCGAATTGGAAGGGTTAAATGTCAGCGTGTGACTACTGAAGTGGAAAATATTTCACCACGCACAGCGACGTTTAACCCTTCTGTATTCGGCCGTATCCCCTATAATGGATTCGGGGGTTTGGCCGAACCCAAAAAAACTGGGTTCGGTGCATCCCTAAAAGGAATGATCCTCCAGGAAAGAGAAGGGACATCTGCCATTGACTTCTACATGATCTCGGCAAGTTTTAGCTGCCAAATTGTCAGATTCGGATTTTTAGCCATTTTGATGCATAATAAATCTTAGAAAGGTAGCAACTTTTTTTGCGGCGAATTTTAGCGCCAAAAATCTGAATTCGTAAAAAAAAATCTGACACTTACTAAATGGCCCCCTTAGTCTTCTAATGTTTTGTTTATTTTATCAGAAATGTGTTTCCAACTTTGGCAGGTTAGGTTTGCTGAATGAATATGTTTTTTATTCATGTTATTTAGTGATGAGTAGTGATGGGCGAAATGTTTCGCCAGGCATGGCAGAAAAATTCACCACACGTCCAAAAATAAAAAAATAGAATAGCCGCAGGCGACAAAATAATAGCTGCGGGTGACAAAATAATAGTCGCGGGCGACAAAATAATAGCCGCAGGCGTCAAATTTTTTTTTTGATGCACGCCATTTTCGCCGCTTTGCAAATCTTTTGACAGATTCGCAAATTTTTCGGCAATTTTGCCAAAAATTTGGGCAAATTTTCTCTTAAAAATTACTAATGCTTGAAATTTATAAAACTTTATGTGACTTTTTAAAACCAACAAAAAACACGGCAGGTTTAAGTAGCCGAGAACTAGTGATGAGTGAATCTGTCCCATTTTGAAAATTTCACGAATCTTGCAAAAGATTTGCGAAATGGCGAAAGTGTCACACGTCAAAAAAAAATTGTCACGCGAGCCAAATTTTGCCGCCCGTTTCGAGAAACAATCCGCCAATCGTGAAACGCGGAAATTCACTGTGTATCCATCCATCTCTTTTCACTGAGAAAAAAAGAGTACATTAAGGAAAAAACACAGCAGAATATCCTCAGCTGCATTTTCAATGAAAATTTTTAAATTTGAATTTCTATAGAACTCACCCACTTTAACTTTCTTTCTGGCTGCTATTTGCTTTTCTTTTTCTTTAATAAATCCCAACTATTTGCAGATTCAGAAAATTCTTGCATTTTTTTTAACAAATGACCTCCTAAGGGATATTAAAATGACAGAACAAAATTCTACATGCAGATTTTAGTGAATGTATAGTATTTGTTTTATTTTGATTTTGATGCACAAAAATATGCATGAGGCAAACAAATACCCCCAAGGTACATTTCTTACTTTGAAAATAAATCCGAGCTCAAGCAATGCAGACAATATGGATTTCTTGTCATCAGGACACACTGTGGTTAGAGATGATTAAAAAGATAGTATTTTTCTTCAGCACTGTAATTATCCATTATCAATAAACATCTGACTCATAATTTCTTAGCGCTCTAGGACTCAATGGTTCTCGGTGGCGATTAACACATTTTTTTTGCCAGGCATGGATTCGCAGCAAATTTCCTCATTTCACCATTGGCGAATTGTCTTGTGAAATTTCAGCGAAAATCCAACATTGAAACAAAAAGACAAAAGCACGACAAAAGCATTTTGTGGATTTTTCACCATTTCGCAAATTTGCCTGCCGTTTCGCCAATTTTTTGGTGAAGCCAAACGGCACAGATTCGCTCCTCACTAATTCTCGGCTGCTTAAACCTGCCGTGTTTTTTGTTGGCTTTAAAAAGTCACATAAAGTTTTATAAATTTCAAGCATTAGTAATTTTTAAGAGAAAATTAAACAAATTTTTTGAGACAGATTTTTTGGCAGCTTATCAGCCCATGTAGGGGAAGGAACAACGGGCCTGCCAGACCCACATCTGGCCTAAAATTGGGCAGATATCGATTGGGCAGGTTTAAAAATTTAGTCGGATAGGGGACCGCATCAGCTCGTTGATGCGGTCTCCGAACCGACTGCGCCTATACCCATCGTTCTAATTTGATCATTTGGCCCCAGGGCCAAACGACTGAATTAGCTCGATATCGCCCACCCGTAGGTGGGGAGATCGGGAGAAGATCCGCTCGTTTGGCGACCTCGTCAAGTGAGTGGATCTTAGCGTGTATGGCCACCTTAAAAGTGGGTGGAAGTTGGCCACAGCTTTATTGAAAGATGTTTACCGGGTAAACATCCTTGCCCCATTATAAACAAAAGTAGGATATGCCCATGCGAGCCAGCGCAACCGCGGTGGGCCCGTAAAGTATAATCTATTAAAACATACCCAAAAGGGCAAGGACCAAATTAAAAAATACCCACCCATGGCTGTGACAATGTATCCAAAATAGTATAATAAAACTAGATTAACTTTACCATTGTGCATGAAACAATAAACATGTACCATCCAACTAGAAACACAAAAATAAATGGGTGGGCGGGATGATCAGTCGCCATTTTGGGTGCCAGATGCCTGCATAGCGCTGATAGTGAAGGAAAAGGTAGGCAAGGCGTTCCTATATTATATTCCATCCCTCCCATAGAGCATACAACCAATCCTGTACCCCCACATAGCAGCTCCCAGGGTTCTCTCCACTCCAGCACCTCCCCACGGTCTGAGGCACCCTTCGTCAACTACTTTGGTGCCCGAAATGTTTTGGGTGTAAATGAATATAGATAGTATAAATTCACAGACCATATATAGTAACTAATGGAAAAGACATATAGGGGCTGATTCATCAAAGTACGAGTTTGAATCCCAAAATGGGTAAAATTCAGAATAGATACAATAATTTCTGATGATCGGAAATGTCATAAAAATGCTTACGAAAAAATTGTATTAGTCACGATAATATTGTATTGGCGATCCGAAAGTCACAAAATTTTCATATCCGAACGATCGTAAACTGCGGGAAAACCTTTCTGACTTTGATCCTTCTGTGCATGATTTTGGAAGCCTCCCATAGGGCTCAATGGCACTCTGCAGCTCCAACCCGGCCCAAAGAAAGTCTCCCATAGGGCTCAATGGCACTCTGCAGCTCCAACCCGGCCCAAGGAAAGTCTCCCATAGGGCTCAATGGCACTCTGCAGCTCCAACCCGGCCCAAGGAAAGTCTCCCATAGGGCTCAATGGCACTCTGCAGCTCCAACCCGGCCCAAGGAAAGTCTCCCATAGGGCTCAATGGCACTCTGCAGCTCCAACCCGGCCCAAGGAAAGTCTCCCATAGGGCTCAATGGCACTCTGCAGCTCCAACCCGGCCCAAGGAAAGTCTCCCATAGGGCTCAATGGCACTCTGCAGTTCCAACCCGGCCCAAGGAAAGCCTCCCATAGGGCTCAATGGCACTCTGCAGCTCCAACCCGGCCCAAGGAAAGTCTCCCATAGGGCTCAATGGCACTCTGCCGCTCCAACCCGGCCCAAGGAAAGTCTCCCATAGGGCTCAATGGCACTCTGCAGTTCCAACCCGGCCCAAGGAAAGCCTCCCATAGGGCTCAATGGCACTCTGCAGCTCCAACCTGGCCCAAGGAAAGTCACCATACCGAAGCTTGAATGAATCTGAAACTTTCCTACTCGTTCCGACAAAAATGACTTTGTTGCATAAATTTTGATGCACAGTATGAAAAAGTTGCGTAAATTAGTGAAAAAAACAGTATGAAAACGTAGAAAAAATACGATTTTTTTTTGTATTTGGAGGCAATCGTATTTTGATAAATGGGCCCCTTAGTTTGTGGTCATCAAATGATTAATACAACTCTTTATTAAGCAATAAACAATCAATCACATGATTATATTGAGTGAAATCGACATATTTAGCCTTAGATTGTTTAACTCAAGCAAAGCTTGGTGTTTTGTTGGATCAAAACTGGTTAAACACTATGACATTCGCCGCAGAGAAGTAATCTTGGAAAATCAGATAGAGAAGGAATAGTAAAAAGATAGATATACTGAAGTGTTAAACAATGCCTGGGGCTAAGAAGTAATGAGAATTTTTTTCTTCCGCAGGGAGTTTTGATTTGCCTTTTGAAAAGAAAAAAAAAAAAAAGCATGTATCTTGTCCTAATAAATCCTAAAAAGTGTAATTTAGTTGTGAGAGAAGAACAAAGAAAACAGTGTCCTTTTGATAACGGTACTTGTTAAGGTTGATAAGTTGGTTTTCAAATGTGCAAAGAAAAATGTGTCTCCGTTTGATTTAAGGTGACAAAGTTACGTGTTCAAGTTACGTTCCACCTTTATTTGCTAATGCTTGTTTTTGAAAAAAATGATTTAAGGAAAAATGTAGCATTATCATTAATAATTATTATTATTTTTATCTTTTAATTATATAAGACTGACATCAGTTCCTGTCCTTATGGATCTTACATTCCCTTAGGGTCAGTTTCTTTGGGAGTAGTGATGAGAGAATCTGTCCCATTTTGATTCGCCGAAAAGTTAATGAAACAGCAAATAGTACGTTTGGCCATTAGTACCTTCAGTGAATAAGGTCACCTAAACATTAAAAATCCAGATAACACTCAATAACAACTACTGGGTTACTGGTCATTGTGCACTATAATGTCTCCCAACAGGGACACAAATTTGAGTAGAATCTGTATGAATAGAAAAATATTCTCTATCTATGAGGAATAAATACAGGTATGGGACCTGTTATCCAGAATGCTCAGGACCTGGGGCTTTCCGGATAAGGGATGCTTACATAAACCCAATAGGATTGGTTTGCCTCCAATAAGGACTCATTATATCTTAGTTGGGATCAAGTACAGGTACTGTTTTATTATTACAAAGAAAAGGGAATCATTTAACCATTAAATAAACCCAATAGGGCTGTTCTGCCCCCAATAAGGGGTAATTATATCTTAGTTGGGATCAAGTACAGGTACTGTTTTATTATTACAGAGAAAAGGGAATCATTTAACCATGAAATAAACCCAATAGGGCTGTTCTGCCCCCAATAAGGGGTAATTATATCTTAGTTGGGATCAAGTACAGGTACTGTTTTATTATTACAGAGAAAAGGGAATCATTTAACCATTAAATAAACCCAATAGGGCTGTTCTGCCCCCAATAAGGGGTAATTATATCTTAGTTGGGATCAAGTACAGATACTGTTTTATTATTACAGAGAAAAGGGAATCATTTAACCATTAAATAAACCCAATAGGGCTGTTCTGCCCCCAATAAGGGGTAATTATATCTTAGTTGGGATCAAGTACAGGTACTGTTTTATTATTACAGAGAAAAGGGAATCATTTAACCATTAAATAAACCCAATAGGACTGTTCTGCCCCAATAAGGGGTAATTATATCTTAGTTGGGATCAAGTACAGGTACTGTTTTATTATTACAGAGAAAAGGGAATCATTTAACCATTAAATAAACCCAATAGGACTGTTCTGCCCCAATAAGGGGTAATTATATCTTAGTTGGGATCAAGTACAGGTACTGTTTTATTATTAAAAATTGAATTATTTGATTATAATTGAGACTATGGGAGATATCCTTCCCCTAATTCGGAGCTTTCTGGAAAATGGGCTTCTGGATAACTGATCCTATACCTGTAATATACAAACGCAGTGATTAGGTAGAAACAGTTTTCTGTTGCTACAGTAGCTGTGTAAATTAATTTGAATGGATGGAATATACCAGTGTTGCCTTTTGCACAGGCACATGATTTAGTAAATGAGCCCTGCCGTGTCCATGATAATGACATCTCATCCCCACTGAGTGAAGGCAGTGAGCCACGTCAACAATCCCAACGTCTTTCTGTTGTGTTGATATGAGCAAATAGATTCACACCTTGAAATCCACAATATGTATGTCCATTTGTGGCAAAATCATTATTGTTTTGTAGCATTCATGTTTGAGTCAGTGTTAAACGGAGTCGCTTGAACTGATACAAAGTTGGCGCCAATCAAATCAAGTGGCACTTCAAGGCCAAGTAGAAAAGAAAATGGAAAGCTAAGCTAATGTTTGACTTATTGCTCTGAAATGAAGATGGCAACTAAATTCTAACCTATATCAGGAGCCTACCTATGTCTCAATTATTGTGATGCTGGGTATCCTATGTTACAACAATTATCCAATCCATTCTTGAAAGGATCTAATTTATCTGCCTACGCAAGACAACCTGGCAGTGCACATTATACCCATTTACATAATCCATTCTGTTTGCTAAAGGTAGGATTTCTTTTTCTTTCTTATCTGGGGCTGTAGATACAACTTGTATACAACCATATAAACAATAATAACGATGAACAATAATCATATCTTCTCATAATTTCCTGTTTTTCAAGATGAACAAACCCTTCTACTTTCTACTAAATTCTCTATATATTATTTATGAGACCCGTAAGGCCTAATATACTGGTGGCTGGGTAGAAAGCACAGTGCAAAAACATTTGTTTTTAACATTTTGCACCCTGTCCTGTCATCGGCACTTGTGGCTGAAGATAAAGGCAACTAGTCCAGGTATAAGTTCAGAAATGTGTTATATGTGCCTATAGCATATGCCAACAATGGAGACAATAGATGGACCTTGGGCTGGAACTCTCTCAGATCTGTAGATCTCGTGTATACCTTTGTACAGGTATGGGACCCATTATCCAGAATGATCGGGACCCCGGGTTTTCCGGATAAGGGATCTTTCCGTAATTCGGATCTCCTACCTTAAGTCTACTAAAAAAAAATATTTAAACAGTAATTAAACCCAATAAGATTGTTTTTGCTCCAATAAGGATTAATTATATCTTAGTTGGGATCAAGTACAGGTACTGTTTTATTATTACAGAGAAAAGGGAATCATTTAACCATTAAATAAACCCAATAGGGCTGTTTTGCCCCCAATAAGGGGTAATTATATCTTAGTTGGGATCAAGTACAGGTACTGTTTTATTATTACAGAGAAAAGGGAATCATTTAACCATGAAAAAAACCCAATAGGGCTGTTCTGCCCCCAATAAGGGGTAATTATATCTTAGTTGGGATCAAGTACAGGTACTGTTTTATTATTACAGAGAAAAGGGAATCATTTAACCATTAAATAAACCCAATAGGGCTGTTCTGCCCCAATAAGGGGTAATTATATCTTAGTTGGGATCAAGTACAGGTACTGTTTTATTATTACAGAGAAAAGGGAATCATTTAACCATTAAATAAACCCAATAGGGCTGTTTTGCCCCCAATAAGGGGTAATTATATCTTAGTTGGGATCAAGTACAGGTACTGTTTTATTATTACAGAGAAAAGGGAATCATTTAACCATTAAATAAACCCAATAGGGCTGTTTTGCCCCCAATAAGGGGTAATTATATCTTAGTTGGGATCAAGTACAGGTACTGTTTTATTATTACAGAGAAAAGGGAATCATTTAACCATTAAATAAACCCAATAGGGCTGTTCTGCCCCCAATAAGGGGTAATTATATCTTAGTTGGGATAAAGTACAGGTACTGTTTTATTATTACAGAGAAAAGGGAATCATTTAACCATTAAATAAACCCAATAGGGCTGTTCTGCCCCCAATAAGGGGTAATTATATCTTATTTGGGATCAAGTACAGATACTGTTTTATTATTACAGAGAAAAGGGAATCATTTAACCATTAAATAAACCCAATAGGGCTGTTCTGCCCCCAATAAGGGGTAATTATATCTTATTTGGGATCAAGTATAAGGTACTGTTTTATTATTATAGAGAAAAAGGAAATCATTTTTAAAATTCTGAATTATTTGATTAAAATGGAGTCTATGGGAGATGGCCTTTCTGTAATTCGGAACTTTCTGGATAATGGGCTAACATCTATGGCTTAACAAGGTACAGCCTCCCACCTAGTCTGGCTATGAAGTCTGTCACGTCTACAAGGGCGGGCCAAGCTGGCCAGACACCCTAGTCAACCCAGCTGGCCACCTTGTCTCACCCACCACACGTGTGTGCAGGAGCACATGCATGCACTGTGACATCACAGGGTGTGGTGAGAATCATTGGTGCGTCTAAGAGAGTACAGACTAGGGTAGGCAGAAGAGATACCTGCCTAGCACCCACCATCACTGTGCCCTAGACAGGTTGCCTTTTCTGCCTACCCCTAGTTCTGACCCTGCATGTCTGTCTTGAATCTTGATGTTATCAGACCATAAAGAAGTCTCTGGCTCCTGTAGTTCCTTATATAGACTCCTTTAGGGAAATTCCCCTAAATGCCAACCTTAAGGGTCAGCGCCACCTGCTGGCTGATCTATCTATTTCACCTCCTTACAAACTGTTTAAGTGAAGTTCATTACACTGTAATTGTGGAGATAAAGTGTATCCCAGTTTATGAAATCTATATTTTGAAGTTTCTTGCTCTGAAGAGGTTAAAGTTAAATGTGACTCAGATAGAGTGGCATTACAAGTATGAGATGAAGTTGGGGTTTTCAGCAGGCCCGGATTTGTGGAGAGGCCACAAAGGCCCGGGCCTAGGGCAGCAGAAAACTGGGGGCGGCACAAAAATCTTAAAATGTGTGCTCCCATACGGAGCAATGGGGACTTCTCCCCATTGCTCCGTATGCAAGTTGGCCCACGGCACGCATGCACACTCGGGGGGGGGGTGACCGCGGGCAGCCTCTGGGCAGGCGGTTTTGAAATCTGGCCCTGGTTTTCAGATAAGAGGTCCCTGTGTAACGTGGATCCCCATGGCATAAAGCTCCAAAATAAAAATCAAAATTAATCTGATCTCATACACGGTACTATTTTATTATATAATTATTATTATTATTAATATAGAAACAACGCAGATTTAGTAAACCAAGGTAGAATTATTAATAGCACACTGGGAGGAGCCAGTGCTGTGTTTCGGAGATTTCTAACTTAATTAGTCTTTTCTTTAGAAATAAATAGAAAGATTTAACTGAATTTACTTGACTGACATATTAGTTTTACCTTTCATGTCTGCCTTCCAATAACCAGGTTATAGTAGCTCTCGGCTGCTTTTACAGGTAGTTTTATTGCCTACCTATCTTACAACTCATAACTTTTCTCAAGTTGCGGAAAAGTTGCGTAACTGCAACTTTTTCAAACTGTAGCACCGAAGCCTCTACTTTTTTTTAATTGTTCCACAAAAAACAGCATCAAAAAAACTAAAAGTTTCTTAGCAAGGAAGGGAAGAGACGTCTGCTATTGACTTCTACATGATCTCGACAAGTTTTAGCTGACGAATTGTCCGGATTTTTAGCCGTTGTGTCGCACAGTAAATCTGAAACAATTCGTATCTTTTTTTGTGCAAAAAAATCCAAATCCAACGACCAATAGTTAATGGCCCCCCTAGCCTTGGAAAAAAAAGCATTAAATCCATCTCCTTCTGTCTCCGAATATTAAAAGCCGCTACTGCATACTGTGCGTTTACTTTGTTTCATCCTCCGTTTCCAAGGCTGCCATATTTTATTTACAGCGGTAAAATAAAAAACCCTCTATAAATGATAAATAAAACACACGCATAATAAAACGGCTCGCAAATCAAAGCCATGAAGTGCGGAACAGTTATGTGTGTTCATCGAGTGTCCGAAGAGGCAAATTCCACCGGGCTGCTATGATCTCTTCATTTTGCTGGAGGGCAAAACAGCCTCTGGGAGAAGTCATTTCTTTTGGTTTGTTTATCATAGGATGTGATGTATAAATCAAGGGTTTCTTTTGGACACTGCGCTTAACGCATTTCTCACCACTGATCGTATATTTATCTCATGCTCTCACCTCCGGTAATATCCTCCAGAAGGGTTAAGTGACCGATAATCAATTATTATTGAGAAGCAATCAATGGCTAATTTCCATAATTGTGCACATCTAAACACTGTGCACAAGGAAAAGAAACAAAGCTGCACTCCGAGCATTGCCTTGTTAGCAGTAATTTGTTAACACAGGCTCTAAAAAAAGCCTCCGCAGCTGGTGTAACAAATGTGTTTTCAGCATTCAGGCCATCAACGTGATTCGTCGATAAATGTATAGAATCAGCTTCTTGCTAAAAACTACAATTACAGGTGATATACAGATTGAAATCACAGGGCTGGTTTGTCGAAGAAAATTGTCCTAATGATGGGTTTTCGGATCGGGGATACAAGCTCTTTTCTTTCAGTGTGACGGGGAGTGAAGGCAGCTGCACCTGCCTCTGTGCTGTATTCTGCCGCACTTAATGATATCTGATGATATCATTAGGCAAAGTGTTCATAAACAGATGTTGAGCCTGTGCCTAAATGCTGTCAGATGAGCGGTTGCTGGCCTGAAACAGTATTATTTATATAGAACATTTATGTTTGTTATGTTAATAACCCCACTATTAGCTCTCTAGATGTTGCGATAGGAATGTAAATGCAGTTAATATGAGTATCAGCCTCTTTACTTTGTGTGCCATAGTTGAGCGTAACTTTTGTCGAGAAACAAAGATTACCCTCCCCAACACCAACCACCCATTCTCCCCCTCAGCCAATGCGTTTCGACTCCATGTTTTTTGGCATGGTCGGCATTTTCGATCAGAGGCCCCTTTGTTCCTAATGCGTGCCACTTGACAGAATATGGCAACAGTCGCTGTAGATGAGTTGGCGTTGCCAGTCTATTTTATAAATAAATAAATACACAAAGAGTTTGAACTGTATATTTGTTATGAGGCAATTACGTCACGTTAGGCTTTATTTCCATGCAGCGTGTACAATAGGTCGCTCAAGCCAGAAGGCACCTTGTTTTCAAAATACATTTATTGTTTGGGGAAATCGAAGACAAAGTAGACCATAATAAACACGGGTTTCCTTTTTTTTTTTCTTTCTAGTATGAAACATATGTCTTGTATTTAGTTGTAATCTGATGTTTGCAGAAAATGCAGAGCGTTTAGTAGAAGATGGAGAATGAAAGACAACAGAGAACGGATAACGTTTGACTATAGACAAATATAGTGAATGGTTGTATGATACAATGTGGAAGGTTCTATCAGATATCTATATGTATGAGTATTGTTGGAAAATATTTACCGTCTTGTGTATCCCCTAAGGCAACCTTGGTATCGCTCCTCAAACAGAACATTAAAAAGAAATTAGGCCACCGAATCATTGAGGAGAGGGCAAAGGGCAATTACTGGTTTCCCACAATCTCCGTTGCTTTAATGTTTTGTTGTGATTAATTGCAAGAAGGAGCAAAGTTAAACACTTGTTGTGTTTGTATACTCCGGAGGCCACGGGGCAGGCACACATCTTGTTAATAATCTTCGTCAAAGTTGTTTGAAAAGATGTGTCCTTCAGAAGGCTGAGGGATCTGCCAACACTTTCGAATCCTTTGAGAATCCACAGTTGTAATTGTTTATACATTATACGTCTATGGTTTGCATTTTGGATGTGTTATTACTGTAGTTTATGGATATTTTGCAGATGGATAGATTCAGTTCAACATTCAGCTAAACTAACCACGTATCATTGAATCTTTGTCTTCTAAAGTGCCAATATATATGGGATATTAATTAACCAAATAATGGGCCATATTCATTTCCGTGAGAAAATTGTACTTCATGGTTTATCTTATGAAAACTCCACTGAGGATAGCTGGAATTAAATAAGGTAGAAGTTTAACTCTTTGAATTGAATTTGGCCCAATGGAGCAGATTCAGTTCAATAAGGAAAACCAGGGACTGGGCCGATTGCCATCTTGGAGTCAGGAAGGAATTTTTTCCCCTCTGCTGCAAATTAGAGAGGCTTCAGATGGGGTTTTTACCTTCCTCTGGATCAACTAGCAGTTAGGCAGGTTATATGTAGGCATTATGGTTGAACGTGATGGACAAACGTCTTTTTTCAACCTAACTTACTATGTTATTATAATGCACAGTTTATTGGGGCAGATTCGGTTCAATAAGGAAAACCAGGGACTGGTCCGATTGCCATCTTGGAGTCAGGAAGGAATTGTTTCCCCTCTGGGGCAAATTAGAGAGGCTTCAGATGGGGTTTTTGCCTTCCTCTGGATCAACTAGCAGTTAGGCAGGTTATATATAGGCATTATGGTTGAACGTGATGGACGTACGTCTTTTTTCAACCTAACTTACTATGTTATTATAATGCATAGTTTATTGGGGCAGCTTCAGTTTGATGAGAAAATTGTATTTTTGGTTTGTCACGTGAAAACGTATGGGATAGATTCAAACTGAGGAGACAATTCATTTTTTTCTATTGACTTCAATAGAGTTTGCATGTGATAAACAGTGAGATATGTTTTACTTAAATTGCATCTGGTTCTATGGGAAAATCTGGAATTGAATTAGGAGATAAACTTTTCTCACCAAATTGAATCTGGCCCAATGCGTTTATTTTGTCCATATAGAAGATGCTTTGGTGGAACTAGACATGGCATTGAGTCAATTTGTTTACTGTTATGCTACTATTATAAATTAATATGACTGTTTAATAAAAGAAAAAGGGGGGTGTTATGTTGTGAATGGAATGTACCAGGGACAGTATTCCCATAAATAAGCCAGATTCAATTTGATAAGAAAAAGTCCTCCTAATCTCTTAATTCAATTCCAGATTTTGCCATAGACTTCATTTGAATTTTCACATGATAAATCCCGATTAAGCTTTTCTCATCAAACTCATTTTGGCACTATGATTTGGATTGGATTTGATGAGGAAAAACTCCTAATTCAGTTTAGAATATCCCCATAGACTTCTATTGAGTATTTGGGCCAGGTTCAATTTGATGGGACTTATCTCCTGATTCGCTTCTTAATGTTCCCATAGACTTTAATGGAGGTTTTATGGGATAAACCATGAGATAAATTGCTCTCATCAATGTAATCTGGTCCACTGTGTTATAATTTGTCTTGGGTGGTCAATGACTTTCAAGACAGATAGATATAATATATATCCCCACACCTAGGTAGTGGTGAAAGCCTACTTTAAAAAGCAGTAGGTACTTGGCCATGTGTCTGGCACTTAGTCATGTGCTTCAGTAATATATTACTCACATATATTGCACTCTAGAGCACCAAACCACCACCTTCACAGCTCCTATGATGCTTCCCGAACACACTCAAAAGTCTATTACTATAATACTGGGTGCCCAATAGCTACAATATTATTTTTCTTCACAAGTTTCCACAAGGGGAAAGATTCAGATATCACAACCACCAAGCACCCCCATATCATTGTACTTGAAATTTACTACTAAATTAGTACAGGTATGGGACCTGTTATCCAGAATGCTCGGGACCTGGGGTTTTCTGGATAAGGGATCTTTCCGTAATTTGGATTTCCACAATTTAAGTCTCCTAAAAATCATTTAAATAATTAATAAACCCAATAGGCTTGTTTTGCCTTCAATAAGGGGTAATTATATCTTAGTTGGGATCAAGTACAGGTACTGTTTTATTATTACAGAGAAAAGGGAATCATTTAACCATGAAATAAACCCAATAGGGCTGTTCTGCCCCCAATAAGGGGTAATTATATCTTAGTTGGGATCAAGTACAGGTACTGTTTTATTATTACAGAGAAAAGGGAATCATTTAACCATGAAATAAACCCAATAGGGCTGTTCTGCCCCAATAAGGGGTAATTATATCTTAGTTGGGATCAAGTACAGGTACTGTTTTATTATTACAGAGAAAAGAGAATCATTTAACCATTAAATAAACCCAATAGGGCTGTTCTGCCCCAATAAGGGGTAATTATATCTTAGTTGGGATCAAGTACAGGTACTGTTTTATTATTACAGAGAAAAGGGAAATCATTTTTAAAAATTACAATTATTTACTTATAATGGAGTCTATGGGAGATGGTCTTTCCATCATTCTGGATAACAGGTTTCCGGATAAGGGATCCAATACCTGTACATTAAATTAAATATTGTGATGTTTACAGAGAGCAAAACACAGAGATATAATTTGTAGGAATGTGTTTGCCTTTGTCTAAACTGGGCTTTATTCTTTCATATTTTTATCGACAACAGCTTTCGACAGCCTTTGCAAAATCTAAAATAATGTTCAGCTCCTGCCCAAATCCACTCTGAGCTTGGATTTTACTGTATATTTTTATAACAGTTGTAACCATTGAATGATTTGGGTGAAAAACAAAATGAAATTGACTGAGAACAGTGGATATTTTGTAGTCGTCGCGTAATTGAGAATAAACACAATTGTTTCCATAACTCTGGCTAATAGTTTATAGATTTGACGATAATAGAAAATCACGCTTTTTCTGATGTTTTGTAAAAGGGACGAATCTAGCATTTTATTATAATTCTCTGCTATTTCAAGATGTTATATTAGGTAAATTGTTACAGCTAATGGTGACAGTGGGAAGCGAGTTTATCTGTGATTCATCTCTCTATGGATCGTTTAGCAGACTTGGGAGCTCGTAAAAAATCTTCGGACACCTGGCTGCATTATAGTTCATGATGGAAATTGATATTGAATTGCTTTCAGTCGAAGCTCCAAAAGTTCTAATTCGGCAAGGGCAAAGTATCAGTGTTTTGTTGCTTTGTTACATGCCCATTGCTGAATGCTCATCACTATCCGTGTTTGTTCAACTTTATTGTAAAGCTTCATTGCAACTGCTAAATAATTTCCCAATTTGGTTACATAAAATAAAAACCCCTCAAGCTCATATCTTTAACAATATTCCGGACAACATATAGGATATTTGGCAGGTTTTTATTTAATCGTTTGAAAGCTAGGAGATACATGGCAATTCCATGCTTTAACCCTGTACTCCCTATAATGTCCAGTCATAGCTATGGGGCATAACAAGCTCCTCTTATTTCTAGTACAGGTATAGGACCCATTATCCAGAATGCTCGGGACCAAGGTTATTCCGGATAAGGGGTCTTTCCGTAATTTGGATCTTCATACCTTAAGTCTATTAAAAAATCAATAAAACATTAATTAAACTCAATAAGATTATTTTGCATCCAGTAAGGATTAATTATATCTTAGTTTGGATCAAATACAAAGCACTGTTTTATTTTTACAGAGAAAAAGGAAATCAATTTTTAAAATCTGAATTATTTGCTTATAATGGAGTCTATGGGAGACAGGCTTTCCATAATTCAGAGCTTTCTGGATATCGGGTTTCCGGATAAGGGATCCCATACCTGTAATACCACTACTTGCTGGATTAATAGTTTATAATGTTTCAATAAAGACATAGTACATCTATGAAGTAAAGCAATAATGCATAATTGTAGTACAGGTATGGGACCTGTTATCCAGAATGCTCGTGATCTGAGGTTTTCTGGATAAGGGATCTTTCCATAATTTGGATCTCCATAACTTAAGTCTGCTAAAAATCATTCAAATATTGAATAAACCCTATAGGCTTATTTTGCCTCCAAAAAGGATTAATTATATCTTAGTTGGGATCAAGTACAGGTACTGTTTTATTATTACAGAGAAAAGGGAATCATTTAACCATTAAATAAACCCAATAGGGCTGTTCTGCCCCCAATAAGGGGTAATTATATCTTAGTTGGGATCAAGTACAGGTACTGTTTTATTATTACAGAGAAAAGGGAATCATTTAACCATTAAATAAACCCAATAGGGCTGTTCTGCCCCCAATAAGGGGTAATTATATCTTAGTTGGGATCAAGTACAGGTACTGTTTTATTATTACAGAGAAAAGGGAATCATTTAACCATTAAATAAACCCAATAGGGCTGTTCTGCCCCCAATAAGGGGTAATTATATCTTAGTTGGGATCAAGTACAGGTACTGTTTTATTATTACAGAGAAAAGGGAATCATTTAACCATTAAATAAACCCAATAGGACTGTTCTGCCCCCAATAAGGGGTAATTATATCTTAGTTGGGATCAAGTACAGGTACTGTTTTATTATTACAGAGAAAAGGGAATCATTTAACCATTAAATAAACCCAATAGGGCTGTTCTGCCCCCAATAAGGGGTAATTATATCTTAGTTGGGATCAAGTACAGGTACTGTTTTATTATTACAGAGAAAAGGGAATCATTTAACCATTAAATAAACCCAATAGGGCTGTTCTGCCCCAATAAGGGGTAATTATATCTTAGTTGGGATCAAGTACAGGTACTGTTTTATTATTACAGAGAAAAGGGAATCATTTAACCATTAAATAAACCCAATAGGGCTGTTCTGCCCCCAATAAGGGGTAATTATATCTTAGTTGGGATCAAGTACAGGTACTGTTTTATTATTACAGAGAAAAGGGAATCATTTAAACATGAAATAAACCCAAGGAACCTGGCCCAAGGAAAGTCACCATACCCAAGCTTGAATAAATCCGAAACTTTTGTACTCAGCGCGACTAATACGATTTTGTCGCACAAATTTTGTCACAAAATTGCGGAAAATACGCACAGTACGAAAAAAACGATTTTTTTATTTTTATTTCGGACCTGTCGTCCTTTGATAAATCAGCCGCTAAGTGTAACTCCTCAAATAAGGTAGAAAATAGGTCCATCTTACCACTTACTCATGGTCATCACCATATCTCAGCCTTACCTTTCATTCACCTAAGGTAGCGGTTCTCAACCTGTGGGTCGGGTCCTCTTCAGGGGTTGAACGACCCTTTCACAGGGGTTGCCTAAGACCATTGGAAAACACATATTTCCGATGGTCTTAGGAATAATTTTATGGCTAGGGGTCACCACAACATGAAGAACTGTATTAAAGGGTCTCGGCATTAGGGATGTAGCGAACCTCAAAAAAAAAGTTTGCAAACCCGTTTGCGAATTTACGCCAAAAAGCGCGAATATTCGCGAACTTTGCGAACCCCATAGACTTCAATGGGAAGGCGAACTTTAAAGAAAAGCCATTTCTAGCCAGAAAACTGATTTTAAAGTTGTTTAAAGGGTGCCACGACCTGGACAGTGACATGCAGGAGGGGGATCAAGGGCAAAAATTTCTCTGAAAAATACTTTGTTGACACAGCGTTGCGTAAAACCGCAAAGGCAGCTGGCAGACCTAGCGGAAATATGCAGGGTTTTTTGCTATTTCGCACTATTAGCACCATGGAAACGGGATTTGCTTACACCAGTACTAGGCTGAAAAACGCCATGTGTGGCTTGTGCGGTGTTTTTAGGCCGAGAAAAAACGCAGCGGAAAAAAAAACGAACTTGCGAACACCCGATGTTCGCGCAAATTAGTTCGCTGCATCTCTACTCGGCATTAGGAAAGTTGAGAACCACTGCCCTAAGGCCAAGATCTTAATAAGTCCATATTTTTACTTGCTAGCTTTATCTGACCAATAACTATGTGGCTTTCATCCAGAAATGATATGTATAAATACAACTCAGTACAGGACAAATGTACATTTTTTATTAACTAGCACATAAACGTAAACAGCAGAAGGGAAAATTATGACAAACAAAAGAGTTTCTCTTTTTAATGAGAAAAACAGCACCGTTTCCATTCCTCCGGTAATCTGAAAATGTAGCCGAAGAAACCAGTTTAATGAGATCCATTTTAAAAGGAAATTGAAGCATAAAGGGGTTTTTTTTTTATTTTTTTTGCTGAGAAGAGTATTTGATACCAAAATATTAAATGATAAACACAGATTGCTTTAAATCAGACAGGCCATTTAAAGAAAAGCATTTTAGCTCATCGTGATATGTAGCACCTTATTTATATTAGGAGGTGTTAATTTGTAGCTTGAATAATATATTAATATAATATGTAAAGTGAATGGCATTGTTAATCACAGTCGCGCCTGGAACGACTTTGCTTCTGTGCGCTGAATTTTAATTTTGCAAAACATTAATTTCAAAGATTTTGCAGCAGTGGTTTTGTAATTAAATATTAATGTCACATGTTATTGCAGTAGCATGTTTATGAAAGCCGGCAACACTTCAAGTCGACTCATTTGTTTTATATTTATTCTCTCGGATCTGCAATCCCTTCTCTTTCAAAATTCCAAAAGTATAGGCCATTTTGAAAAAAAAAAAAAAAAAGTCGAGACGGGAACGTTTTTCACGGTAAACGTCCAACGCCCAACAAGGTAAATATTTAATGTGGTGTTTTTAGCTAGCATTACTTATCAGTAAATTGACTTTAACGTCATGTAAGCTTTAATAGAGAACTCATTTCTGGGCAACAGAGATTTCTAGAGTTTGCCAATATGTGCAAAATTGCTAAGTACTAGTCGCGGTCTTTGATGGGTTTTGGAAAAAAAGTTATAAAGTCACATATACAAAGCCAAACGTTGGAGTTTAAATTCAACTTTAGGACTTGGAAACAGGGGAGGAGAACTGATTCTCATTAAAGGAGAAGGAAAGGTACAAACGAAGTAAGCTTTATGGAGTAAATACAGCCATAAGCACTCAAGAATAGAGATGTAGCAAACTGTTCGCCGGCGAACTAATTCGCGCGAACATCAGGTGTTCGCCAGTTCGCAAACTTTTTGCTATGTTCGCACAACGCCGCACAAGCCACACATGGCGTTTTTCAGCCTAGTACTGGTGACGTAAGCAAATCCCGTTTCCATGGTGCTAATAGTGCGAAATAGCAAAAACCACCGCGTATTTCCGCTAGGTCTGCCAGCTGCCTTTGCGTATACATAGGAATAGCTTGCGTTTTTACGCAACGCTGTGTCAACAACGTATTTTTCAGATAAATTTTTTTTTGCCCTTGATCCCCCTCCTGCATGTCACTGTCCAGGTCGTGGCACCCTTTAAACAACTTTAAAATCAGTTTTCTGGCCAGAAATGGCTTTTCTAGGTTTTAAAGTTCGCCTTCCCATTGAAGTCTATGGGGTTCGCAAAGTTCGCGAACTTTCGCACTTTTTGGCGCAAACTTTTTTTTTGAGGTTCGCTACATCCCTACTCAAGAAATCAAAAGTCCTCTATCAAAAGAAACAGGATTTGTTGTCTCTTTGTTTTCCTGTGCCAGAGACACACAGCTCTCTTCCCTCTGCTGCTCCCCCCTCCCTCAAGGATGCTAAGAACTCACTCCCCCCCCTAAGAATGTGATCTGAGCCAATCAGCAGGAAGCTTCCATATAGTCTTACTAACTGAGCATGTACACCAGTCTTGGTATTGGTGCAGGAGCAAGGCATTATGGGAACTTTACACAGCTCAGCGTTTTTTTTCCTATGAAGCTTCTGATCATCTGAACTGGAGAAATATGGGGAGACTTAAGGGCACTATTGAGAGAACTGAAAGTATGCCTGCAGCTTGAGATTAACTCTTTATTAGCCTTTCCTTCTCCTTGAAAAAGATCCCCGTACTGAATGATCATAAGTTTCCCACACATAAGGGCACATTTACTAAGCAATTTTTGAAGATAAAGTCGGATTTTTTTCTTACTTCTAGATAATTTCGAGATTTATGAATGGGTTTTTGCCAGAACTCGATTTTTTCGTTATTGTTCCCCAAAAAATGCTTTTTGAAAATAACTCCCATAATTCGTGATTGATTTATGAATGGGTTTTTGGCAGAACTTGATTTTTTCGTTATTGTTCCCCAAAAAAATGCTTTTCGAAAATGACTCCCATAATTTGTGATTTATTAATGTTTAGTTAACTTTTTTTGTAAAAAAAAAAAAAAAGAAATTCGACAGGTTTGATCTGTTGAGTTCATAAGACTTTCAAGGCCAGAAGAAAACAAATTTTAGTAAATGTGCCCCATAATGGTGGAGGAGGATTTGAGGGAGCATTTAGTATTTCCAGATTTTTTTGGTTCGGCTTTGGATGCAAAAATACATCATCTAAAACCTGTCGAGATCACATAGAAGTCAGTGGCAGATGTCCCTCGTACAACTGGGAAATCTTTCTTTGCTTCACAGTTTTATAGGTTTTTTTTTGGGGGGGGGTTATAATGGCTTTTGTACAACAATCCAAAAACAATAAGAAAAAGTCATGGTTTTCGTGTAACAAATAAAAAAAGTTGCATTTTTTTTACACTTTTTCAATTCGGAATTTTTGATAAATGACATTCGTGAAAATGAGTTTTGTCGTAGTTTAAAAAAATAAATAAATAAATAAATGAAAAAAAAATTTATATATATATATATATATATATATATATATAAAGCTGCAAAAATCCAAATGTCACATGATATAGATCTACACTTACCATAGAAGTATCTTTATTGTCCATATTTTCTCAGTAGTGGATGCCTTTGTGCACATAAAGGTACTTGCTTCCATTATAAGAATAATTTTTATGGCGATAGTATAAAAATGGAAGTAGAACTTGCCAGAAATAATTGATTCGGCAAAGTATTGGTATAATAAGTTTACGTGAGCAGCGTCCATCCCAACAAATTCTCCTCCAGAATGTACTTATTTTTAAAGATGGTCCTCTATCAGTTGCATAGTGCATATAATTATTCAACCTGAGAAATAATGGGGCAGATTTTGTTTAATGATTATGGTTTATCATGTGAAGACTTTAATTTCAGAAGATAAACTTTTCTTCTTCTACAAAATTCTCTCCTATTGCACTCAAAGTAGACAGCCTGAACTAAATTAAATAGGCAAGAGGTCAATGTCCTACCTACTGCTTGGGATTGTAGCCCATCAATATTCGACCATGGTTGGACAACATTGCTTGCATTCCCTTTGATACTGAAGAATAGAGCTACTGTAGTATGTATGCCTTCTCACAATATTGTTTCCCCAGCTATGATGCCCCATCTTATGTTCAATGTATTTAATGACTCTGTATTTAATTCCATGTATTTGACTATACCTTGTAACAACAATGAGAGGACCATTTGAGTGCTTCCTTCTCTGAGTTAAGGTGGTCATACACAAGCAGATTTAAGGTGCCGATTGAAGTCCTTTAGACTAATTCTGCAGCTTATATGCTCATGTACGGGGACCCCCAATGGGCGTACCTGACCGATATCTGGCCTAAAATTGGACAGATGTTGGGCAGGTTTGATTTTTTAGTTGGATCGAGGGATCAGGGAACGGTTATCTCCATCGTTATAATTTGATCGTTTGGCCCTAGGGACAAAGATCGAATTAGCCCAACCTTAGGTGGGAATATCGGAGAAAGAGCCACTCATTGGGCTATCTTGCCAAATGAGCAAATCTTATCATAGTCTCATAATGTATGGCAGGGATCCCCAACCTTTCTTACTCGTGAGCCACAGCCAAATTTAAAAAGACTTGGGGAGCAACACAAGCACCATAAAAGTTCATGGAGGTGCCAAATAAGGGCTGTGATTGGCTATTAGGCAGCCTCTATGCACCCTATCAGCTTATGGGGGGCTTTATTTGGTAGGAAATCTTGTTTTTATTCAACCAAAACTTGCCCCCAAGTCAGGAATTCAAAAATAACTCCCTGGTTTGGGGGCACTGAGAGCAACATCCAAGGGGTTGGGGAGCAACATGTTGCCCCTGAGCCACTGGTTGGGAATCCCCGATGTACAGCCACCTTGTTCTCCTGTAGACGGTGCTCATTTACCTGCTCATTGTGCCTAATTATTCCACCTGGGAAATAAATTCCGTTCTATTTACCTTTCTCCCAAACCATGATAGGAGCCTGAGAAGCTCTCATTTACCAGCTAGCCCTATCTGACAGTAAAAGAAATAAATAACGATTACGACTACACTGTAGCTCACCACATTTTACAGCCATGATGGGATTCCAACAATGTCATTTAACTATTATTTGTCCCTATTTAAAATGAACCTTTCCCCTTTAAGCTATGCCATTATGCTCATTTGTCCTGTCACCGCTGACAGGCTCTGTGAGTCACGCACAAAAATGGTCATTAGGTACCGCATATTCATCCGATTTTTTTAAAAAAAAGAAAAGCATTCTGATGCCGCTAAAAGCCTGTAATTATTTTTATCCGAAGAGATAGTGTTGCTTGGAAGGTAATTTAATAACCTTTTGCATGTACCTGGGGAATGTTTCCCAGGGGATCCTAGGTGCTGACATGCCTTTCAATTGTCAAAACATGACCTTTAATGGCTGCTCAGAGAGGAGACGGCGTGGAATGTTTGGACCAGCTCCGGGCTCATTCTGTTTTCTAATGTATGTAAAAATGTAATTCTTAAGCAATGAGCATTGGAGGAAGACTCACTGGCGCTGACCTGAGAAGCAAAAGGAATATATAATAGCGCTGGATTAATGCTCAAATGCTGTGTGTGATTAATAAGCAGGTATATGTGTAAATTATTTTTAATTAAACTATGGGGCCCATTTACTTACTCACGAATGGGCCGAATGCGTCCGATTGCGTTTTTTTCGTAATGATCGGTATTTTGCGATTTTTTCCGGAAAATTATCGCGACTTTTTCGTTACCAATACGATTTTTGCGGAAAAACACGAGTTTTTCGTAGCCATTCCGAAAGTTGCGATTTTTCCGTAGCGTTAAAACTTGCGCAAAAAGTTGCGCTTTTTTCGTAGTGTTAAAACCTGCGCAAAACGTCGCGCCTTTTAAGTTTTAACGCTACAAAAAAAGCGCAACTTTTCGCGCAAGTTTTAACGCTACGAGAAAATCGCAACTTTCGGAATGGCTACGAAAAACTCGCGTTTTTTCGCGCAAATCGTATTGGTAACGAAAAAGTCGCGATAATTTCCGAAAAGTCGTAAAGGCGCCGAAAAAATCGCAAAAAATACGAAAAAGTCGCAAAATGTTCGTTTTCCAATCGGAATGTTTCCAATTCGGATTCGAATTCGTGGGTTAGTAAATCAGCCCCTATATGTCTAAGAATCAAAGAAATTGCAACACAAATCAACAGACTTTTTGTTTGTGGTAAGAACCAGATACTTTTTTTTTTTTTTATTACAAAAGTGTTGAAATTGCAAAAAGTTCTAACAGCCCCGGATCAGGTTAACAAGAGCTTTTGGATGTTTGTATCTCCCCAATCTCAGTGACTATGTTGCTATGCACTGTACTTTGCCTCTTTACAAGAACAAAAAAATGCAAGTTCAATTTAGTTTGCTAACATGATATGTTTGGGATGCCGAAATTCTGGGGGTTCATGAGGAGTAACAACTATAGGGTTGCTCTCATTTTCTGACCAATGGGAGTTCACTTTAGACCCCCCCACTTTCAAATGTATTACAGAATATTTCTTGAACTATTTGCAGAAACTTTTCCTAATGTGTTTGGCATTAACCATTATATCCTGTGAGGTTTTCAGAGGTTTACGGACAGATATCGGTCAGGTAGGGCCGTTGGGGGTCTCCATGCATGGGCAGATAAAATATATTAGAGAGTGAAAAAAAAATCCGCTCGTTGGTCCCCGAACGACGGATGCCTATGTGGTAATGGCAGATTCTGTTAATGCCTATAAGGGGGGCCTGGATGAGTTCTTGAACAAGCAGAATATCCAAGGCTATTGTGATACTAATATCTACAGTTAGTATTACTGGTTGTATTTATAGTTTATGTATGTGAGTGTATAGATTGGTAAGTATAGGTTGTGTGTGCTGGGTTTACTTGGATGGGTTGAACTTGATGGACTATGGTCTTTTTTCAACCCTATGTAACTATGTAACTATATACCCATTGTTCTAATTGGACTGTTTGGCCCCAGGGCCAAATGACCAAATTAGCCCGATATCGCCCACCCATAGGTGGGGATATCGGGATCTTCTCCTAAATTTGGTCGTTTGGCAAGGGGATCTTGCCACCTTCAGTGAAATTCAGGCAAAAAGATTGTGGTAGGTGGCAATTAATGTAGTCAGGAACAAAGCAGAAAGTCAGGAACCAGAAGCCAAAAAAGTTATTTGCACCCAGGAACTTCACAGGGATAAACCTATATTTGGGCAGTGATCCTGGGTCTCTTGTTTTGCATTTTTACTGCTGTCATGTGGTGCCACCTTGCAACACGCCAACATAAGATTTTGGCCATGGGTGCTGCCATCTTGGATCAGAAGAGAGTGCTCCTAACAGCATTCATCATAACGGAGTACTGGAAGTGTAATCTGCTCCCTGTTTTGACACATTTAGGACAGTAAAGGGTTGGATTAGGATTAGACGAATACAGTACCATTTCTTTTGCTGATTTCACATCATATTTGAAAGGTATCTTATAATAAAGGTTCATTAAACAAAATCTCTTTTTCTTTTATCATTTTGGGGCTAGATCTAACCGTAGCCGCAGCTGCAATGATTCCGCAGCCAAATCCTGACAAATGCCGTTTATCAATGTATTAGCTCAGGGGTTGCTCCATTGATGCACTGAGCATTCTAGGGCCGTATTTCAGCTTTTTTTCCCCCCCTCTTTAAAGTATCTTTAATCCTCAGTTCACCTCTCTCAAGCAGTCGCCATTAAAGATTTATGTTGTGCTTTTCAGAGCCACACCTGAATATAGATTACTTAAATGGGCTGTAAATAATTCATATCTGAGAATACATTTCCATTACCGACAGATAATGCAACTTAATATATTGTTATATACTGTAATAAAAGACTACAGATTGTTGACTTTTTATATAATCATCTTCAGGAGAGGGAATAGATTCAAATAAAAAGCCTGGATGTGAATTGCTCCTGTAATGCTTAATTCATTGTGTTTAGAACAGAGCCTAAAGGCTTATAGAGATCGATTCCAAGAAATATGAACTTCCCTGCAAGCTAAATACCCCTGGATGATAAAAACGACATTGTTTTTACCCTTTGGGGTCAGTTCTTATTGGTTATAGAGACAAGGAACTGTGAAAGTGATAACTAAATGCTTTCACTCGTTAATTGTTTCTAGTTAAGGCTGATGCCACACGTGGCGTTTTTCCCGCAGCGTTTTTTCTCGGCCTAAAAACGCTGCACAAGCCACACATGGCGTTTTTCAGCCTAGAACTGGTGATGTAAGCAAATCCCGTTGCCATGGTGCTAATAGTGCGAAATAGCAAAAAACGCCGCGTATTTCCGCTAGGTCTGGCAGCTGCCTTTGCGTATACATAGGAATAGCTTGCTTTGCAAGTACAGGTATCGGACCCCTTATCCGGAAACCCGTTATCCAGAAAGCTCCGAATTACGGAAAGGCTGTCTCCCATAGACTCCATTTTAATCAAATAATTCAGAATTTTAAAACTGATTTCCTTTTTCTATGTAGAAATAAAACAGTACCTTGTAATTGATCCCAATTAAGATATAAATAATCCTTATTGGATGCAAAACAATCCTATTGGGTTTAATTAATGTTTTATTGATTTTTTAGTGGACTTAAGGTATTAAGATCCAAATTACGGAAAGACCCCTTATCCGGAATACCCTTGGTCCCGAGCATTCTGGATAATGGGTCCTATACCTGTACTGGCGTATTTTGGCCTACGCTTGAAAAATCCGTGCTAAGGCATTTTCTAGCGTATTTCCGCATTGTGTGGTTTGCTTCGCGTCTTTTCAAGCTATTTCTATGGATGATGATATCAGGTGTTTTTCAGCCGCCGAGAGAATTAGAAAATACGCAGCGGAAAAACGCCACGTGTGGCATCAGCCTAAACCTAAATCAGGGATGTGCCTAATGCAAAAAAATTATGTGGTCAAGTCCAGTTAACCCTTTCCCTACCTGTTTTTTTTAATCATCTGTTGACCATATATGGCAAAAACTAAGGGGCACATTCACTAAGTTGTGTTTTTTTCTGGCCTTGAATCACGATATGGTTAAATTCGAAGTAACCATAGTAATTTCTGTAGTTCTAAAATGTCTCAACAATGCTTTTATCGTTGTACGAAAATATCGCAATTGCGTTGGGAAAAGCACGACATTTTTGGCCCGAAATGTTCGGAAACAGTTCTGGCTTTGAAGCCTTCCATGTCTGGCTTGGGAAACCTTCCATAGGACTCAATGGCACTCGACAGATCAAACTCTGGGGAACTATACTGTAGTCCCAATGAAAGTGTAACCAAAGAGTTAACAAATGCCGAAATGTTCATATTCTTTGTGCAAACTACGATTTTTGTGTTGAAATTTACCGAAAACCATGAAAAACTTGTGGAATTTTAACGAAATTTAAGCATACATTCCAAAATGCTCTATAATTTTAAAAAAATACAAATGGGCCCCTAAGTGTGCCCAGGAGCAGTAACCCATAGCAACCAATCAGGAGGTAGCATTTACTGGTCACCTGTTTGAAAGCAAATTTTGTATTGGTTGCTATGGGTTACTGCTCTTAGTCATTTTATTACACATGGGGGTTAGTCAATTCAGCAGGCCCCAGCCTAGGGTGGCAAAAATCTGGGGGCAACATGATACCACGGGCCATATATGAACTAGTGGTGGAGGCACCAGCGATTGGTAGCAACTGGTGGGAGGTGTGTGCAAGCAGGGGAGGCGTGTTCAAAAGGGGGAGGGGTTTGTGAGTAGGTGGGCAGGCTTTATGTAGGGGCGGCCTATCTTTAAATCCAGCTCTGCACTTCAGGTCCAAATATGTGCTTTTTAAACAAATGTCTCTATTTTTTAAAAATGTTTAATTTATACTATGTTGAAAATGCAGAAAGTAGTGATGAGCAAATCTGTCATGTTTAAATTAGCAAAACTGCTGAAAAATTTGTGAAACGGTGAAAAAATGACAAAAGGCGGCTACCACATGACTTTTTTGACACAACTGTGACTTTTTTGATGCAACTGCAACTTTTTCCTAACGTGACCGCAACTTTTTCCTCACTGTGAATTTCTTCGGCGGCAGTTTCACGGAAAAATTCAACAACGGCGAAATGCGGAATTTCCCCGCGAATGCCAAATCCGCTCATCGCTGGTAGAAAGAAAAAGTTTGCCAAAGGCGGATCAATCGGAAAGTTTCCCAACTACCATTTGAAAGGACTCGAGCGACGATCCCACCGTTTGTGATTAGGTTTAATGCGGCACATAAAATTAATTATAAATTAGTACGATCGCATTTGTGAAGTCACATGAGATAATTATTTTAAAAGGAATAATTTACAAGATGAGAAAAAAAAAAAAAAAATAGTCTGATTCAGAAAAGAAGGCCAGTGTAAACTTGGGAAAAAACACGCTGTGAATAAAGTCTGTTAGATCTTGAAATAGGAGCCCTGCTAAATAATGCATAGTTTTATTTTTTTGTATCCTTTGCATAAACCTTCGGAGAGTATTTATTTATGTAAACTTAACTTGATGTACTGAGGAATCCGAATGGGAAAATGGCATTCATTTTGTTTTCATTTTGATATTTAGGAAAAATATTCTGTTACATATGGACTACTTAGACCTAATCATCTGAGTGAATGTGATGAGCGCCTCGAGCCAGGTTGGAAAGGGCTGAATTGAACGCACTGCCCTGGTCTTGCTGCAGGCTACACAGGTTGGCCCAAACTCTGCTGGAGAGCAGATGGCAAGCCAATGCTTATAGTCACACTTACCTTCCTTGCTAAATCCATAATCCCTCACTGGACACATAGCCAAGACAGGCTTGGAGGCGGAAAGGAGGTTACAATCTGGACTCGTATGTCGACTGCCAGAACGGAGAAAACAAGCTCTGAAATATCAAACGCTTAACAAGTTGTGTGTCTTGTTCCAAAGCCAGTGCAGATTTTTTTAAAAGTAATTAAGACATGATCGAAATTATTTATGGCGTATAAACACCAAAAAACAAAAAAAGAAGAATCAGGCTACAATAATAAAGCAAAGACGAAGGCTATCATTTAGCATAAATAAGGGAGTATGGATACAATAACGAAGCAAAGACAAAGGCTATTATTTAGTATAAATAAGGGAGTATGGATACAATAACAAAGCAAAGACGAAGGCTATTATTTAGTATAAATAAGGGAGTATGGATACAATAATGAAGCAAAGATGAAGGCTATTATTTAGCATAGATAAGGGTATATGGATACAATAACGAAGCAAAGACGAAGGCTATCATTTAGTAAAAATAAGAGAGTATGGATACAATAACGAAGCAAAGACGAAGGCTATTATTTAGTATAAATAAGGGAGTATGGATACAATAATGAAGCAAAGATGAAGGCTATTATTTAGCATAGATAAGGGTATATGGATACAATAACGAAGCAAAGACGAAGGCTATCATTTAGTAAAAATAAGAGAGTATGGATATGTAGCCCACCTGTGCATATACTGTGGTACTACTGCTTTACTTGGCGCTACAGGAGTCCTGAGCCCCGCTTACTATGGGGACAGGAGTTTCCCAGCAATGGCGTGCCTCCACCCAGGGATAGTGGTATGGACTTATTTCCTACCCCCCCTGGGAACTTCATAGGTTGGTGTACCTTTCCGGACTTATAGATCTCACCACACGGTTATATGAATAAAGTAGTTGAGAAGGTTTATTGGACGAACACCTCTCCAGGAGCAGCTTAACCATAGTATACAGTGCAGGGTATATCTCCATACATCTCATTGAGTACCATCTCCTGTTGGCCTACCCAACGGTACTCCCGACATGTGTTCCCATCTAGAGGCTCTCCCCGGTACTCACGGCAAGACACTCTACCATAGAGTTCCCCCGGTACTCACGCTAGGACGTTACCCCACAGGGACCCACACCGGTACTCTCATAGGGCATCCTCAGATCCGGCCTCCTGGACTGGTGGTGCCTTGGTACACCTTCCCTAGCCTCTTAATTCCCTGCACTCCGGCTGATGTATTGCCGGGAGGTCTTAACCTCGCTTACTACTCCTGGAGGGGCCATGTCCGCCCATTCTAAACTCGCTACTCTACATATCACTCCTAGAGCGATCTATTACAAAACTCCTATATCAGAACTGTGCCCAGGGCACCCACTCCATTACTGGAGCAGTCCCTAGACCAACCAACCCCTACAGCACATGGCTGCGTTATTTATATGGGCCTGTGTACCACCTTGTGGTCATAACCCGAACTACAGGGGTCCTCCCCATTAACTATATAGCACCCAGTCATCCCAGTGTCCCTGTGTCCCAGCACCACCCTGTGGTCTGTCCTAGGGGTTCCTGTCCTAAGGGCCCGTTTTTGGTAAACCCCTACATTCTCCCCCTACAAGAAAATTGTCACCTCCTGGCTGACACACATTCTACTAAATACAATACATTTACCATGTTGTTTTCACATCACGCTTCACAGCTCCTCCAGGAGACTGCCAGGGTACAATGGATGACTGAAAAGGAAGAACGAGACATAAAAACATTCCCACCCTCCATAGTCTTGGTGAAAGTCCCCATAAGAGTCTCTGTCCCTTAGACATTTCACACTGAAACAAGAGAGAAAGGACAACTTATTGCCCAAAAAAAATCAAAACAATTTCTTTATTTTGCAGCAAAGAAAATAATAGAAAGACTTTCTTTTCCTGACCCTCCCCTCCTCCTTGAGGGAGTCCAGCTCCCAAGGTGATCCCACCTTGGGTCCGTTCATCCACCAACGGGTGGGCATTTAGGCAAACTTGCGCCCTCTTGGGCTAACTCAGGATCTCCCCTCCGGGAATCGTGACAGGAGCAGCACTTTCCTCCCAACCAGCCGGTTGGCTGCGACTTGGATGATCCTTACCCATCGTCGACGGCTCCTCCAGGGAGAAGGACAAGTCCCTCCTGAGGGGCACACCCAAACGACAGGTGTCACTCACCCCTGAACTGAAAAGTTCCCTCCTGGGATTAAACAAGTCCCACTGAAGACTCTCTCACACCATATACGCAAACCGCATCTGTATGTCAATATATGAGGCGTAGTAGCAAGGGTGTGGTTTTTCCACTGGTACCCCACTGGGCAATTCAACTTCCGTACTAAAATAGCGCGGTTCTGGGCTCTTTCTCCCGCAGCTATATACGGTGTGGCGTAGCACAGTGCGGCCCCACCACCACTCTTTTTCCAGCGCCCTGACAAACTTCCAGGCCGCCATTTTCTTCAGGGGATCAGCGTGGTACAGGCACTTCCCAGCCTTCTTTTCCTTGGCTGCTATCTCCGCCACCACCCAATCGTCCATTAGGGACTCCATTTTATCATACACCCAGAGGGGTGCGTACGGCATATAGTATCCCCAAAGCCTAAATATCTTGTAATTCATGACCCGCTGTATTCTGGACACTCGGCAGAATATATCGGGGTCACCCTTACCAGTCAGGACCCAGAAGTCCTTCTCCTCCTCTTTAGTAATTTTTCTAGGAGCTAGGATACTATTAGGTAGTTTAAACAACTGAGGACTATAGAAGTCTTCCTCCTCCGTCTCATCCAGGTTATCCCAGCCGGGATTAGGGGTACTAACTGCCCCATTGGCTCCTTCAGAGGCTTCATTTCTCTTTTTGAGAACCTCTATATAGGGTGGTAGAGACTTTACTTCGGGTGGTCCCCCTTTATCACTAGTGGACTCGGGACTCTGCGCGGCCTCCTCCGGGCCTTGCTGCACCCCTTGGGGTTCTGGCTCAACCGTAGCCTGGGCTTGACTGATACTAGGGGCTTCGGGTAAAATGGCTGCAGGCTCACTCTCTACCCGTCCGCCCTGGGATTCCCAACCCTGGGACTCCTCATTCACCCCCTGGGGTTTCTCACTACTTACATCCCCGGAGGCTACGGACCCCGAGATCTCCACCTTCCAGGGATACAACTGTAGTGGTCTGGACACCAGGGTAAGGTCGCCGTCCCCTAGGTATCGCCCGTATACGGCTGGACTTGACTGGTTGGTATTTAGAGTCGTCAACATTGCCAGCGTGGTTCTGTATCCATCATTGAGCTTGTCCTCTCTCAAAGGTCCCATCCAACCTCTGTGTCCACAGCTTGGGCATCGGCCCAGGGCCTGTTTTAGAGCTGAATGGACCTCGGCCCCACAGTCACCACATATGGGCACCATGAGGAATTCTCCCAACGGCGAGGGCTTCTCTACAAAAGATCCTAGCCACACGTAACGAATATTGGCATCGTACAGGCTACCAACTTCCGGTCTAGAAAGCATGGGTGTCTCACTCCCTCTTTCACTTCCGGACTTAATCGACATGCTTGCTGTGGAGTTGTAGAGGAGCTTACTCTCACGACTCACTGCCAACTGAGAAAGTCCCAAAATGGCCGCTGTGACATCAGCTAGCAACGTCACTTCCTCAGCCCTGTGCGCACTTTCTAACGTGTCCTATTGGCCGCTGACCCTCACGGGGCGGTCGGTATGCAAATCAGGTACTTTCCCTTCTGGCCCGCCTAGATCTCACGGGTATTCCCCGGCTCTCCCTTGGCGCCAATCTTCCTGCAATCCTATTGGCTAGGAGCGCCCTTGCTCCTCTTTTCGCGCCAAATCCCACCTGGGGATGCGGATCAGGATGGCCCAAATCTAATCCGGTCGGGAAAAGGGTCTCACAGACACACTAGGCCTCAGTTCCTTTAGAGCCCGGTCTGGCAAAAAGTTCCTGCTCTCATCTCAGCAGTGCCTCCAAATGTAGCCCACCTGTGCATATACTGTGGTACTACTGCTTTACTTGGCGCTACAGGAGTCCTGAGCCCCGCTTACTATGGGGACAGGAGTTTCCCAGCAATGGCGTGCCTCCACCCAGGGATAGTGGTATGGACTTATTTCCTACCCCCCCTGGGAACTTCATAGGTTGGTGTACCTTTCCGGACTTATAGATCTCACCACACGGTTATATGAATAAAGTAGTTGAGAAGGTTTATTGGACGAACACCTCTCCAGGAGCAGCTTAACCATAGTATACAGTGCAGGGTATATCTCCATACATCTCATTGAGTACCATCTCCTGTTGGCCTACCCAACGGTACTCCCGACATGTGTTCCCATCTAGAGGCTCTCCCCGGTACTCACGGCAAGACACTCTACCATAGAGTTCCCCCGGTACTCACGCTAGGACGTTACCCCACAGGGACCCACACCGGTACTCTCATAGGGCATCCTCAGATCCGGCCTCCTGGACTGGTGGTGCCTTGGTACACCTTCCCTAGCCTCTTAATTCCCTGCACTCCGGCTGATGTATTGCCGGGAGGTCTTAACCTCGCTTACTACTCCTGGAGGGGCCATGTCCGCCCATTCTAAACTCGCTACTCTACATATCACTCCTAGAGCGATCTATTACAAAACTCCTATATCAGAACTGTGCCCAGGGCACCCACTCCATTACTGGAGCAGTCCCTAGACCAACCAACCCCTACAGCACATGGCTGCGTTATTTATATGGGCCTGTGTACCACCTTGTGGTCATAACCCGAACTACAGGGGTCCTCCCCATTAACTATATAGCACCCAGTCATCCCAGTGTCCCTGTGTCCCAGCACCACCCTGTGGTCTGTCCTAGGGGTTCCTGTCCTAAGGGCCCGTTTTTGGTAAACCCCTACAGATACAATAACGAAGCAAAGACGAAGGCTATTATTTAGCATAGATAAGGGTATATGGATACAATAACGAAGCAAAGACGAAGGCTATCATTTAGCATAAATAAGGGAGTATGGATACAATAACGAAGCAAAGACGAAGGCTATCATTTAGTATAAATAAGGGAGTATGGATACAATAACGAAGCAAAGACGAAGGCTATTATTTAGCATAGATAAGGGTATATGGATACAATAACGAAGCAAAGACGAAGGCTATCATTTAGCATAAATAAGGGAGTATGGATACAATAACGAAGCAAAGAAGAAGGCTATCATTTAGTAAAAATAAGAGAGTATGGATACAATAATGAAGCAAAGATGAAGGCTATTATTTAGCATAGATAAGGGTATATGGATACAATAACGAAGCAAAGACGAAGGCTATCATTTAGCATAAATAAGGGAGTATGGATACAATAACGAAGCAAAGAAGAAGGCTATCATTTAGTAAAAATAAGAGAGTATGGATACAATAATGAAGCAAAGATGAAGGCTATTATTTAGCATAGATAAGGGTATATGGATACAATAATGAAGCAAAGACGAAGGCTATCATTTAGTATAAATAAGGGAGTATGGATACAATAATTAAGCAAAGATGAAGGCTATCATTTAGTAAAAATAAGAGAGTATGGATACAATAATGAAGCAAAGATGAAGGCTATCATTTAGTAAAAATAAGAGAGTATGGATACAATAATGAAGCAAAGATGAAGGCTATCATTTAGTAAAAATAAGAGAGTATGGATACAATAACGAAGCAAAGACGAAGGCTATCATTTAGCATAAATAAGAGAGTATGGATACAATAACGAAGCAAAGACGAAGGCTATCATTTAGCATAAATAAGAGAGTATGGATACAATAACGAAGCGAAGACGAAGGCTATCATTTAGCATAAATAAGAGAGTATGGATACAATAACGAAGCGAAGATGAAGGCTATCATTAAGCATAAATAAGGGAGTATGGATACAATAACGAAGCGAAGATGAAGGCTATCATTTAGCATAAATAAGAGAGTATGGATACAATAACGAAGCGAAGATGAAGGCTATCATTTAGCATAAATAAGAGAGTATGGATACAATAACGAAGCGAAGATGAAGGCTATCATTAAGCATAAATAAGGGAGTATGGATACAATAACGAAGCGAAGATGAAGGCTATCATTTAGCATAAATAAGAGAGTATGGATACAATAACGAAGCAAAGACGAAGGCTATCATTTAGCATAAATAAGAGAGTATGGATACAATAACGAAGCAAAGACGAAGGCTATCATTTAGCATAAATAAGGGAGTATGGATGGGAATATGGTGATATTTGATAGCCTTAAATGTCTAAATGTTTTGTGATAATGCCTCTTTAAAATATTTGAGCGATTGCCGTATTCAAAATAAATTTATAGTGATTTTTTTGATCCCTGCTAACATATAATTAATCCCTATTGAAGGCAAAGCACTCATAGGAGCCTATTCATTAATTGATGTCCAAAGTTTTAGAACTGTGCGTTTTTTCTGCAATTTTTTTGTTAATTTCTGCAACTTGTTTTTGGAACAAGAAGTTTCGGATTCATTCAAGCTTCGGTATGGTGACTTTCCTTATCCCAAATGATTGTATAATGGTTAATACAATACTATAGATCCTTGTATTCAGATCCGTGCATCCATTGCACTGTTGTGTATTCATTTATCTCTAATTAGTTCCATGACAGCGCCTAATTAGCTCCATGACAGCGCTGCAACTTTAAAAATTAACAGGTTTGTGCGCCTTTAATGCAAAACAATGTCTCTACAGAATGGTGGTCTTCCGACATCTGGAGCTTGGGTCCCTGTTTGAGGTCTAACATTTGATTAAGCCCCACCTTAGCCATAAGATGCCTAATATTTGTACACAATCATTAAAGTAATTCTCATTAGTCTTCAGCATATCGAATAGTATTCATCCTCTAATTTCAAGCTAATTAGCCTTCGTTTCCCATCCCCTTTCCAATGCTTTTGGGGGCCAGCCCCACAATTTGGGAACCACTGCTCTAGAGCAAAGGGGTATCTGTAAGCAGCTTTGTATTGACTACCTGTTATAAATGTATTTAAAAAATCTGAGCTGTCAATCACATATTACCTGCCCCGCCTCTATGCCGAAGGCATAGAGGCGGGGCAGGCAATATGTGATTGACAGCTCAGATTTTTAATTACAATTAATTTTAACTTTCCATTCAGCACTTCCTAGATATCACCTAGATGGCAAATGCACAAGATTTCGGGGTGATACAAAGCTTTGCCTTAATAACAGTGCACACAAAATGGCGCCGGCCCACTGGCTGTGACTGTCAATTTCAGGACTGAAGGGGAAAAAAATTAAATAATTTTTGTAACCCCTATTTAGCTATAAAATAGGCAAAACACAAACTAATGTGGTTTAGAGCATGGGGTACATGCGACTCTCTTAAACAGGATGGGCCTTCGCTGTATGGAAGAGACCATGTGGAGCAGGGGGTGTAGTAACTACAAATCACTGTAGCTGTGTGCAGTGCAATTTAGCAAAGATGGACGCCAGAAGGTTGTTGCAGTTGAACTATAGACAGGTTTATTGTCAGAGACAAATGATTCAGCAGGGTTATACTCACATGGATGGTACAGATATTATAGTACCCTGAGTACCCTGAGATATATTTAGTACCCTGAGGACAACAAGAGAGGATGCACCTCCTTTGGGAGTCTGGGCAGGGTAAATGCACCTGGTCAGCTTGGCACCACTTTTGGAAGCAGTCCAGGTTCTCAGGTTGATAATCCCTAGCTTGAGAGTCCTACAGCCGACTGTGGAACAGGGTTGAGATACTGCCTGTCTCCTATGTCTAAGGGCTCTGGTACACGGGGAGATTAGTCGCCCGCGGCAAAACTCCCTGCTCGCGGGCGACTAATCTCCCTGAGTTGCCTTCCCCCTGCCATCCCACCGGCGAACATGTAAGTCGCCGGCGGGATGGCAGACGCGGCGGGGCGATTTCGGGAAATCGCCGAAAAAGCCTCGCGAGTCTTTTCTGCGATTTGCGCGAAATCGCGCCGCCGCGAGCAGGGAGTTTTGCCGCGGGCGACTAATCTCCCCGTGTACCAGAGCCCTTAACTGTGGCCCTATGCTGAGGCAACATTGCCTGTATGGAAGGGTACTTCCAGCTACTTTCCTTGGTGGAGCCGAAACTGCTTTTGCTTCCTATCCTCTCTATCTCACTTTCCCAGAAAGTGCTCTTACAAGAGTAACTATCTAACTGGTCATCGTTCACGGGGTCCCTGTCCCCGACTTCTCTAGAGTATAGGATGGGTAGGAAATAAAGCTTTACTGGGGCCGTGTTCTGATCCCAGGCTCAGTGGACCTTCACCTGAGACACAGAGGCAGCCAAAGAGGAAGCCACACCTCCTTGCTAAACACTATATGAGAGTGCAAGAGGTGTGGTCAACCCAAATAACCAATAAGGTATAGGTAAAAGGATAAACTAGATACATGGGACTTTGCCCAGTAACAGCAGAAATCAGGAAGAAGTAGGGTTTAAAGCCATAGGGGCAGATTAACCCTATGGGTCCCTACATTTCTATAATGTAAGTAAAGTTTTTTGCTCAACAAACATGATAAAAAAGGTTTTGGAATTAATTTTTAGGGTGACAGGTCCCCTTTAATACTGCCCAATAAAAATAACTATGATATGTAGTGTTTTTTCCTTAGTTTGTGCAGCGCAGCTGTCATCGTGTCGTCTAAAAGAACCGTAGATGCTTTAGAAACAGACGATACAATTATTGATAATATAACATATGGTAGCTTTGTGGGATTAATAAAGTTTAACTGTTTGCAAAGCTCCAATCAGTCTCATTTAATTTAGTGCTAAATAAATTCTATATGTGTCCTTTAAACGCCAGTATATCATGGGAATAAGTTAGAAATGTCTTGTTGGAATGTGTGCTTGTCTCTTGCTGGAAAGAAGGAAAACATCTGGATTAAATAAGCAAACTGCATAGCTTGTGTGCTGCCTGAATGTTTAATTTAATGAACAGGATGATAGTCTTTATTGGTATTACAGGTATGGGATCCCTTATCCGGAAACCCGTTATCCAGAAAGTTCTGAATTAAGAAAAGGCCATCTCCCCTAGACTCAATTATAAGCAAATAATTATTTTTTTAAAAATGATTCCCTTTTCTCTGTAATAATAAAACAGTACCTGTACTTGATCCCAACTAAGATATAATTACCCCTTATTGGGGGCAGAACAGCCCTATTGGGTTTATTTAATGGTTAAATGATTCCCTTTTCTCTGTAATAATAAAACAGTACCTGTACTTGATCCCAACTAAGATATAATTACCCCTTATTGGGGGCAGAACAGCCCTATTGGGTTTATTTAATGGTTAAATGATTCCCTTTTCTCTGTAATAATAAAACAGTACCTGTACTTGATCCCAACTAAGATATAATTACCCCTTATTGGGGCAGAACAGTCCTATTGGGTTTATTTAATGGTTAAATGATTCCCTTTTCTCTGTAATAATAAAACAGTACCTGTACTTGATCCCAACTAAGATATAATTACCCCTTATTGGGGGCAGAACAGTCCTATTGGGTTTATTTAATGGTTAAATGATTCCCTTTTCTCTGTAATAATAAAACAGTACCTGTACTTGATCCCAACTAAGATATAATTACCCCTTATTGGGGGCAGAACAGCCCTATTGGGTTTATTTAATGGTTAAATGATTCCCTTTTCTCTGTAATAATAAAACAGTACCTGTACTTGATCCCAACTAAGATATAATTACCCCTTATTGGGGCAGAACAGTCCTATTGGGTTTATTTAATGGTTAAATGATTCCCTTTTCTCTGTAATAATAAAACAGTACCTGTACTTGATCCCAACTAAGATATAATTACCCCTTATTGGGGCAGAACAGTCCTATTGGGTTTATTTAATGGTTAAATGATTCCCTTTTCTCTGTAATAATAAAACAGTACCTGTACTTGATCCCAACTAAGATATAATTACCCCTTATTGGGGCAGAACAGTCCTATTGGGTTTATTTAATGGTTAAATGATTCCCTTTTCTCTGTAATAATAAAACAGTACCTGTACTTGATCCCAACTAAGATATAATTACTCCTTATTGGGGCAGAACAGTCCTATTGGGTTTATTTAATGGTTAAATGATTCCCTTTTCTCTGTAATAATAAAACAGTACCTGTACTTGATCCCAACTAAGATATAATTACCCCTTATTGGGGGCAGAACAGCCCTATTGGGTTTATTTCATGGTTAAATGATTCCCCTTTTCTCTGTAATAATAAAACAATACCTGTAATTGATCCCAACTAAGATATAATTACCCCTTATTGGGGGCAGAACAGTCCTATTGGGGTTATTTAATGGTTAAATGATTCCCTTTTCTCTGTAATAATAAAACAGTACCTGTACTTGATCCCAACTAAGATATAATTACCCCTTATTGGGGGCAGAACAAGCATTTTGGGTTTATTCAATATTTAAATGATTTTTAGTAGACTTAAGTAATGGAGATCCAAATCATGGAAAGACCCCTTAAAACCCTGGGTCCCAAGCATTCTGGATAACAGGTCCCATACTTGTTTCTCCATGTATAAGGAAAACGGTTTGGGGTGAACTCACATGTGGTTATCCCTGTGTGCAGGGAATTGTGGGATTGGGAGGATGCAGGCTGAAGGCAGGCTGAGGAATTTCAGAAAGACCCCTTATACGGAATACCATGGGTCCCGAGCATTCTGGATAACAGGTCCTATACCTGTATTCTTTCATTATCTTATTCTATTCTAGTTTTGATTCCTTTTTTTCCACATAGGGTGCCCTATAGTACCAGTATCAGATTTTTGTAGATACATTGGAATAGAGACTTCTATCCCCGGGGGCAATAGGAGTTACTGGCTTTGTAATGTACTTGCCTAACTATAACATTGAGTAGTCGCAAAACCCAGTGAAGTTACTAGGCAACTTTTTTTTACATACAACAATTTGTATGTGCAATTTTTTTCTTACTCCAAATGCATTAAACATTTTTGACTTGGCAACATTGTTATCATGGCGACTTTTCTGCATTTGTATGTGGCAAATTTTTGGCGCAGTTTCACAAAAAAGTTAGCTGATGGCGAAAAGTGGAATTTGGCGAAAAATGTACAAAACGACGAAAAAATCCCGAAATTCGGCTACCACGTGAATTTTTTTTTACTTGCGCGACCTACCAATTTGACGCAGCTGTGACTATTTGACCGCCACTTTTTTCTCACTTCTTGAATTTTTGCAGCAGTTTCGCCAGTGTCGAAATGCGGAATTTCACAGCGAATCTGTCTGGCCAAGCTCCTTGCTAGTAAAGAGGAATTGTATGGGCAAAAAGGTTGAACTTGATGGATCTGATTTTTCAACCTAAACAACAAAATATTCTACTATAAATCATTGTGCCAGCCGTTAATATGGTTTGGGGGGAAGCACAATAATTCATGAATGGGAAACCAACTTATAATGGGAAATATTGTTGTTTGCCGTTGTCTTTCCTAACAAAATAAAATGATAATTCACGAAAACCTCTTTTCCATGCAGATGCCCATAATAGTCATTTTTTTTTCAAAGCCAAGGATTCTCCCCTTTACCTTTGTCCTATTTGTAGAGCAAATTGAAACGTATTTAATTCCCGGCTCAAACAGGCCATCCCATATGTAATGCTGCATAATTTAAGCGGCGAATCATTCAGGTATCCTGAGCGCGCTTTTTAGCCGTTTCCGAGTCGCTCGCCGGAGATTGAATATTCTCGCGTTTTACTTGAGCCTTAAAATATAAAAGAGATATGAGACTATATCTGACACCATCGAGCATATTGTATTAAAATTTATGAACAACTTCATCAAAAACCACTTTCCCTCTCCTGCACGGAGACAGATTTGTTCTGACATAAACGTTACATGGCTGGTTGCAGCCTCAGATTAATGTGAGGGCCCCGGCGATTCCTTTTAGACATTATTTTATGAAATAATACCTGTCATCTGCTGCCTGATCCCACGAAAGGGGGCAGGTTTCCCAGGTCATCCAGCCATCTGTCAGCCCCAGCTCATCTGTCCCTCTGCATTACCACCTGATCTAGGCTAACGGGCCGCACAGGGAGGCCCTTTCATTGGCCCACTGGGAGCCGCAGACAGAAAGCTGTGCGAGGACATCACCTGCGATTCGGGGAATTAATTATCACTCAGCTGATGAAGATGTGCCCACAGACTGCATGTGTTTGGCTCTCCCCTTCCCCACATATGTTTGTTTTTCAAAAGCTACAGGTCCGGCAGTCATAGCCGGGGACTCGTTAAGCCGGAAAATATGGGATAAAATCGGCACTGCAACTTCATATGCATTAGAAAGCTCAAAGGGTATTCATGTTCCACTGTATGTATATAGATAGATGATAGATAGATAGATAGATAGATGATAAATAGATAGAGATAGATGGTAGATAGATAGATATGATAGATAGATAGATAGATAGATAGATAGATAGATAGATAGATAGATAGATAGATAGATAGATGATAGATAGATAGATAGATAGATAGACAGATGATAGATAGATAGATAGATAGAGATAGATGATAGATAGATAGATAGATAGATAGATAGATAGATAGATAGATGATAGATAGATAGATAGATATGATAGATAGATAGATAGATAGATAGATAGATAGATAGATAGATAGATGATAGATAGATACTGTAGATAGATAGATAGAGATAGATAGATGATAGATAGATAGATAGATAGATGATAGATAGATAGATAGATAGATAGATAGATAGATATACAGGTATGGGACCCATTATCCAGAATGCTCGGGACCTGCGGATAAGGGGCCTCGTAATTCGGATCTCCTTTCTTAAGTCTAATAAAAAAATTATTTAAACAGTAATTAAACCCAATAGGATTGTTTTGGCTCCAATAAGGATTAATTATACCTTAGTTGGGATCAAGTACAGGTACTGTTTTATTATTACAGAGAAAAGGGAATCATTTAACCATTAAATAAACCCAATAGGGCTGTTCTGCCCCAATAAGGGGTAATTATATCTTAGTTGGGATCAAGTACAGGTACTGTTTTATTATTACAGAGAAAAGGGAATCATTTAACCATTAAATAAACCCAATAGGGCTGTTCTGCCCCAATAAGGGGTAATTATATCTTAGTTGGGATCAAGTACAGGTACTGTTTTATTATTACAGAGAAAAGGGAATCATTTAACCATTAAATAAACCCAATAGGGCTGTTCTGCCCCCAATAAGGGGTAATTATTCTGTCTATCTATTCTATTCTATCTATCTATCTATCTATCTATATCGATCTATCTATCTATCTATCTATCTATATCTATCTATTGCTGCAAATCCATGCCTGGCGAAAAAATTCGCTCATCACTAGCTATAAGGATACACAGTGCTGTACAGTCTTACAATATACAAGATTACACACAGAGAGGACAAGTGTTATATAATAAATACAATCTATCTATGTTATCTACATATCATCTATCTATTTATCACTATATTTATCATTTTTTTAATATCTTTCATTATACACATCTATGGTTGATATTTTATTATCTGTCCGTAGTGGAGTATTTAGTGCTTTATTCATTCCATATAACTCCGGTGCCCACTTCAATCACCTTTTCCCAGGGATTCCCTCTGCTTATGGCAGCTTTGACGCTCAGTTTGCAGTGGGAAGAGAGGCAGTTACCTGGGGTTGATAGCAGACAGTAGCAGAAGCCTGAGAGTTGCGCAGTACCGTATGAATGGCGATAGACATCTGTACGAACGCTGTTCTGTGACTCTCACTGCATCAATAATGTGTAGAGAAAACTTAATACAGGTCTAGGTCTTTTTTTTTTTTTTACTTCAAAGCGGATTAGGCGGTATGTGGCATTAATTCCCTCCGGTACAAAAATGGACTTGTTAATCGCCAAGCTGAGGAACGGATTTAAAACTAGAACAGCAGATTTCCTCACAGATTATGGACTAAAACCTTGTTTCTTGGGAAAAAAAACAGGATAATTAACTGCAGTGAGATATGTTTTATGGTTTTAGATGGATAGGTATATACTGTATGGCACATTCACTGGCTCATAGGAACCATGTAGGGAAACTTCAAGTTACTTTACTTATTAAAACATCTGTATCTGGTACTTTGCAGAGCGATTTGATTAAATTGGAAAACTGGGCAGCAAACTGGAAAATGAGGTTCAATGTTGATAAGTGCAAAGTTATGCACTTTGGTAGAAATAATATAAACGCGAACTATCTACTGAATGGTAGTGTGTTGGGGGGATCCTTAATGGAGAAGGATCTAGGGGTTTTTGTTGATAACAGGTTGTCTAATGCCAGGCAGTGTCATTCTGTGGCTACTAAAGCAAATAAAGTGCTGTCTTGTATAAAAAAGGGCATTGACTCAAGTGATGAGAACATAATTTTGCCCCTATATAGGTCCCTGGTAAGGCCTCACCTTGAGTATGGGGGGCAGTTTTGGGCTCCAGTTACATGGGAGTAGGAGAAACAATAGGTTAGCTGAAAGCAGTTCTAATGTGTAGTGCCAGCTCCTTCTGAAAGCTCAGACTCAGGCACACTTTACTGCTGCGCTGCAAGTTGGAGTGATTTCCCCCCCCCCCACTCCCCCCCCAGCAGCCAATCAGCAGAACAATGGAAAGGGAGCAAGATAGCAGCTCCCAGAAGGTATCAGAATAGCACTCAATAGTAAGAAATCCAAGTCCGGCTTGGGACTCCCCCAGTTACATGGGAGTAGGAGAAACAATAGGTTAGCTGAAAGCAGTTCTAATGAGTAGCGCTGGCTCCTTCTGAAAGCTCAGACTCAGGCACACTTTACTGCTGCGCTGCAAGTTGGAGTGAACCCCCCCCCCCTCACCCCCAGCAGCTGATCAGCAGAACAATGGGAAGGGAGCAAGATAGCAGCTCCCAGTAGGTATCAGAATAGCACTCAATAGTAAGAAATCCAAGTCCAGCTTGGGACTCCTCCAGTTACATGGCCTGTTAGTCTGACATTAGTAGTAGGAAAGCTTCTGGAAGGGGTAATAAGGGATAGGATAGTTGAATACATTGCAGTTCACAATACTATTAGTTTGTGCCAGCATGGTTTTATGGGTAACAGATCTTGCCAGACTAATTTAGTTGCCTTTTATGAGGAGGTGAGCAGGAACCTCGATGCTGGAATGGCAGTTGATGTCATCTACTTAGATTTTGCTAAAGCGTTTGATACAGTACCTCACAGAAGGTTAATGATCAAATTGAGGAATATTGGCCTAGAACATAATATTTGTAATTGGATAGAGAACTGGCTGAAGGATAGAGTACAAAGAGTGGGGGTAAATGGAACATTTTCTAATTGGGCCAGTGTGGTTAGTGGAGTACCGCAGGGGTCAGTCCTTGGGCCTTTGCTTTTTAACTTGTTTATTAATGACCTGGAGGTGGGCATAGACAGTACTGTTTCTATTTTTGCTGATGACACTAAATTGTGCAAAACTATAAGTTCCATGCAGGATGCTGCCGCTTTGCAGAGCGATTTGACAAAATTGGAAAACTGGGCAGCAAACTGGAAAATGAGGTTCAATGTTGATAAGTGCAAAGTTATGCACTTTGGTAGAAATAATATAAACGCAAACTATCTACTGAATGGTAGTGTGTTGGGGGTTTCCTTAATGGAGAAGGATCTAGGGGTTTTTGTAGATCACAAGTTGTCTAATTCCAGGCAGTGTCATTCTGTGGCTACTTGTATAAAAAGGGCATTGACTCAAGGGATGAGAACATATTTTTGCCTCTTTATAGGTCCCTGGTAAGGCCTCACCTTGAGTATGCGGTGCAGTTTTGGGCTCCAGTCCTTAAGAAGGATATTAATGAGCTGGAGAGAGTGCAGAGACGTGCAACTAAACTGGTAAAGGGGATGGAAGGGTTAAACTATGAGGTGAGACTGTCGAGGTTGGGGTTGTTTTCTCTGGAAAAGAGGCGCTTGCGAGGGGACATGATTACTCTGTACAAGTACATTAGAGGGGATTATAGGCAGTTGGGGGATGTTCTTTTTTCCCATAAAAACAATCAGCGCACCAGAGGCCTCCCCTTTAGATTAGAGGAACGGAGTTTCCATTTGAAGCAGCATAGAGGGTTTTTCACGGTGAGGGCAGTGAGGTTGGGGAATGCCCTTCCTAGTGATGGGGTAATGGCAGATTCTGTTAATGCCTATAAGAGGGGCCTGGATGAGTTTTTGAACAAGCAGAATATCCAAGGCTATTGTGATACTAATATCTACAGTTAGTATTACTGTATGTGAGTGTATAGATTGGTTAGTATAGGTTGTGTGCTGGGTTTACTCGGATGGGTTGAACTTGATGGACAATGGTCTTTTTTCAACCCTATGTAACTATGTAACCAACTATGTAACATGGGAGTAGGAGAAACAATAGGTTAGCTGAAAGCAGTTCTAATGTGTAGCGCTGGCTGAAAGCTCAGACTCAGGCACAATGCACTGAGATGGCGCCTACACACCAATATTACAGCTACAAATACATTTGTTGGTTCAAGAATAAAATTTTAAATGGCAGGGGGAATTATTTGCTGTGTAACAGTGTCATTTAGAAATAAAAAGTACCCCATAAAAATCATCACAAAATACAGTGCCCCAACAGTGCCCCAACCTTTCTGTATAGCAGCCCTTATTACCCTCCTCTTGCCCTGTATGTTACCCAACCACAAACATGAAACTATATATATTCATTACAAACTTACACTGTATTTACCAGTATTGCTATACACATAAGCTTACATACATTTATACATATACAGTAATGGAAATTAATGGAAAATACATGATATAAACAAGGGTACGTTTCCCCTTAATGTTTCTAAGTTTCTTTCATCTATTATTTTTAAGATTTTCTACCCTATACCAAATTTGGATATTTAATTAGCACAAAAAATGTATCCACACAGCAGAGATATAAAAATCCAAGCACAATATGTCAAAGAAAATGTAACATTAAGAAAAAAAACCCCATAACATATGGAAGTGAAGGTTAAAGCTTTAGTGTGAAATCTGCATGCTGTAGGTTATTAAAAGTGGAAATAAAATCACACTATCGATTTTTTGTTAGTAGTTAAACCATTAATGTATTTAACACATTTTTCTTTTAACATTTAATACAGGTGTGATGTTCTTGATGATGGAAAAAGTCTTTAGACAAAGTAGATACATAATATCATGGGCCAACTGCAACAGTCTTAATAAAAGTGCAGGAAAATTAGTCAGTGCTGACAGAGAATTAATTAAAATTCAAACTTTTGAGTGTTTTAGAGCTTAAAAAAAAATGTTGAATTTACCAGAACGCCATTTTTTCTATTGCTGGTACAGGTATGGGATCCGTTATCCAGAAACCCGTTATCCAGAAAGCTCCGAATTATGGAAAGCCCGTCTCCCATAGACTCCATTTTAATCAAATAATGCAGAATTTTAAAACTGATTCCCTTTTCTCTGTAATAATAAAACAGTACCTGTACTTGATCCCAACTAAGATATAATTACCCCTTATTGGGGGCAGAACAGCCCTATTGGGTTTATTTAATGGTTAAATGATTCCCTTTTCTCTGTAATAATAAAACAGTACCTGTACTTGATCCCAACTAAGATATAATTACCCCTTATTGGGGGCAGAACAGCCCTATTGGGTTTATTTCATGGTTAAATGATTCCCTTTTCTCTGTAATAATAAAACAGTACCTGTACTTGATCCCAACTAAGATATAATTACCCCTTATTGGGGGCAGAACAGCCCTATTGGGTTTATTTCATGGTTAAATGATTCCCTTTTCTCTGTAATAATAAAACAATACCTGTACTTGATCCCAACTAAGATATAATTACCCCTTATTGGGGCAGAACCATCATATTGGGTTAATTAATGTTTTATTGATTTTTTAGTAGACTTAAGGTATGGAGATCCAAATTACAAAAAGACGCCTTATCCAGAATGCCCTTGGTCCCGAGCATTCTGGATGACGGGTCCTATACCTGACCTATCAATATGGCTGCCACCTCCCACAAGCAAAGAATGGAGTAGAACTTATTGACATCATTGTCCTTTGCAATGTTCTAGTGGAACTGATTCTCTAGGACAGATACTCAATACTGATCCTTTGATGGTACATCCGTCTATCCATCAGTGGGAGGCAGTGTCTTCCAATCTGCCCTATAGTGTAGAAAGAGATAGACATGTTTTTCTCCATGAAGCCTATATTTGTAAGGTTGGAAAGATAGCTCTTAGTACAAGTTGCCCCAGGGACTGTTCCGATCGCCATCTTGGAGTCAGGAAGGAATTTTTTCCCCTCTGCGGCAAATTAGAGAGGCTTCAGATGGGGGTTTTTTGCTTTCCTCTGGATCAACTAGCAGATAGGCAGGTTATATATAAGCATTATGGTTGAACGTGATGGACGTACGTCTTTTTTCAACCTAACTTACTATGTTTCTATTAAAACACTTGTGCATAATACACTCCATACCTTAACTTACAGTGGGTTAAACTCTTAAAAAAAAAAAATCAGCACAAACAGAATATCTCTTGCCATGAAATCTCATGTCTCTTTACTCTCTAGAAAGTAGCTTTATAGCCAGTAGTAAAAAGACACGTCTGTTTTTTAACGTCTGCTTGTATCTAATTATGGCAGATGGATGACCTGCTAGGTAAGTAGAGTTAACACGAAATGCAGTGCCGAACAAGAATCATGTGTGTGTGTGACTTTTATTAAACTCCTACGGAAACAACAGATTAATTGGAGGCTGATTCATTGGTGAACAGGCGTTAAAGACAGAAGGACCTTCTCACATTTTGTTCTGTTATCCAGGCTTATAACATCTCAGGTTGGCAGGGAGATTTCATATGAAGCATTTGAGAAGCTCTGCTAGTATAACAGGTGCAAAACATGTTCACTCTCTGTCCAATATTAATTAGGATTTTTCTTGCTGTTTTGTTGCTCGCGCTACTTTAGCTGCTTTTTCCTGAGAGCCGATAGAACGTCGCTAACATGCACACAACGCTTCTGTTTTCAGATAACTATGTTTGATTGCCATTATTTACAATAAAACTAACTTGTAAACTTTATAATGCAGATCGTACCATTTATATTTTGTTTTCCCTGTTTTACATTTTGTCTGCCCCACCCCCACCCCAGTCCTTGACTTTTGATAACGACCATCTTCCGTAGCTGACCAATAATTATTGGCTTTTATGAAATTGTAATATAGCATTACACATTTGTACAATTTTATCAAGAGTCAAATGTTCATAGTCTTGTAAAACAGAAACATACATATTATTGTAATAGTTTCCTTTTTCCTTTAGGTTTAAATGGATTCTGTCACAGGAAAACATGTTCTTTACAAAATGCAACAGTTACTAATGCTTCTCACAAAAAATCCTGCATTGAAATCTGTTTTTTTTCCCCCCAAAGAGCAAACACATACTTACAGAGACTTAGTTTCCCAAGTGTCCCCAGTCATGTGACTTGTGCCCTGATAAACTTCCGTCACACTTTACTGCTGCACTGCAAGTTGGAGTGATATCACCCCCTCCATTTTCCTCCCCAGCAGCCAATCAGCAAAACAATGGGAAGGTGGCAAGATAACACCTGCATTTCTAAAAATGCTCACATGCCCCACCTAGTGGTAGATATGAGAATAACACCCGATAGTAAAAATTCAAGTCTGGCTCAGCCAAGTCATGACTCCTTCAGTAACATTCAGTAGGAGAAATAATAGCTTATCTGAAAGCAGTTCTGTTGTGTAGTTCTGGCTCTTTCTGAAAGCCCAGAATCAGGCACAATGCCAATATTACAGCTAAAAAAAAAAAACATTTACAGCCCTTATGGTCATGGTCTCTTTCTGTGTCATGAGCATTAACTTGGAATTATTCCCCATTCTTGCATCTTTAGCCCTGCATAGCTGTAATTTTCCTCACACTATCTTATCATAGATGTCCTTTTCATATACTTTTATGCTCCTGTAATACCAAAGTTCCTTTACAGAAAGCCATCAGTTTGGCCTTGATTTATGACCAAGGTGGCATTGTTGTGAAACTAGAATACTTCCATTACAGTATTAGCAGGAGTACACACTCCCTCATAACTTATACTGAGAGGTTCAATAAATCTTTGCCTTTGTCTTTGTCTTTATGTACGACTGAAGATTCACCAGAAACCTCTTTAGGTTTATGCATTTTTCATCAGTTTGTGAATTTTTCAGCGGTTTCGTGAATTTATAAAGTGCTTTCTGCCCTCCCTCAGTTGATTTTGCCTAACCAGTAGGGATGAGCGAATCTGTCCCGTTTCGCTTCGCCATAAAATTTGCGAAACGGCAAGAAAATTCACGAAACGCATTTGTCGCACAATTTTTTGGGGACGCCCGTGTCTTTTTTGTGTCACAAGCCTTTTTATAATGTGCCCGCGCCCAATTGTGACGTGACCACGCCCCATTTGACACGCAACAATTTTTTTTTTGACGCGCGCCCAATTTTTCCGCACCAAATTTTCACAGGAGTTTTGTGAAACATTTCACCAATGGCAAAATGCAGAAATTCGCTGCAAATCCATGCCTGGCGAAAAAATTTGCTCGTCCCTACTAACCAGAAAGGAATTGTACTGTATCTCTAGAATTCAAATGCAGCAAGACAGTTCCAAAAATAGTCGTTTGTTCCTATTTAATTAATCATCAGATATGAGTAGTGATGAGCAAATCGCTTCGGTGAAAAAATCGCGAAACGGTAAACATGATGTGCGGCAAAAAAAAACATTTCTTGCGCATAATTTTTTTTTACATGTGTCATTTTTTATACACGGGCAACAATATTTTTGATGGCTGTGAATTTTTTCGCCCGTTTCGCAAAATAATCCGCCAATGCCGAAACGTGGAAATTCGCCGCAAATCCATGCCTGCCGAATTATTTCTCCCTTCACTAGAGATGAGCAAAAACAACTAAGAAGCTAATAGAGTCAGACATCATTTTACAAATTAGATTTTACAATTGCTTGAAAGTCAATAAAACCTTTTATTCTCTTTTTGTGATAAAGTATAGGGAACATCTGTTTTTCATTTAACCTATGTGCCTATAATACCTATTTCCATTCAAATTAAATCCTAAAAGACCGGCTTCTGTCTAGTGAAAATATTGTTAATTTCATAAATTATTTCTGCTTGAGTTATAAAAAATGCAAATCACTCACGAGCCGAATATGGAACCTGAAACCGCGCAGTGGGAATCTCTCAAGGGGTTACTCGCAAGAAACCCTGCGCTTCCTAACAAACGTACTTTACTTTAGGCTCGTGCTTATTGGCGCGTTGCCCTAATGATCAGTTTAGAATAAGTCTTCACCACTTATATATTTTTGCAGCAATTTATCATTTCCGCAGTCACTAAACACGGTCCTGTTAAGTACAATAGTCAACAACGTGCTCTCGAAACATTGTATAGATGCAGCTTTCAGTATGGAATGTATAGTAATATCCATTATTTAGTTGTACTGTAACATTTATATACATACATTATCACCCTTACTTGGCTATGGATGTATTTAGCTTTGGGAAGGTATGGCCTTTATGGACTATGTCTATAAAGTATCATTATTTCTCTTTACTTACATTTCACTGATTTAGAGATGTTAGGATCAAGTAAATGTAGGGATCCCCAAGATTTGGGGCCCCTAGGATGGGTTCTCCTTAGACAGGCACTAGAGGGTGGCCTTAGGGAATTGGACACCTAAAAGAGGTCCTGGATGTTTTTCTGCTGAAAGGGAGTTTCCCCTGCATTTCTCACCAGCAACCACTAGATGGGGTGCTGGGATATATAAAGGGATGCAGCCATGTGCTGGCGGACATTTTGTTAGTCCAGAGAGTGCACAGGTAGTGTGCACTCCTGGCACAGTTAATAGATAGCAGTTTCTATATAAGAGGACATTCTAGGAGTGTCATGTAGGACACCAGAGGTTAGAATGGGCAGACATCGCCCCTCCAGGAGTGGTAGCGAGGTTAAGACCTCCCAGCATTACATCTGCTGGAGTGCAGGGACACAAGTGGCTAGGTAGGTGGACAAGGTCCCCATTAGTCCAGGAGGCCGGATCTGAGGGTGCCTTATGTGAGTACTGGTGTGGGTCGCTGGGGTGTAACGTCCTAGCGGAGTACCGGGGGAACTCTATGAGAGAGTGTCTCTGCCATGAGTACCTGGGAGAGCACCTAGAGGGGAGCATATGTCGGGAGTACCGTGGGGTATGCCAACAGGAGAAGGTTCTCAATGAGAAGTAAGGAGATATACCCTGCACTGTGTATAAATGATAAGCTGCTCCTGGAGAGGTTTCTGCCTAATAAACCGTGCATCTAGTTCACATACAATATTGTGTCTGCGTATCTGACTATCTGCCAAGCCCAGAGGACCACTACCAGCTGGTAAGGAATAACCCCAGGGTGGGGTACATCTGCCAGGAGTACGTGGGTCCCAAGAGGGGCATAACAATCTATTAAGTTCCCAGGGGGTGGATTATAGTTCCACAACACCATCCCTGGGTGGAGGCACGCCATTTAGGGGAGAATCCCTTGTAAACCCCCATAGTAAGCGGGGGCTCAGGACTCCTGTAGCGCCAAGTATAGTGCTCCAGTAGGTAGTGCCACAAGAGCATTTAACAAGTGGGCTACATACAGATACTGTTTTATTATTACAGAGAAAAGGGAATCATTTAACCATTAAATAAACCCAATAGGGCTGTTCTGCCCCCAATAAGGGGTAATTATATCTTAGTTGGGATCAAGTACAGGTACTGTTTTATTATTACAGAGAGAAGGGAATCATTTAACCATTAAATAAACCCAATAGGGCTGTTCTGCCCCCAATAAGGGGTAATTATATCTTAGTTGGGATCAAGTACAGGTACTGTTTTATTATTACAGAGAAAAGGGAATCATTTAACCATTAAATAAACCCAATAGGGCTGTTCTGCCCCCAATAAGGGGTAATTATATCTTAGTTGGGATCAAGTACAGGTACTGTTTTATTATTACAGAGAAAAGGGAATCATTTAACCATTAAATAAACCCAATAGGTTGGGATCAAGTACAGGTACTGTTTTATTATTTCAGAGAAAAGCGAAAAATTTAAACATGAAATAAACCCAATAGGATTGTCATCTTTGAGTGCAACTCGAGTTTTACTGCCCAATAAAGCATTTTGTGGGCTACACACTCAAACAGCCCACTCACAAACTGCATGAGGTGCATTAAAATATGGCTCATTTGGCCAAAATGTGTTTGCTAAAATAATATCAGCTTAAAGAAATCAAATCGCATCTCTCATTTTAAATCTCTCAATGTCAACTCGTTTTTTTTAAAGTGCTTCTTTTATGGCTGCCATTGGCACTTGTGGGCGCAAGCGATTGTGCTCAAGAATAAAGTGCAAGGATCTGTGCTTCCCCCATGAATATAAAGTCCGGCAGCGCTGTGTTCATGAGGGGTGGGTGGGAGAAGGTACATAAGGGTCACTTAGTAATTTATATTTGTGTCTCAGGCATTAATAAACAACCCATAAAATGTCTTGGTTATGAAATCTAATTATTTTCTGCCACTTCCCGTTAGGCTTTTCGATCCTGTTGCAGTCGTGTTTTGCAATACGTATCCAGGTGTAGGACAGAACAGTCGAACAGATTGTAGCCAACTAGAAGAGCATCTGAATTCACAACACATAAATCAATGTAAAATTGGGAAATGCCGTAGACTTAGCAATAAGATACCCATGTGAAACATATCTTTAATGAGACAGAGTCCGTACCTTCCAGATGGCTGGGGTGGTATTATAACCTTCAACACTGCCACAAAAGCATTACTTATTAAATGGCTCAGTCTTCTAATACTCTAGAATGGAAAAGCCCACCACCATGACCCCTATATTTTTGGTACAGTCTGTTTGTTGCTTCTGAATGGTAACCTTCCCCTACCTAAATTGTCGTAATATTTTTTTAAAATTCAAGTGGCAAAAGGTGAATTTATCTGGAGATAAGTGACAGGTTTTGCCTGTTTCATAACTGGTTGGTCATGAAATTACAGTTTTAATTAAACATTGGTTCAACTTCAAGTTCCACAAACACATATAAAACCTGTTCTTAAGAGCTACAATAGCTCCTTAACATGTCCAAGTGGATAACACAGTAGCCATTGTTGTAAATCAAACCAGTGTCTTGATTGTTGAAAACATAGCAGCTTATTATTATTATTATTATTAACATTTATTTATAAGGCACCAACATATTCTGCAGCACTGTACAATACGTGGGTTTCATACATTGGACATATTTTCTCTCCATTCATATCACATCTTCAAAGCATCAGGAGTTGTAGATAGTCCTTTGGGGTCCTTTGGTTAGGTGGTAAAGGCAGGGCACCGATACAGGCTGATGTAAAAGTTAGGGGGGGTTGGGGCAGGTACGAGCATGTCTATGTGACTCCACCACCCTCACCTCTTGGACATGTGGCAATAAAGGGTGTGCAAAGTGGCACTTTGGGCACTTTGCACACTTCATGGTCAGTAGGGTTGCCACCTCTCCTGCCTGGCAACTCAGGGCACGGAGGAAGGGCTTGATGTGGACTATTTTTAGCAAGTTTTCAATTAGTTTTCATTATTTGCCTTCGCCTTCTGACTCTCTCTAGTTTTTAAATGGGAGACACCAACTCCAACAGCCAACTGCCTTAGGTGCCGGAACTAAATACGCTACTATGTTGTGCACGTGACAGCACACACACTAATGTAGCAGAAGTGATGTCATGCACAGCGTGTGTGTGACGTCACTCCCACAGAGCATCCCGACACCCTCACCCCCCAGCTCCATCACCGGATTTCCTATGGAAAAGGCTGCCGTCCTAGTCATCGGCCCATGGGTGCCTCATTATAAATACAGCCCTGGTGAGGCTACGGTTTTATTGTTATGTTTTAACCCTTATCTTTCTGTTTAGGCCCTCCTCTAGTAATATTTTTGCCTCTCTTTCAACCCACTGCCTAGTTGCTAGGTTAAACTGGGCCCTAGCAACCAGACAGATGCTGAAATTCCAAACTGAAGAGCTGCTAACCAAAAAACTAAATAATTAGTGATGTGTGAAATATTTTGGCAGGCATGGATTCACTGTGAAACTAACTCAGCACATTTCGCCATTGTAGGTGAGGAAAAGGTCACGGTCACGTCAAATAAATCGCCGTTATGTCAAAAAAGTCACGGTCACCTCATAAAAAGTCACTCACATCAAAAAAGTTGTGTGTTTGCCGAATTTTGCATATTTTTCGGCGTTTCGCTAATTTTTCAGCAGTTTGGCAAATTTTTCGCCAAAGCAAAATGGGACAAATTCACTCCTCACTATAAATAATTCAGAATCTGCAAATAATATAAAATGAAGACCAATTGCACATTTTCTCAGAACAGAACTCTCTACAGTACGAGTTCGAATCCCAAAATGGGTAAAATTCGGATTGGATACGATAATTTCTGATGTCAGCAAATGTCACGAAAATACTTATGAAAAAATCGTATCAGTCACGATAATATCGTATTGGCGATCCAAAAGTCACTAAATTTTCGTATCTGAACGATTGTAAACGGCGGGAAAATCTTTCTGACTTTGATCCTTCTGTGCATGATTTTGGCCTCCCATAGGGCTCAATGGCACTCTGCAGCTCCAACCTGGCCCAAGGAAAGTCTCCCATAGGGCTCAATGGCACTCTGCAGCTCCAACCCGGCCCAAGGAAAGCCTCCCATAGGGCTCAATGGCACTCTGCAGCTCCAACCCAGCCCAAGGAAAGTCTCCCATAGGGCTCAATGGCACTCTGCAACTCCAACCCGGACCAAGGAAAGTCTCCCATAGGGCTCAATGGCACTCTGCAGCTCCAACCCGGCCCAAGGAAAGTCTCCCATAGGGCTCAATGGCACTCTGCAGCTCCAACCCGGCCCAAGGAAAGTCTCCCATAGGGCTCAATGGCACTCTGCAACTCCAACCCGGACCAAGGAAAGTCTCCCATAGGGCTCAATGGCACTCTGCAACTCCAACCCGGCCCAAGGAAAGTCTCCCATAGGGCTCAATGGCACTCTGCAGCTCCAACCCGGCCCAAGGAAAGTCTCCCATAGGGCTCAATGGCACTCTGCAGCTCCAACCCGGCCCAAGGAAAGTCTCCCATAGGGCTCAATGGCACTCTGCAGCTCCAACCCGGCCCAAGGAATGTCTCCCATAGGGCTCAATGGCACTCTGCAGCTCCAACCCGGCCCAAGGAAAGTCTCCCATAGGGCTCAATGGCACTCTGCAGCTCCAACCCGGCCCAAGGAAAGCCTCCCATAGGGCTCAATGGCACTCTGCAGCTCCAACCCGGCCCAAGGAAAGTCTCCCATAGGGCTCAATGGCACTCTGCAGCTCCAACCCGGCCCAAGGAAAGTCTCCCATAGGGCTCAATGGCACTCTGCAGCTCCAACCCGGCCCAAGGAAAGCCTCCCATAGGGCTCAATGGCACTCTGCAGCTCCAACCCGGCCCAAGGAAAGCCTCCCATAGGGCTCAATGGCACTCTGCAGCTCCAACCCGGCCCAAGGAAAGCCTCCCATAGGGCTCAATGGCACTCTGCAGCTCCAACCCGGCCCAAGGAAAGTCTCCCATAGGGCTCAATGGCACTCTGAAGCTCCAACCCGGCCCAAGGAAAGTCTCCCATAGGGCTCAATGGCACTCTGAAGCTCCAACCCGGCCCAAGGAAAGTCTCCCATAGGGCTCAATGGCACTCTGCAGCTCCAACCCGGCCCAAGGAAAGTCTCCCATAGGGCTCAATGGCACTCTGCAGCTCCAACCCGGCCCAAGGAAAGCCTCCCATAGGGCTCAATGGCACTCTGCAGCTCCAACCCGGCCCAAGGGAAGTCACCATACCGAAGCTTGAATGAATCCGAAACTTTCGTACTATTTTGTCGCATCATTTTTGACGCACAGTGCAAAAAAATTGTCGACAAATACACACAGTAAGATTTTTTTGTATTCGGAAGCAATCGTAGTTTAATAAATGGGCCCCTAAAAGTCAATTTGAAGTTGAACAACACCTTTACTAACAATTGCTGCGGTAATTACAGCAGTAATGATTCTTTTTCCCCACAGTGCATGAATTACACCATTTACCATTTATTTAATCAAAGATGTGATATTTCAGATCATATATATTTAGAAACCAAAGTAGAAATGATCGGACATGTCCATTCTGTTCCCTAAGTCTAACACATTTCGTCCTTATAATTATGAATTCCAGGCAACCCCTAGCAACAAGCGCGGCATTAAAAAAAAAAAAAAAAGTAAACTTTTTCCATCTCAGACAAACTACATTTGTTTCACAGATCAGATGATCATTAAATGTGAAACATTTAACATTTGTGGTTTTTTTTTTTTATTTGAGTAATTGGCTTTTTAAAATAATAAGGTGCTTTGAACACTTGTTATGTGGATAGGTCTGATGTTACATCCCAGGAATCCATATGCCATACAGACAGTACAGAAGAAAGATATTCACAAGCATGTCACAGATTGGACTAAAGCAAGCCAAAACGCAAAGTGCCATGGCATTAACAATAGCACCAGATTTCCTGTCACGACTGCAATCTGTGCTGTATTCCAGACAGAAGGAGAACTTTTGGTAGGTAACACTTCAGTGTTTTTTAAATCTTTTTGGCAACTTCTCATTAATCATTACTTTTTCTCCCCTGACTGTCATTTGATAAAGCAGAGCTCACACCGGTGGCGTTCGACGGAGAACATCGTGTAGCATGGGAACGAGCGATGTAATTAATTAGGCGCTGAGCGGGGCTGCAATACAGCAAAAGAAATAGCAAAATTCCCATCTCGCAAAACTGAAACAAACACAGTCACCCAGGCATCAAGGAATTCAAAGATTTAGGGCCAAATGCACATTTTATTCCTCGTAATAAAAAAGCTTTTTTTTTTTTTTGTTTTCGGCATTTATAAATTACAATAAAACGTGGGTAATTAATCAATTTCTGTTTCTGTTTAATCAAAAAGGAAATCTTTCGGTTCTAACATCAGTCTTTACATTCAGTTACAGGTATTATTACAGAGGAAAGGGAATCATTTAACCATGAAATAAACCCAATAGGGCTGTTCTGCCCCCAATAAGGGGTAATTATATCTTAGTTGGGATCAAGTACAGGTACTGTTTTATTATTACAGAGAAAAGGGAATCATTTAACCATTAAATAAACCCAATAGGGCTGTTCTGCCCCAATAAGGGGTAATTATATCTTAGTTGGGATCAAGTACAGGTACTGTTTTATTATTACAGAGAAAAGGGAATCATTTAACCATTAAATAAACCCAATAGGGCTGTTCTGCCCCCAATAAGGGGTAATTATATCTTAGTTGGGATCAAGTACAGGTACTGTTTTATTATTACAGAGAAAAGGGAATCATTTAACCATTAAATAAACCCAATAGGGCTGTTCTGCCCCCAATAAGGGGTAATTATATCTTAGTTGGGATCAAGTACAGGTACTGTTTTATTATTACAGAGAAAAGGGAATCATTTAACCATTAAATAAACCCAATAGGGCTGTTCTGCCCCCAATAAGGGGTAATTATATCTTAGTTGGGATCAAGTACAGGTACTGTTTTATTATTACAGAGAAAAGGGAATCATTTAACCATTAAATAAACCCAATAGGGCTGTTCTGCCCCCAATAAGGGGTAATTATATCTTAGTTGGGATCAAGTACAGGTACTGTTTTATTATTACAGAGAAAAGGGAATCATTTAACCATTAAATAAACCCAATAGGGCTGTTCTGCCCCCAATAAGGGGTAATTATATCTTAGTTGGGATCAAGTACAGGTACTGTTTTATTATTACAGAGAAAAGGGAATCATTTAACCATTAAATAAACCCAATAGGGCTGTTCTGCCCCAATAAGGGGTAATTATATCTTAGTTGGGATCAAGTACAGGTACTGTTTTATTATTACAGAGAAAAGGGAATCATTTAACCATTAAATAAACCCAATAGGGCTGTTCTGCCCCCAATAAGGGGTAATTATATCTTAGTTGGGATCAAGTACAGGTACTGTTTTATTATTACAGAGAAAAGGGAATCATTTAACCATTAAATAAACCCAATAGGACTGTTCTGCCCCCAATAAGGGGTAATTATATCTTAGTTGGGATCAAGTACAGGTACTGTTTTATTATTACAGAGAAAAGGGAATCATTTAACCATTAAATAAACCCAATAGGGCTGTTCTGCCCCAATAAGGGGTAATTATATCTTAGTTGGGATCAAGTACAGGTACTGTTTTATTATTACAGAGAAAAGGGAATCATTTAACCATTAAATAAACCCAATAGGGCTGTACTGCCCCCAATAAGGGGTAATTATATCTTAGTTGGGATCAAGTACAGGTACTGTTTTATTATTACAGAGAAAAGGGAATCATTTAACCATTAAATAAACCCAATAGGGCTGTTCTGCCCCAATAAGGGGTAATTATATCTAAGTTGGGATCAAGTACAGGTACTGTTTTATTATTACAGAGAAAAGAGAATCAATTTTAAAATTCTGAATTATTTGATTATAATGGAGTCTATGGTTTTTTCGTAATTTGGAGCTTTCTGGATAATGCGTTTCTGGATAAGGGGTTCGATACCTGTATAACAAGATAGTAGAGGTTTAAAGCTTCATGTGGCCTCTCAAAGGATCTTTTTTTGTATAAAAATGTTTTCTTTTGGTCTGTCCCACAAAAATGGGGAGACATTTATCGAAAATCGAATCTGAGTTTTGGAAAAACTTGAAAAAGTAAAAAAACTCACCAAACTTGCTTGTGCTTATTTCTTAAAAACATTAAACATCAAAACCACGTTCATCTAAAAACAACTTAAATGTAGTAAAATCACATTCTACTAGTGATGTACAAATGTGTCCCGTTTCACTTAGCTGAAAAATTCGCAAATCTTTTAAAAGATTTGCAAAAACGTTGAAAACGTAATTTTTTTGACAGCCGCTTTCGTATGTTTCGAGAAAAAAAACAGCCAATGGCAAAACACAGAAGTTCATCGCGAATCCATGCCTGCTGAATTATTTCGCCCATCACTGCATTCTACCCTTCAATTCCAGCAAATTTTAAATTCATCTTGAAAACTTGAATTGAAAAATAGCTTGAATTTTGCTAATACAACTCTCAAAACTAGTAAAAAACTCACCAAACTTGCTTGTGCTTGTTATTACGTTAAACATCAAAAACACGTAATCAAAAACAACTAATATAGTAAAATCACATTCTTCCCTTCAATTCCAGCAAATTTCGAATTAATCTTGAAAACTCAAATTGAAAAATAGCTTGAATTTTGCTAATACAACTCCCATTGACTTTGACATGAACTCCCCACCTTTCAGATGTTCAATTTTCTGTATTTTTTTTTTCATTTTTTGCACTCTATAAATCTCTAAATTTGCGTTTCAGAAACATGAATACAATTTTGCAATTTTTGACAATAGATGGTAAAAAGTTGAAAAACGGTTCCACTCAATGATAATTCTTAAGCATCACTGATCTACAATATAATAAGAAACAATAATATAATAATATATAAAATATGTACAATATTTGAGTTTGCCTTTAGTATGATGTGGGCATCAATAGTCTGAGAAAATTGCAGTTGGTCTTCTTTTTTTCTCGATTATTTTTTTTCTTTTCTTTTATATCTTGCCTCCCTCTATACGAAGGGGGCAGCAGAGCATAACAAACAGAAAGCAGATATAATCCGAGACTTGTTTTTTGTTGTTTTTCTTAGGTTTGATTTAGGGCTAAATGATCTCAGTTCAAATTGAGTTTTGCACATACATTTGAATAAGTGAAAGTTATTTTTGCAAATATTTTTCTAATTTATAAAAAGCCAATTCAGGGCTTTTTATGTGTTTTTTTACCCATAATTATTTTTTCACAAGTGGAATTTTTCATGCAATTTCCCAGTAAAATCCTTTGCCCGCTTAGAAGGGCATAAACCTTTGTAAATCATGGCAAAATCATAGCAAGCTTTTCCGTTTTTTTTAATACAAATATCAATTTGAAACATTTTTATGTCTGAATACATTTTCATTTATGGGAAATCCATGCCCCAGAGATAATATTTTTAAGCATGTTTTTGCAATATAGTGAGTGCTGGACCTCCACTGTGGCAAGTCCCCACCCTCTCTTCCATCTTCTAGACCTTCTCCCCACAGACAATTAGTATGAATATGGGAAATCAAATAACGCGCACAAGATTTTTTTTTTTATCTATCTACGAAAGACAAGAGAAGCATATGAAACAGTCAGGCATATGGAGACATATTTAGAAGCATATGAAGCAGTCAGGCATATGGAGGCATATTTTTTACGATACTCTTTTCTGGCTACTTGATTCATATAATCACCGGCTGGGTATCCCCTCATGTGATTGACAGTAGAATTCACCTACCAAATGGCACACAGATCTGCTTAATAATGGCAGCAGAAGTTGATTACGGCTAAATTGTTTAACCAGTCGTTGAACCAATGATTGATTCCATACACTGGTTCCCAATATTTCCCAAAGTCCCCATACACTACAGTTCTTCACCTTCCTATACCTGATGGATTATTGCAGAGATCCCCAACAATTTTATACTCGTGAGCCACATTTAAATGGAAAAAGTTTTGGGGAGCAACACAAGCATGGAAAAAGTTCCTGGGGGTGCAAATAAGAGCTATAATTGGCTATTTGGTAGCCCCTATGTGGACTGGCAGCCTACAGAAGGCTCTGTTTGGCTTTACATTGGGTTTTATGCAACCAAAACTTGCCCCCAAGCCAGAAATTAAAAAATGAGCAGCTACTTTGAGGCCACTGGGAGTATATCCAAGGGGTTGGAGAGCAACATGTTGCTCTTGAACCACTGGTTGGGGATCACTGGATTATTGTTTTATATATTCTAATATAGGGCTTGTTATTATACACGTTACATAAAGAGAGTTGATGGCGAATTTGGAACAGTGTTAAAAGAGCTTCTAGCTTGATGTTGCATTCTATAATTTTTCTATTATGATTTGGTAGCATGTCTAAATCTGTACAACTCCTTCTCTAAACCCATGTTAAGATTCAGGCACCATGGCAGGAGAAGCAAAAGGGTTATTTTTTGAGATCAGGAGTTGTAGGAAGATGTTTGAAGTGCGTTTTACAACATATGGCATCTTCCATGAGTGGCGTAGGTGGAAGGTTTAGACCCATTATGTCAGTCATAGAATAGTGTTGATGACAATGTTGACTGTTTGTGGCTGTTTATGGACTTCCAGAAGAGTTGACTCAGAAGACAAACCTAGATGTTTTGTTTTTTCTTTTTTTGTAACTTATATTTTTATTGTTTTTTCTTTTTTTTTTGAAGATAGACATTGATATAAAACATAAAAGAAAAGATAATGAACATATTAGACAAAATAAACCCGAGTTCTGCTGGTTTCAGTTAATACAATAGTAATTATTGTCCTTGTTGTTGTTGTTGTATGTCCTCATTCTTCTTGTGCGAATGAGCGAAACTCCCACTTAGTCCAGACCTTTAGGTATGCCGAGGTCTTGTTGTGAAGGTGGGCAATCCTGTACTCAAAATTTCTGTTATTTTTAATTCTTTGATAAAGTTCCTCCCAAGTTGGGAGGGTTGGCGTTTTCCATTTAGATGCTATGGAAATGCGGACTACAGTTAATATGTGGTTGACCAGTTTCTCTTGTGATCTAGTGAGTCTGGTTATGGGTTTACCTAATAGGAATGTAGCTATGTTTTTCTGGATTGTGTGGTGCATAAGGCATGTCAAAAGATCTTGGGTTTTACCCCAGATAGATTGTAGGGAGGGGCAGAACCAAAATATATGTGGTACATCTCCTGAAGCTCCACCACATCTCCAGCATGTCTGTAACCTAGATGTTTTTGAGAAGGAGAACTGATTAACGTTTCCTCCTCCCACATTTGATGTGATGACCCAAGGAGATGGAGTAGAATGTAAAGTGAATGTCTTGCCATCTTGAACTGTGTTTTTGGGCTTCTGAGTGGCCATTATTTACTGATAAAAAGCACAGCTAATTTGTATATTAACTTAAGAACATATTGTAATGTTTTTTTTTACTCGTGAAATAATTATTTTCTTCTTGTTTTAGAAAAACACATTTTTTTCACACCTTCAACCTCCACTTGATGTTCTAATATGTTCATTTTAAAACCTCATTTGCCATTAGTACAGTATATTTTTGCTAGCAAGAGCCAAGCTACGCATTCCAAAAGCTTGCTGTTGTTAAGAAGCGAGCAGGTTTTTTGCTTAATGATTCTATCCAGCGCCTCATACTGTTTTGTTTGAATATATGCAATCATCTCTTGACTTGTATGTACGATGCTGTGCATTAATTTGTAATGAAAATAAATAGATTGTAAATGAAACATTCATTTCAGCTACAGTTTAAAAAAAAAAAAAATCCCTTGCATACTGTATATTAATGTATTCATTACGGGTTCCAGCTTCAAGTGATGTTTAAGCCAAACTTTTGCTGTGTTGAACTGAAAAAGATAAACTGTGTATTGGAAATTGTATTTCTGAACCGGGGAACATTTTTTTTTTTCCCAGTATTTGTTATGACAGAGGAGGGAAATAGCAATAGAATGCTAAATGTAGATCAATTCAAAAAAAGGTTGAACCAAGGTAAAAATATTGAAATTTGTGGGGCCACGTGTTTTACCAAATTAAGGTTTGGGCAAATTAATTCACACAAATCAGAACACCATTTTATAGGAGCACATATAGACTACATGTGAAATCAACACTAATGCACATGTAGAGAATGGTCTATTCCCTGTTTGTACGTTGATGCTGTGCTCCCTCACGAACCAAGTGCCATTGAGATATAAAGGTATGGGACCCCTCATCCGGAAACCCATTATCCAGAAAGTTCCGAATTATGGAAAGCCCGTCTCCCATAGACTCCATTTTAATCTAATTAATCAGAATTTTAAAACTGGTGATTTCCTTTTTCTCTGTAATAATAAAACAGTACCTGTACTTGATCCCAACTAAGATATAATTATCCCCTTATTGGGGCAGAACAATCCTATTGGGTTTATTTAATGGTTAAATGATTCCCTTTTCTCTGTAATAATAAAACAGTACCTGTACTTGATCCCAACTAAGATATAATTACCCCTTATTGGGGGCAGAACAGCCCTATTGGGTTTATTTAATGGTTAAATGATTCCCTTTTCTCTGTAATAATAAAACAGTACCTGTACTTGATCCCAACTAAGATATAATTACCCCTTATTGGGGGCAGAACAGCCCTATTGGGTTTATTTAATGGTTAAATGATTCCCTTTTCTCTGTAATAATAAAACAGTACCTGTACTTGATCCCAACTAAGATATAATTACCCCTTATTGGGGGCAGAACAGCCCTATTGGGTTTATTTAATGGTTAAATGATTCCCTTTTCTCTGTAATAATAAAACAGTACCTGTACTTGATCCCAACTAAGATATAATTACCCCTTATTGGGGGCAGAACAGCCCTATTGGGTTTATTTAATGGTTAAATGATTCCCTTTTCTCTGTAATAATAAAACAGTACCTGTACTTGATCCCAACTAAGATATAATTACCCCTTATTGGGGGCAGAACAGCCCTATTGGGTTTATTTCATGGTTAAATGATTCCCTTTTCTCTCTAATAATAAAACAGTACCTGTACTTGATCCCAACTAAGATATAATTACCCCTTATTGGGGCAGAACAGCCCTATTGGGTTTATTTAATGGTTAAATGATTCCCTTTTCTCTGTAATAATAAAACAGTACCTGTACTTGATCCCAACTAAGATATAATTACCCCTTATTGGGGGCAGAACAGCCCTATTGGGTTTATTTAATGGTTAAATGATTCCCTTTTCTCTGTAATAATAAAACAGTACCTGTACTTGATCCCAACTAAGATATAATTAATCCTTATTGGATGCAAAACAATTCCATTGGGTTTAAATAATGTTTTATTGATTTTTTTAGTAAATTTAAGGTATGAAGATCCAAATTAAGGAAAGACCCCTTATCCGGAATACCCTTGGTCCCGAGCATTCTGGATAATGGGTCCTATACCTGTATATGTATAACAACTTTACCCCATACTGTAAGTAAGTAATAAGAGCAAGGATGATTATTTAATTTGAAGAGAACTGGAGTAGAGCAGGAAGTGCTCAACAGATCCAATACATTAAAAATTTATTTAGATTAATTGAAAAATGAGCTATCCCAAGTAACATCAACCCATTTGCAGATTGTAGTACAAACACTGTGATCTTCATTACAACCTTTTAGTGTGGTCATTTGGAAAAAAAAAGTCTACTCCAAAGACGTCCAAGAAGACTCTCTACTTTTTTGTACTTCACAGGTCTAAGATGCCTATATATTAAAGGAAAACTATACCCCCAGAATAAAAATTCCACCAATAAATAGCTTTTATCATATTAAGTGGCATAATAATGAATCTTACCAAACTGGAAGATATATATCAGTTAATATTGCCCATTTACATCCTTTCCCTTGAGCCGCCATTTAGTGATGGTCTGTGTGCTCCCTCAGAGATCAGCTGACAGGAAGTAATGCAGCTCTAACAGGAAGTAGAGTGGAAGTAAAAGACAGGAAATTGTCCATCAATTGGCTGATGTGACTTAGCATGTATGTGTGCTCTTGGCAGTGTCGGACTGGCCTATCAGGATACCAGGAAAACTCCCGGTGGGCCCAGGTGTCAGTGGGCCTCCCTGCTCCTGATCATTTGGCCTGTTTCATGGTCATTCCCTATTTCTGAATGGGAAGGAAGAGGAGAAATAGATGGAAGAATAGATGCTAGCATGTAAATAAAAGAGACTAGGAGAATAAAGAGGTTGGGCGAGGAAAGGAGGAAAAATAGTTTGGAGAGTGGGCCTAGGGTCTAAGGTTTCTGGTGGGCCCCTGGGGTCCCAGTCCCACACTGGCTCTTGGTTTGTATGTGTGCACCATAAATAGAACGATAGCAGAGGGTGGCCTTTAGTACTATATCCAATGCACATAATGCTAAAAAAAAAGTTACATTTTTAAAAAAAAAAATATTGATTTAGATAAAGCAGGTCCTTATGTAGGAGTTATGTTATGCAATATATTTTTATAGAGATCTACATTGTAAGTATTCTGCCCTTCCATATGTATTTACTGTAGAATACCTCTTTACTCTCTCTCTCTCTATATATATATATTTATGAAAAAAATATTCTAGTAGAAATTGTTTTGGATGAATCGATGAACCTTCAAGTTCTTCAAAATGCTATAATGGTGTGGGTGCTACAACCATCTCTAGTGGCAGTGAATTTCATATTGTTCCGGCTGATATTAACAGCCACTTACACTCACTACATCTACATTGAATTCTGTATACCTTGCTTCAACTGCACCCTTAGTCACGGATAAGGATTTGTTGACCTGTGTTTTTTTTGTTTTTTTTTTAAATACTTATGGCTTCCTTTCTTGTTCTATAGAACTATTGTGGTGCTTAAATAGCTTTACATCCAGTATTATTATTATTATCAACTTTTATTTATAAAGCGCCAACATGTTCCGCAGCGCTGTACAATAAGTGGGTTTCATACTTTGGACATACAGAGTAACATATAAAGCAACCAATAACCGATACAAGAGGTGAAGAGAGCCCTGCCCAAAAGAGCTTACAATCTACAAGGAGAAAGGGTTGAGACACAAGGGGGCAGATGGGGAATGGGAAAAATTTGGATAGGGAACGAAAATTCTGAAGATCGCAAATATCACGAAAATGCTTATGAAAAAATTGTATTAGTCACGATAATATCGTATTGGCGATCTGAAAGTCCCGTAATTTTCGTACCGAACAGCGACAAAACCAATCTGATTTTTTCGCGCTAAAAATACAAAAAAGGCACGCAAGGTACGAAAAAGTTGCGGAATATACGGTTGGACCGATCGAACGAACGAACGAACGAACAAACGAACGCTCGGAGCGTTTGTGGATAAGCAAATGTGCCCCAAGGTGTGGGAATGGGTATATTCAAAAATAGGCTTGAATTGTTCAGAATTAAGGTCCCCATACATGAGGTGATTTCACTCGTTGTGCGACGAACAATTATATCGACAAACGATCGTATGGCGATCCGGTTTCCATACGATATGCCATCCACGGGCACCGATAATTTGCAAAAGATTTCATCGTATCATCATCCTAAAATACGTATGATCGTACATCTACGTACGATCCAATGTCGTGGCGGAAGCGGTATTTATTTATTTATGTTCGTTGACTTCCGCTGCTGGCAATCATGACATGCGCAGAGAACAATCGTTCAAAGACAAATGTCTGACACTCACACCAACTGGCAGATTTTATCGTTAAACGACTAAAATTTTTAAACCTGGCCGATCGATTTTGGGGACGATAATGTCGGGTCGATTAGTGGGCCGACGATCGTTCGAACACCATCAACTATACGATAACTTAATCGTTCGGGAATCGGTCGTTTGACAGTAAAAAATTGGCCCGTGTATGGGGGCCTTTAGGCTCAGAAGACGTCTTTGTTAGTCCTTGGTTTCTATGCACCTTCGCCCAATCACATATGGGACTCAAGGTGAGTAGGGATGTAGCGAACCTCAAAACAAAAGTCTGCGAACGCGTTCGCGAACTTACGCCAAAAAGTGTGAATATTCGCGAACTTTGCAAACCCCATAGACTTCAATGGGAAGGCGAACTTTAAAACCTAGAAAAGCCATTTCTGGCCAGAAAACTGATTTTAAAGTTGTTTAAAGGGTGCCACGACCTGGACAGTGGCATGCAGCAGGGGGATCAAGGGCAAAAATTTCTCTGAAAAATACTTTGTTGACACAGTGTTGCGTAAAACCGCAAAGGCAGCTGGCAGACCTAGCGGAAATACGCGGCATTTTTTGCTATTTCGCACTATTAGCACCATGGAAACGGGATTTGCTGAAAAACGCCATGTGTGGCTTGTGCGACATTTTTAAACGCAGCGGAAAAACGCCACGCGAACCCAAATTGCGAACATACGTGAAAAGTTCGCGAACTTGCGAACACCCGATGTTCGCGTGAATTAGTTCGCCGGCGAACAGTTTGCTACATCTCTAAAGGTGAGCTCTTCCCAACGCTCTATAGAGTGCCGATTTATTCTGCTTTCCCTGGAATCGCAGTGCTTTTTTTTTTGTACAATCTCATTAATTAGAGCCTCATCTAAACCCAGCACTGGCAGGTGTAGGATTACAATGCAGGACAGCAGATTTTTCCAAACATGAGTTCGAACCCCGAATGGGAAATATTCAGATAGGAAACGAAAATTTCTGAAGATAGCAAATATCACGAAAATGCTTACGAAAAAATCGTATTAGTCATGATAATATCGTATTGGTGATCCGAAAGTCCCGAAATGATTGTAAACAGTGGCAAAACCAATCCGATTTTTTCACGCCGGCGAACTAATTCCCGCGAACCTCGGGTGTTCGCAAGTTCGCAAACTTTTCACGTATGTTCGCAATTTGGGTTTGCGTGGCGTTTTTCCGCTGCGTTTTTTCTCGGCCTAAAAACGTCGCACAAGCCACAACAAAAATACTTTGTTGACACAGTGTTGGTGAAAAACGCCATGTGTGGCTTGTGCGACGTTTTTAGGCCGAGAAAAAACGCAGCGGAAAAACGCCACGCGAACATACGTGAAAAGTTTGCGAACTTGCAAACACCCGAGGTTCGCGTGAATTAGTTCGCCGGCGAACAGTTTGCTACATCTCTAAAGGTGAGCTCTTCCCAACGCTCTATAGAGTGCCGATTTATTCTGCTTTCCCTGGAATCGCAGTGCTTTTTTTTTTTTACAATCTCATTAATTAGAGCCTCATCTAAACCCAGCACTGGCAGGTGTAGGATTACAATGCAGGACAGCAGATTTTTCCAAACACGAGTTCGAACCCCGAATGGGAAATATTCGGATAGGAAACGAAAATTTCTGAAGATAGCAAATATCACGAAAATGCTTACGAAAAAATCGTATTAGTCATGATAATATCGTATTGGTGATCCGAAAGTCCCGAAATGATTGTAAACAGTGGCAAAACCAATCCGATTTTTTCACGCTAAAAACACAACAAAGTCCGAACGAACGAACGAACGAACACTCGGAGCGTTTGTGGATAAGCAAATGTGCCCCAAGGTGTGGGAATGGGTATATTCAAAAATAGGCTTGAATTGTTCAGAATTAGGCTAATGCCACACGAGGCGTAGGGCTGAAATTTTCGGCAAGCGGATAAACGCTTTTGCCGAAAATTCAGCCCTACGCCTCCTACTTGTGCCTGCACCCGAATGAATGGGATACGCTCGGGTGCAGGCACATGTAGCCTATATACTCATGAAAATGCGAGACTTTGCATTCTCTCGCGTTTTCATGCATATATCGGCTACATGTGCCTGCACCCGAGCGTATCCCATTCATTCGGGTGCAGGCACAAGTAGCAGGCGTAGGGCTGATTTTTCGGCAAGCGTTTTTCCGCTTGCCGAAAAAATCAGCCCTACGCCGCGTGTGGCATCAGCCTTAGGCTCAGAAGACGTCTTTGTTAGTCCTCGGTTTTCATGCACCTTCGCCCAATCACATGGGACTCAAGGTGAGCTCTTCCCAACGCTCTATAGAGTGCCGATTTATTCTGCTTTCCCCGGAATCGCAGTGCTTTTTTTTTTACAATCTCATTAATTAGAGCCTCATCTAAACCCAGCACTGGCAGGTGTAGGATTACAATGCAGGACAGCATGTGAACAAAAATACATCTGTGGGCTTTAAGTCTGTTCTAGTCTCAGAATAAAAACACCATCTTCTCTTTCACCGCACCGCTTTAGGATTCCCAGGGAAAAAAAAACAAAAAAGAAAGAAAGGGGGGGAAAAAAAAACATCATAATATGCAATAGAGGGCTGATTCCTTTTAAACAAGATGTTATTTGAGATGCTGATTAACTTTTGGGAACAATTCTCTATAAATTTCATGTCTATCAAAAATTGACAAACGACATGCAAAATCCTGGATCAAATGCAAATACGTCTGTGCCGAGTAAAAGTTAGCAGGTGTTCTAATTAGTACAAGAAGACAAGGAACCATTTTTGAATGCATTTTTAATGTTCATAATTGGGTAGAAAACAGCGACTGTTGCACAAAGATTTTTTTTTTTGTTTTCCAGGTGGCATTAGTTAAAGATTTATTAATACAAAATGTATATGAATATTAGCAATCTGTAGAGAAACCTGCTTTTTCCGCAAATGATTGACTGTAATGAGGGTTGGGGTGCTAATAATACGTACAGGCGGCTATTCATTATTGCACTCCAGACTCACGTCGTTACTTTAAATTGAATGTCTTTGGAGCGGCATCGGGCTTACTTGGTATTTCAGCTGTGTTGGGAAAAAAACAGTATTAGGAAAAAAAAATAAAAATGTTTCAGTTACAAAAAACAGAATAAAAGTAACAACCAAAAATAGAACATAAGAAAATTTGAAAATGTCAAAGATAATTTACCTTTCTACCTCTCTATATGGACTTCCTTTATGGCACCTTCCTCATTTGTACAGGTATGGGATCCCTTATCTGGAAACCCATTATCCAGAAAGCTTCAAATTACAGAAAGCCTGTCTCCCATAGACTCCATTTTAATCAAATAATTCAGAATTTTAAAATTGTACAGTACCTGTACTTGATCCCAACTAAGATATAATTACCCCTTATTGGGGCAGAACAGCCCTATTGGGTTTATTTAATGGTTAAATGATTCCCTTTTCTCTGTAGTAATAAACAATACCTGTACTTGATCCCAACTAAGATATAATTACCCCTTATTGGGGGCAGAACAGTCCTATTGGGTTTATTTAATGGTTAAATGATTCCCTTTTCTCTGTAATAATAAAACAGTACCTGTACTTGATCCCAACTAAGATATAATTACCCCTTATTGGGGCAGAACAGCCCTATTGGGTTTATTTAATGGTTAAATGATTCCCTTTTCTCTGTAATAATAAAACAGTACCTGTACTTGATCCCAACTAAGATATAATTACCCCTTATTGGGGCAGAACAGCCCTATGGGTTTATTTAATGGTTAAATGATTCCCTTTTCTCTGTAATAATAAAACAGTACCTGTACTTGATCCCAACTAAGATATAATTACCCCTTATTGGGGGCAGAACAGTCCTATTGGGTTTATTTAATGGTTAAATGATTCCCTTTTCTCTGTAATAATAAAACAGTACCTGTACTTGATCCCAACTAAGATATAATTACCCCTTATTGGGGCAGAACAGCCCTATGGGTTTATTTAATGGTTAAATGATTCCCTTTTCTCTGTAATAATAAAACAGTACCTGTACTTGATCCCAACTAAGATATAATTACCCCTTATTGGGGGCAGAACAGCCCTATTGGGTTTATTTAATGGTTAAATGATTCCCTTTTTCTCTGTAATAATAAAACAGTACCTGTACTTGATCCCAACTAAGATATAATTACCCCTTATTGGGGCAGAACAGCCCTATTGGGTTTATTTAATGGTTAAATGATTCCCTTTTCTCTGTAATAATAAAACAGTACCTGTACTTGATCCGAACTCTATCGAAAAAGGCAGAATACCGAATCGAATCCTGGATTCGGTGCATCCCTACTATTTAGATGTTAATGATTTTATAGTTTCCAGAAACCCTGAATAAACTCATTTCCACGAATGATAGTCATTTATCAAACTGAACTGAAAAAGGAAAAAAAAATCATGGAAAAGTCCCGAAAATCGGGACATTTTCGCAAACTGCAACTTTTTCATATTGTTGCTCAAAAGCCAGCATTAAAAGAACCTAAAAGCCTCTAAAGCCACAAAGCAAAGAAAGATCTTCCTGTTGTAAAAGGGACACCTGACTTCTACATGATCTCCACGGTTTTTAGGGGCGTATTTTAGCATTCGGAATTGTTGCTGTTTTGTCGCATAACAAATCATGACAAAATCAAGTTTTTGGTTACAGTCCAACCCCCAAAAATGCCCCCCCATAAACTGGGAATTGGCCCCACATAAATTATAGTATCACTACCACTACTCCTCTGTAAATATGTTTTATAACTACATTGCCTATTTACTTAAAAAAAAATCATGAGTACGGCAGTGAGAGCACAATGTGGCAAAGCACCTCAGTGTAAGTTGTCTGTTAAAACAAAGCAGTGACTTTTCCCCCAATACATTTCTAGTGGGGAGAATTCTCTAGAGCAGTGATCCCCAACCAGTGGCTCAGGGCAACATGTTGCTCCCCAACCCCTTGGATGTTGCTCTCAGTGCCCCCAAACCAGGGAGTTATTTTTGAATTCCTGACTTTGGGGCAAACAGAGCCTCCTGTAGGCTGCCAGTCAACATAGGGGCTACCAAATAGCCAATCACAGCCCTTATTTGGCACCCCAAGAAAATGTTTTATGCTTGTGTTACTCCCCAACTCTTTTTACATTTGAATGTGGCTTATACGTTAAAAAAAAAGGTTGGGGATTTATGCCATAAATAGAGAATTTATGCCATAAATAAAAGTTGTAGCTGGAATATAAGCATGGAGGGTTGATAATGAGGTGCAAAAATGGCTGCTCTATCTTTATAATAGAAGCTCAAATACTTAAACCTAGGGAAATTCTTCTTGGCTACATTTCTTTCTTCTGTTTTCGGTAAATTGGCAAATATTTTTCACAGTGAAGAAAAGACGTCAAAAGTGCTCAGACTTGAGCTAAGGAGAGCTCTTTATATCTTTTCCACCTTAACGTTGAACATATTGTATTGCCAAAATGGCTATGGAGAGCAATGTTTTTTCAGTCTGACATGTGTAGAATATACGTCTTGATCTTTATGATAGATGGAGCAAATGTATATGAGCGCCAATCCAAATAAACACGGTTCCCTGGTGTCCTTTTATCCTGAGAGCTTCTGCAGAGTTCTATCACTGTCTAATGGTGGAACCCATAATAAAACTCTGCTCCAAAGCAAACACACTTTTCCCAGTTTCCTCACCAGATGAAGGCTATGTTGTGTGACGGAGAGACAAATGCTAGCAAATATTATGGAAACGTGGAATATAAAGTATTGACAATGAGCAAAATTTCTAAAATAACAAGTAAACATTTTTTGAAAAAAAAAAGTGCACCTAATAATCCGTAATTTGAAATAATGTACTAAGCACTGATGCTGGCATAATGGAGGGTGTGTTTGTTCCAAATTGTTTTCCAAATTCTTTCTTCTTATTATTATCTATTATGTATATAGAAACACCATGTTTATGTAGTGCTTTACATGGACTGTGCACAGGGTCAGACTGGGCTGGGACAAAAAACCCGGTGGGCCCTGTTGGCCCAGAACTGATCCCTGTTGGGTGCTCCAGGGCCCGCAGGTCCCCCTCTTCCGATGCGCCTAAGTATGCGTGCTTGGGGGAGGGTGGGGGATGTTGTGGGGACCACGACAGGGGTCCATTGGGGGGGTTTGGGGCCCCTGCGGAGGGGAGCTACACATGAGCCACTGGTAGGAGATCACTGCTCTAAGGTCACATTCCCACACAATGCACTCAATCCAATATCATCATAAACCAATTCACTTGTATATGCCCATAGAAACCAATCAGCAAGTAGATTTGAACAGTCACCTACACATAAAAAAACAAAAGCAAAGACCTGATTGGTTGCTATGGGCATCATCTCCGGTGATGTTGGCTTACACACTATAATAGATATGCCCCTTAATCTGTTGACCTTTCTGTCTCTCTCTACCTATATGTAGGGATTATGTATGACTGCAACACCATCTATCTATCTATCTATCTATCTATCTATCTATCATCTATCTATCTATCATCTATCTATCTATCTATCATCTATCTATCTATCATCTATCTATCTGACTGTCTGTCTGTCTGTCTATCTATCTATCTATCTATCTATCATCTATCTATCTATATATCATCAATCTATCTATCTGACTGTCTGTCTATCTATCTATCTATCATCTATCTATCTATCTATCTATCTATCTATCTATCTATCTATCTATCTATCTATCATCTATCATCTATCTATCTATCTATCTTCTATCTATCTATCTATCTATCTATCTATCTATATTCTATCTATCAATCTATCTATCTATCTATCAATCTATCAATCTATCTATCTATCTATCATCCATCTATCTATCTATCTATCATCTATATATCAATCTATCTATCTATCTATCTATCTATCTATCTATCTATCAATCTATCTATCTATCTGACTGTCTGTCTGTCTGTCTATCTATCTATCTATCTATCATCTATCTGTCTATCTATCTATCTATCATCTATCTATCTATCATCTATCTATTATCTATCTATCTATCTATCTATCTATCTATCTATCTATCTATCTATCTATCTATCTGTCTATCTTTCTATAATCTATCTATCCATCTTTCCAGTGCATGTTATGTATATAATCTGATTGGATCCTAGTTGATTGGAACTACCATCCCGATGACATTATTTTGAACATCCCTAATTGCTTTGTTGGAAGAGCCGCATCTATTTGTTTATTTAAATCTATGCAGGTGGGTGACATTTGCAAATGAAGAACAAAGGTATAAATTGTAAATGTATCAGCAATCAGCCAGCTGGTAACGAAGCGCAATTAGAGACAATTAGGCTTTATGATAGGTATTGTCCTGTGCGTTATGAGAAATCTATGACACCGTGGAATGTTCCATTGTGCAGGATTCTATTCGAGGTCGCAGGTCAGGGCGGTACCACGTCGGAGGGGTTGTCGTGTCTGTGCCATACATTCATTGCAATGTCGAGTGGCTGTGAGTGTGAGAGATTATATGGCCGCCGGTAGCTGTGGGCAGGCAATTCAGCGGCAGTTATTTGCTCAGTGACATAGTTTGCCGCACCATAGGTATTTATGACACTACCAGTTAAGCTGCGGCGCTATTAATTGAAAGAGAAGCAACGTTGGCCAACTTATCCTGGGTGCCCACTAGCCTTTTAAATTGTATAATAGGTTTTTTTGACATCCAACTGAAAAATCACAGAAAACATGCGGTGAAAACCTTGATTTAACATCTCATTAACATTTAATTGGAAAAAAAGACATCTCTAAACTAATAGGGAGAGCTGAAACACTTACAAATGCGCCAGATCGGGAAATTCATCCCTCTGCTTCCAACCGGTGCCCGATACTAACTGAGCCGCATCGATAAACATTAATATGGGTTTTGTAAGCGCCAGGACAATTCCTAATAGGAAATTAATTGATAATATGTTTTATGTTACTGGTGAAAGAGATGTTTATCGTACAAATCCGCCTTGTGCCTTGTATGTACCACATGTAGCGGGATAAGAAACATAGGGACATCTCTATAGGTCTTTTGGCACTTAAGGTCCCCATACACGGGCCGATAGAAGCTGCCGATATCAGTCTCTTGGACCGACTCGGCAGCTTATCGGCCCATGTAGGGGCAGAAACGATCGGACTGGCCGACCAATATCTGGCCTGAAATTAGCCAGATATCGATCGGGCAAGTTAGAAAATTCCGTCGGATCGGGGACCGCATCGGCTCGTTGATGCGATCCCCGAACCGACTGCCCCATTGCCACTTGCAGAATTTGATCGTTTGGCCCCAGGGCCAAACGATCGAATTCCCCGACATGCCTCCCCGATATCGCCACCCGTAGGTGGGGATATCGGGTGAAGATCCGCTCGCTTGGCAACATCGCCAAGCGAGCGGATCTGCCCGTGTATGGCCACCTTTACACAGTGTGACCAGAGCCGGGACAAACTGGCCAACCCGGCTGCACTCCAATGCACACTCCGACATGGGCAGCGAGGAACAAAGGCCCAGACTAGTGGTAGGTAGTGATGAGCGAATTTTTTTCACCAGGCCTGGATTCGTAGCGAATTTCCACATTTCGCCATTGGCCAATAGTTTCACGGAACTTCTGTGAAATTTTGGGGCAGAAAAATTAGTCGTGGCCGGGCCAAAAAAGGTCGTAGTCGCGTCAAATTGGGCATGGGCGCGTCAAATTGGGTGTGGACTTGATGAAATTGGGTGCAGTCATGTAAAAAAAAAAACGCAGGCAACAAAAAATAGACGCAGGCGACAAAAAAGATGCAGGCGACAAAATAAAATTGTGCGACAAAAGCGTTTGGAGAATTTTTAGGTGTTTTTGCAAATTTTCTTGCCGTTTCGCAAATTTTATGGCAAAGCGTAATGGGACAGATTCGCTCATCACCAGTGGTAGGTTGCGATGAGTGAATATGTCCCTTTTCACTTTGCTGAAAAATTCATGGAATTGCTGAGAAATCTGTAAAACGGTAAAAACGGAGACCACAACATTTTTGATGCTACCATGACTTATTTAATGCAACTTATTTGACACGACTATGACTTTTTTGTCTCAACGGCGACATTTTTTTCTTATTCGCCGAATTTTAGTTTTTAGTTTTTGCAGCAGCTTTGGCAAAAAAATCATCAATGGTAATATGTGGACATTCGCAGCGAATACAAAAAAATTGCTTATCTCTAGTGGTAGGCAAAGGAAAAGGTACGTGCTTAGCGCTCCCCCTCCCCTATGAATGTGCCCTAGGCACGTGCCCCTTCTGCCTACCCCTAGTTCTGGCCCTGAGCATGACACAGACACAGGCCTATCAGGCAACACAGTGTTGGACTGGCCCACCAGAATATCAGGAAAACTCCTGGTGGGCCCAGGTGTCAGTGGGACCTCTTGTTTCTAACTATTTGCTGTAGTTGGACTGGTCCATCGGGATACCTAACTCCAGGTGGCCTGCTTCATGGTCATTCTCTATTCCTGTAAGAGAACAAAGAGATAATAAAGGATAAGGATAATAAAGAGATTAAATGAGCAAAGGAGGAATAATAGTTTAGAGAGTGGGGTCATGGTCCAAGGTTTTCTGGTGGGCCCCTGGCATTTCAGTCTGGTCCTGGGGCAACAAACCACTCTGAAAGGCTTTCCACTGACACCAATAGGAGTCGCAGCTGGAAAGCCCTTTGCATCACTTTGAATTTGTGTGAACTTCCCTCTAACAGGCAACTTTGCGCGACTTTGAATTACCTAGGGCTTTCCAACGGCTTCTCCTATTATTGCTGGTGGAAAGACTTTTCAGAGTGGATTGTTGTTCAAGATAGCAGAGATCTATCACGGGCAAATCAACCACTCCGTCGGTTCTTAAGGTCCCCATACATGGGCCGATTCTAGCTGCCGATATCGGCCCCTTAGACTCATTCGGCAGCTAATCGGCCTGTGTATGGACACTACCGACGGGCGTGAAATCGACCAGATCTTGATCGAGCAGGTTAAAAAATCTAGTCGGATCGGGGACCACATCAGCTCATTGATGCGGTCCCTGGACTGACTTTGCCTATACCCGTAGTTACCCATCTGGATTCTCCCGATATCACCCACCCGTAGGTGAGGGATATCGGGAGAAGATCTGCTCACTTGGCGACATCACCAAGCGAGCGGATCTGAAGTTCTGTGGGCACCTTTACACTTAAGCTGGTCATACACGTACCAATTCCGATCTTTCCGAAGATCGTTCCCACACTCCACTAACGTTCAGGGCTAAATTGTCAGATATGGAGGTAGAAACAATAGAAATTCTACCCCCACCTGCTGATTTATCCCTGAACATAGATTTTGCTTGGACACCTTCAATGGCAGCCGATTTTAATCTTTTAAACGAGATGAGTCGGCCGATATCCGCAGCCTTCTACAATATTGGTCGCCTGTTCGATCCGCCATACACGCACCGAATATTGCACGAAACTACGTTTCTTACTATAATATTGGTGTGTGTAGAGCTGGCTTTATAGTTAGACCAGTCACTGGCATTCCTGCAGCCGTCTAATCTAATAAAACATTTCAGACATGAGAGATAGATAATGCTATGTGTCTTTTGAGATGTTTCCTCTCGTTACGACTGAGAGCCCCAAAAGCAAGGAGAGTCAGTCTCATAGCTAACAGGACCTATCTCTCATTTGAGTATAAAAAATGAAAAACAATAAAAAAATGAAAAAAATACCCTGCTACACGTAATATTTGAAACCAGTGGAAACTATGAACAGCATGTGTTATAATTGTTAAAAGCCATAATAACTAAGAACAAAATGAACTAAAACTGCAGAAGAGAACCTTTATGTATGCATTGATGTCGTTAAGCCATTCTATATAACAGCCTATCCGTGCCATTGTATTGACTGATTGCTAAGTGCTCGGTGATTGATGTACAAAGGTTAGTAAGTGCGGTGTTCCTTTAAATGAAACAGAATGCAAATTCCTTCATACTTGGAACGCCATTATATAAGAGCGGCTAGCTGCACCCAAATAATTAGCCGCGATTCTTTTTAACGTCCATGAGACCATAACAAGGACTTCATTCTGCAAAATAAGCCTCTCGCCTCTTGGGATACCGAGCAGATGTCTACCAAGTGCATTTTTAACACTCGTGTCATTGAGCTAAAAAAACAGCGTTCATTATACCATGGCAGAACATGCGTGCGTTTCTTTGGAAGGTTTATTCTCAGCGTCTCAGTGAGAGTCTGGCGGAGAAAATATAAAAATCACTGGGATTGTTGTTTTTTTTTTTTTGCCATTTATGGAACATGTAATTTCAATATAATAATAATAATATTTAATATGGAGGGTTATATCCATGACAATAACAAATGTCCAGTAGGAGATATCCTGTTCTTATAGTCCATACATCATCATTAAACATCAATCTAAATACATTTATTCTTATGTAAGGCACCTGACCAGTTTGATAGCCAATCAGGCTGCAGGTTTCACTGATAACAGTTTCCCTTTAGTAGAAAAGACACCTTAAGTATTCATTCTGGAGGTATAGTTTTCCTTTAATAGCAGCAAGTAGTAATGCAGGTTGCCATTTACTGGCTGGATTAATACTGGCTAGATATTGGTTATAAGGTTTCATTTTATGGTTAGTTTGAGTAAGGCTAGGAAATGGAATGGTCCAATGTTGGAGTTTTCTGGACAATGGATTTCCAGATAGCAGATCTTTATAGTGAATTCATATGGAAGAAAGTAATTTTAGTAATTTTAGAGTTAGAACGTAAGGGTTACGCTTTCATTTCTTCTTTATACATCGGTTATGGTATGGAGAGAGGCAAAAGGATGGGGGTAGTTAGAAGGGTTATTGCCTGCTCTTCTCTTACCCTATTGACCACAGTGACTGTAGCCCTAGATAGGTGCCTAATACATAGAGACAGAGACAAGGGAAAGGGATTGGAAGGGTTAACACCTGATCTCTAGCCCCGGATACAATATGTGCAGCTGTTTCATTGGGATTGGGCAGGGGAGGAGTACTTTATTGTAACTAATTCTGTAAAAGTCATCCAGTTAGTGATGTGCAGGTCAGGAAAACTCAACCCACTTTTAAATGGTACCTGACCCTAACCTGCAAAATGTTACCATTATAGGACCAGCCAGGATCGGACTGGTGCAGCCCCCCCACCGTGCACCCCTACTCCCCCCCCCCCGCAGGGGCCCCCCGTCCGACATCGCTGGCCAAGGTAAGCGGCAACAGGGTCAGGTCTGGGCCACTGGGGCCCACCAGGTATTTTCCCAGTGTCCCGGCGGCCCAGTCCAACCCTGGGACCAACACCTGTATCTTTGCACTCTTTACGGTACTTCTGCTCGCACCTTAGGTTCCATGACAGGGAAACTTCGGGAGCAGAGTAAGAGAGAACAGAGTAAGAGAGAACTTACCCAGTCTGACCCACACCCAACCCTGCGGTGGTCGCCCAAATTTCAAACCTACCTGTCTGACTTAAGGGGAAACCTATGGGTCCTGTGGGTTGTCCACCCAATTTAGGCCTACCAGCCCTGACCAGACAGCAATAATATAAACCAAAATAACATTAGTTTTGATTATACAGAGATTCTGAATATCTTCTGCCCTGGATGAACATTTTTTGAGATACTATTCAGTACCTGCTCCTTACAGTTTTGCCAAGAAAGGAAACTGTGTGACCCGGACTCCATTGGATCCCACTGACACAGAGCCATCAAAACATCTGTGAAATCTAGTGTTTATCCCCATGCCCCATAGTTGTTTGCTAAATATAAAAATCAGGCAGATAATAGCTGGAAGTTACCAACACCTCAGCTGCGTTAGTGCGCACCCTCCATAAAAGCCCAAGTGCCTCTCGGTGACAAATCCAATAGAGACAGGACTACTTGTCCCCGATGGCTCTGATTTAATAAAAGGCCACTGGCTTCTCTGTGTTACAGTGAATGGTGACATTGTAAAAGCGCTGGTGGCAGTCTCAAGGGTCATTTGTGGTGCCAGTGAGTGCATCATAAATATCCCCCATTATGTCTCTGCACTCGCATGTCTCAGGAACAAAACGACACTGAGCCGTAATCAGTAATGTGTCTGATAAGGAGACAACTGTGCCTTGCAGCTGTCCAGCTCGTAACAAGTGCCGCTCATCTGCTGAGGCATTCTGGGAACTGTAGTCCTCTAATAGGAGACGGAGATTAGAGAGCCCTGCTGTTAAAAAAAAGCAAAAGTACCAAGCCAATTAATCTAATGATTTTCCCTCATGAATACAGCACAACCTGCATCTGGCAACTTTGTATTCATGAGGGGTGGTAGGCGGTATATAGGTGTTGCCACTCCTGCCCTCTATATGTCCCCTAACTTGCAGTCAATGGTTATCACTAGGGATGCTTCAAGTCCCGGATTCGGTTTGGAATTCGGGCCAAATCCAGCCTTTTTTTGAAGTATTCGGTTTCAGCTGAATCTGCAGTCCGGGCTGAACGGAATCTGAATCCTAATTAGCATTAATTAAATGGTAGGGGGGGGGGGAATTGGGCTGCGCGTGCCAATTTTTGACCCTTCCCTAAGGGTAGTAATTAGGATTCGGATTCGGTTCAGGATTCGGCAGAATCTGTCGGGGTGGGTTTGGGGGTTCAGTCGAACCCAAAAAAGTGGGTTCAGTGCATCCCTAGTTAGCACTGCTGCCTTTCAGCTCTAGGGGCTCAGCTTTGATAGAGCACAATCTGCAAGTAATTTATATGGGGCCCAATGGGCTGGAGGGCAATGTATGGAAGCAGCGTATGAGGGTGCTAGGAGGGCAGTCCCCCCCACCTCAGTTGTCTCCTAGTGAAGGACCCATTTGGGGTCTGATTGGTCAGGGGTGCATTGGGTATCAGGAAATTGGTTGCCGGCACCAGAAGCAAACTCACTAGTTTCTGGCAGGCAAGGGACCAGGGCACAGCAGCAGGAGTGGCTTGATTCTGAGCCACAGGGGTAATTAAAACAGGCAGTTTGCAAGGTGTAGTTGTAAATGGTAGGCCCTGGGGTTCTGGGGGAGGTGCATAACTTTAGATAGGGACTTTGGTTGGACACAGGTATCAGGCCTGAGCTCAGTATCAGTTATCTAGGAGATTTAATTGAGTTGGTTACTGCTGTTTAATGTTGTAGTACAAACGGTGATGTTACAATAAGTTATTATATATATATATATATATATATATATATATATATATATAAACACTTCTGCCTTTTCTTCCCAACCTGTTGTCAGGTTTTGTGTGTATGGGGTAAGTTTGGGGAAGGGGTGGGTACTCCCCAGTTCATAAGTACTCCCCTTTACTATATGCTATTCTAAATTGCAGAAAGACCCCCTTCTCCCAGCTCCCCATCCATTCCAGATAATAGATCCCATACGTAAGTATGGATAAGAGCACTAAAAAAAAAACCCAAAACAATTCTATGTTGTTAGATTTATTACAATGCATTAAGATCTTGGAAAAGCATCCTGCAAGGTTACCACTTTAAATGAGAGCTCTTGACAACACCAGGCCTTTCCTTCGTTGTCTAGATTGCCCTTATGCATTCATAACTGTTACAAATGCACGCTTATGTCTGAACGTGCCTTAAGTGCAAGCTGTACGGCGAGGAGCTTTCAAAAACGATTTAAGCAAAGCAGGGCCTTATCCAAATGAAAGGTGGCACTTGTGTGATTTCCTATATACATGCAGATTTGTCTTCCTTAGAGTTTGGCGAGCTCCAACGCCGCGTTCCGTGTAAGCAAAGTCTGATTCGGATATTTGTGCCTTTTCCCTGTTTGCGCCTATTCCTAGCCGTAGATCATTTCTAAGCCTGTGATCATAAATTGTTCCATCACCGGAGAGACTCAAAGCTAACATTCCTCGCTGATGTTTTCTCCCCAAGGGGTGTTGAAAATTTGATAGCAGAAAGTGCAAATATGCTTTAGTAATCCATTCCAAGAAATCATTTATCGGAAAGCCAAAAGAGTCAATATATACAGTAAAAGTGAGCGAAGAACGTACACAGGGAAAAAAAAAGAAAAAAGAAAGAAAAAAAAAATGCCAGTCGCAGACTTAGCAAGAGCTTTGTGCAAATCACTGCTACGGAGGGATACAGAGTTAATTACCACTGGAAATTAAGAAGTGGAGGCTTTCAAACTGCAGAGAGCAGTAGCAGTCTTTTGAAAGCTCCGTTGTCTAGCGGCTGTGGAGATGAGAATGACGGCTAAAAAAAAAAAAAAGGGCTTGGAAAGCGCTGAACAAAAATCATACACTTTTTTTTTTTTTTTAGTATTAATCCTTCAGAGTTAATTGTCCTCAATTGCCTATATTAACCCCTTGGCTTTCATTAGACTCCGACACAAGTTGCTATGAACTAAAGGGGAGTTGTAGTATAAGAGCCCAGGCAATCGGTTGTGTCGGATCTACAAAAGCCATCGTTCTTCGCTGGAGTTATACTTCTGCAACAGTTAGCTGGCATTCCATAGTTATGTCAGACTTAAGTATATTTGTTATGGGATGTTGACGAAATGAATTAGAGCTTATTTTGTATTCTGTACACTGCAATATGTATTTTTTGAGCTGCATCACATGTCAGTACAGGTATCGGACCCCTTATCTGGAAACCCGTTATCCAGAAAGCTCCGAATTACGGAAAGCCCGTCTCCCATAGACTCCATTATAAGCAAATAATTCAGAATTTTAAAACTGATTTCCTTTTTTTATGTAGAAATAAAACAGTACCTGTACTTGATCCCAACTAAGATATAATTACCCCTTATTGGGGGCAGAACAGCCCTATTGGGTTTATTTAATGGTTAAATGATTCCCTTTTCTCTGTAATAATAAAACAGTACCTGTACTTGATCCCAACTAAGATATAATTACCCCTTATTGGGGGCAGAACAGTCCTATTGGGTTTATTTAATGGTTAAATGATTCCCTTTTCTCTGTAATAATAAAACAGTACCTGTACTTTGATCCCAACTAAGATATAATTACCCCTTATTGGGGGCAGAACAGTCCTATTGGGTTAATTTCATGGTTAAATGATTCCCTTTTCTCTGTAATAATAAAACAGTACCTGTACTTGATCCTAACTAAGATATAATTACCCCTTATTGGGGCAGAACAGCCCTATTGGGTTTATTTAATGGTTAAATGATTCCCTTTTCTCTCTAATAATAAAACAGTACCTGTACTTTGATCCCAACTAAGATATAAATAATCCTTATTGGATGCAAAACAATCCTATTGGATTTAATTAATGTTTTATTAATCTTTTAGTAGACTTAAGGTATGGAGATCCAAATTATGGAAAGACCCCTTATCCGGAATACCCTTGGTCCCGAGCATTCTGGATAATGGATCCTATACCTGTATTACCTTGGCATCCTTGGCCACAGGGACCATCCATAAATGGTGTCCAGGATCCATAAATTAAGCGCAGTAGTTAGCATTGATGCCATGCAGAACTGAGGTGCTCCGTGTGACTGTACAAGAGTAGCAGAGAGTCTTTGCAACAGTTAGCTGGCATTCCATAATTATGTCAGACTTAAGTATATTTATTATGGGATGTTGACGAAATGAATTAGAGCTTATTTTGTATTCTGTACACTGCAATAAGTATTTTTTTAGCCGCATCACATGTCAGTATTACCATGGCATCCTTGGCCATGGGGGCCATCCATAAATGGTGTCCAGGATCCATATTAAGCACAGTAAATAGCATTGATGCCATGCAGAACTGATGTGCTCCATTTGACTGTACAAGAGTAGCAGAGAGTCTTTGCAACAGTTAAAAAGCCTCATATCCCTCCAGTGCATAAACACAAGGCATTATCAGTGATATCTAAACAATGGACCCAGTTGCAGCTGGAGATGGAACTTCTCCAGTAGTTTATTATTCCAGTTACTTTATTAAAATAGTGTTTAACTACATTTTATTGTGTTGCTTAAATGAGCCAAGGGGTCTCCAAAACCCACCAGGCCATGCTTCCAGCACTGCCCAATCTGCCTGACCTGCCCAATGCAATAGTGTGCCTCCTAGTGCTTTTTTATGGAGCACTTATGCCCTCCTCTATACTGCGTTCTGCACAAAATTAAGTTAATTAATTCTTGCACTTTGGATGCTTGGCTTGGGTTTGCTAATGAGCTCTCTTCTCTCTGACTGGACTCCGGTCTGTCCCCCCTTAAAGGTGAGGCTGTATACACCTACATCAGGGATCCCCAACCTTTCTTACTCGTGAGCCACAGTCAAATGTAAAAAGACTTGGAGAGCAACACAAGCACCATAAAAGTTCATGGAGGTGCCAAATAAGGGCTGTGATTGGCTATTAGGCAGCCTCTATGCACCCTATCAGCTTACAGGGGCTTTATTTGGTAGGAAATCTTGTTTTTATTCAACCAAAACTTGCCCCCAAGTCAGGAATTCAAAAATAACTCCCTGGTTTGGGGGCACTGAGAGCAACATCCAAGGGGTTGGGGAGCAACATGTTGCCCCTGAACCACTGGTTGGGGATCACTGCCCTACATAGTCAATGGGGTTGTACTCCAGAAATACTTATAGATCCAAATAAGCCAGATGTCAAAAATACACAGAGATGTCCCTGTGTTAAATAATAAGATAGTTGACATAATGCTAAAAGCAGGATTCCTATTGTTGATTGGATCATCTGTTGGGCCACCTACTTTGGGGTGCAAAGGAGAGTTTATATCTAATTACAGGTATGGGACCCGTTATCCAGAATTCTCTGGACCTGGGGTTTTCCAAATAAGGGGGTCTTTCCATAATTCGGATCTCCTACCTCAAGTCTGCTAAAAAATTATTTAGACAGTAATTAACCCCAACTGGATTGTTCTGCCCCAATAAGGGGTAATTATATCTTAGTTGGGATCAAGTACAGGTACTGTTTTATTATTACAGAGAAAAGGGAATCATTTAACCATTAAATAAACCCAATAGGACTGTTCTGCCCCCAATAAGGGGTAATTATATCTTAGTTGGGATCAAGTACAGGTACTGTTTTATTATTACAGAGAAAAGGGAATCATTTAACCATTAAATAAACCCAATAGGGCTGTTCTGCCCCAATAAGGGGTAATTATATCTTAGTTGGGATCAAGTACAGGTACTGTTTTATTATTACAGAGAAAAAGAAAAACATTTTTAAAAATGTGAATTATTTGATGGAAGATTGGAGATGGCCTTTCCGTAATTCGGAACTTTCTGGATAATGGGTTTCCAGATAAGAGGTCTGATACCTGTATATACAGTATATATATATATATATTGCAAGATAAGCAATTCCAAGCTTTTTCTCGTCTCCAGCTCTTGCCCCCACCCTCATTTTATGATTGTTTTTGTTGGTGGCAAACCACCAAACTTTTTGTAGAACGCTGATCTGATTTCCTTAATCGTAGTCTTAAAAAGAAATACATTAAAAAAAGATACTGAGTCACAACCACCCTGTATTTACTCCGTACTAATGATTAGAAGAGAATATTCCGTATTTATCTTTCCAAAGATTAAAAAAAAAAAACAATAATTTCTTTTCAAATCTCCCATATTCGACATTGCTCTACAGAAGCTGAAAAATCCCAGGCACAATTTTGTTAAAAAATTCTAATAAATAATTATTGCGCAGCTCAGCCGCTTTCCTGGAAAACAGATGCCAAATTGTACACTGGGCGGATCGTGCCAAGAAAATCACCACATAGATTTTACTTGAACTGCGTTTCGTATTTATTAAAATGTTATTATACTGTATAGCTTAATAGCCTCCTTGGCATGAAAAACTCTTCTCGGTATAGATTGTTTGTGTATTAACATATTTTTTGCAGGCATGTTTAGTTACAGAATTATTACATTTGTGTTACATTTAGCGTATAAAATACAAGCTGACGTTGCCGCGTTCTGATTTCAGAATTGAGAGCCAGATGAAATGGGTGGAATAGAATCCGGCGCTGGTGTCTCATCTAAAGATCCTTCGTTTCTAACCAAATAATTATTGATGTAGAGATAAATAAGATAACGTACCCCCCCTGCAAAGTAAAGGAATATCCTGGGACTCCCTTCTAAGGTCACAGTTATCCTACATCATTTTCGACATTGGGACAAGTCACCATTATAACATATTAGTGACTTCCGGTTCGGCGCCTATGAGGCTGGAGGCTCAGGGATATAACATATTAGTGGTAGCAGAATATTGATGGAATTCCATTTACCAATGCCAATTATACCTAGTAATTCGCCAGGCATGGATTTGCGGTGAATTTCTGCGTTTCGCCATTGGCGGGCTAAATTTGCCATGCGTCCAAAATTGACGCAAGCGTCAAAAGAAATGGCGCGAGCGTCAAAAGAATTGTTGCTAGCATCAAACGTATTGTCACGCATCAAACGTATTGTCACGTGTCAAACATATTGTCGCGCCCAACAATTTTTTTTCGACGCGCAACATTTTCCCCTTTTCGCAAATTTTTTGCTGTTTCACGAATCTTTTGAAAGATTTACATATTTTTCGGCAAAGCAAAATGACAAACATGACTCTTTTTGGAGACATGAAAATAAACACACAATGGGGGGTCCGTTGATTTATTGAATAGTGCAGTCATAGCAATCAAATCAGATTCATATTAAGAAATCTTCTTAATAAAAACAATTGCACATAAAAATAAATTGCATAAACAAGCTCATATGTAAAGCCCTGCTTCATTCAAATAAACCATTTTTATAAAAATATACTTTTTTTTTAGCAGTATAACTGCCATTATAAGAATTAAGGGCCGCCCCCTGGGATCATAGGATTCACAGTGCACACAAACAAGCCAAGGCCAAGGCCAATGGACAGAGTTCTAACTTTTGCTCCCACACTACTTCCTGTTACAGTTAGAGCTGCATCACTTCCTGTCAGCTGATCTCTGAGGGAGCACACAGCCCATCACTAAATGGCGGCTCAAGGGAGAGGATGTAAAAGGGCAATATTTACTGATATATATATTCCAGTGTGGCGAGATTCTTTAATAGGTCACTTAACATAATATAAACTATCTGTTGGCTAAGTATTCATTCTGGGGGTATAGTCTTCCTATAAAACTGGGTTATGGACACCTTTCTATCATAGCCGGTGTTTGTGACCAGTTGCAGAAGAAGAAGCAGTCCAAAGTTTCTTCTTGTTATGTCTTCTTTTAAAATATTATTGCTGTATATATATATGCTGTATATATATATATATATATATATATATATATATATATATATACAGTATGTGTGTGTTTTTGAGAAATTCTCTTTACTTAGAATTATGCCTGGTCTGTGTCCCCATTTGGTCTTAGTCAACCTTGGGCTGATTGTTGACAGTTTTGCCCGTACTGCCCAATGTGGCAGTTTGACTCGTATGGGCATACATTTATTATATTACTGTGCTACTTGTATTCATATAAAATCTATTTTATGGATGCAGAAAATACTACTTATTCAGTATATTGAAGCCATGGCTAAAGGTTTCCAACCACGTTCCACCACCACCATAGCCAAGCTGGGTGCTCCACCCTAGGCCTTAATACTACAGTATGGCTTTTCTTACATATTTAGGACAAAAAAAGAGAAAGCAAATCCAACCTAAAAAGTTATACTGTGCTATTTACAAGAACATGCTTCTAAAACTAAGATCCATGGGGCCAATTTATACAACACACAACAGATTTCACACTTAATAAAACTGACATTCCTCCGGTGAGGCCCAGTCAAATCAGAATGAAAATATTGTGAATTGAAGTTAAAACTGCGCTTGGTTTTCAAGTGGAAACCTGTATCCCCGAGATCCATTATGAATGATTTAAAGTGAAAATGAAATCCTCGGGCACTTGTTTAACCAGGCAACAAAGGCACTTTTCCCATGCAAAAGGAGAATACAGTATAAATAAATAATCTTTCAATGGCCGCTTGCTTACACCAACATTCTCTCCTCAGATCACAACGTTATCAGGAAATGAGTTCCTTTTCCAGTCAGACGCAGACATTACCGTCCAGGAATGGTTTCGTGCAATCAGAAACACAATTGACAGTTTGGTATGTATTCGCTTCTTACAAATAGCCCCTTTCGTTGGGTAAATTTATAATGTTTATTTCGTTACTCGGACAGCTTAATGACAGATATGCAGGGGAAAACAAATAAAAGGGGGAATCAATAACCGAATAATTATGCCTTGATTATTTGGATACTTGCGATGATTTGTTTTCATTTCTTGGAAAGGTTAAGTACTGTAGGTAATCTCACGTTGGGCATTTTATTGAGATGATGGAGACTGGGAATGTTAAGCAAGCAGTACATTAGGTTTCAAATAGCATTTAATGAGCAGGCCTTTTCCAGTATATGGTGTTACGTACTTATTATACAAGGTATTCCGCAAGGTATGCGCTCCAAGGATTAGCAAAGGTTCATTGTCAGCATGGGAAACGGCTCTTTAGTTATATGCTTGAAAGCACAAGCAGCACAGAAAGTAAAATCCAGATTACTAATATATGTTACTTACCCAATTCCATTTCCTTTTTCTGAATCCTAATGAGTAGTGATGAGCGAATTTTTTTTCTGCAAATTTCTGCATTTCGCCATTGGCGAATTGTTTCACGAAACTTCAGCAAATATTCAACACGGGAAAATTAGTTGCGACTCAAAAAAAGTTGGGGCAAGTTGGGTGCAGTCACTTCAAGATGGACGCAGGCATGTCAAGATGGGCGCAGTCATGACAGATTCGCTCATCACTACTAATGAGGTCAAAACATAGCAACTCATTTATAGTGATGGGCAAATTAATTAGCCAGGAATGCATTTGTGGCGAATTTACGCATTTAGCCATTGGCGGATTGTTTCACGGAACTTCAGCAAAAATTCACCACGGGAAAATTAGTTGCGAGTCAAAAAAAGCTGGGGCAAATTGGGCGCAGTCACTTCAAGATGGACGCAGGCATGTCAAGATGGGCGCAGTCATGGCAAAGAAAAGACGCAGGCGACAAAAAAGTTGAGAGACAAATGCGTTAGTGATGAGCGAATTTTTTTGGGATTCGCAGCAAATTTCTGCATTTTGCCATTGGCGAATTGTTTCACAAAACTTCAGCAAAAATACACCACGGGAAAATTAGTTGTGAGTCAAAAAAAGTTGGGGTAAATTGGGTGCAGTCACTTCAAGATGGACGCAGGCAAAAAAGTTGAGAGACAAATGCGTTTCGCGGATTTTTAGCCGTTTCGAAAGTTTTCTTGTCATTTTACGGTTAAGCAAAATATGTCAGATTCGCTCATCACTACTAATGAGGTCAAAACATAGCAACTCATTTATAGTGATGGGCAAATTAATTAGCGAGGCATGGATTTGCGGCGAATTTACGCATTTATCCATTGGCGGATTGTTTCATGAAACTTCAGCAAAAATTCACCACGGGAAAATTAGTTGCGAGTCAAAAAAAGTTGGGGCAAATTGGGCGCGGTCACTTCAAGATGGACGCAAGCATGGCAAAGAAAAGACGCGGGCGACAAAAAAGTTGAGCGAGAAATGCGTTTCGCGGATTTTTAGCCGTTTTGAAAAATTTATTGTCGTTTTACGGCTAAGAAAAATATGTCAGATTCGCTCATCACTACTAATGAGGTCAAAACATAGCAACTCATTTATAGTGATGGGCAAATTAATTAGCCAGGCATGGTGACCAAGAACTGTCACACACAACAGTTTTTTTTAACTTGTGCGTCTTGCAAAGAATTTTCAAAATTGCAAAAACTTGTCATTGTTGTGCGGAATTTTTTTTCGACACACAACATTTTCGCCGTTTTGCGAATCATTTGCAAGATTCGCAAATTTTTCGACTAAGTGATACGGGACATATTCGCTCATCACTACTCGTTTATCAGTCTTTAAATTCCTGATTTTCCTAAACTTGTCACAGGAAAAAAAAAAAATCATCATTCAATCAAGGTTTTTTTTTCCTTTACTTGATTACAAATATGTTTACAAAACAACTTGAATTGGAAAAACTCAGTTGTGTTAAGTTGTATCAACAAAAATTACATTGTTTCTTTCATTTTTATAAATCTGACTGTTTAATAAACCCTAAAAATAAAATAGCTTGAATGTTAAAAACACACCTCCCATTGACTGATAAAAGCTTGTGAGGTTTTAGCCGCCTTATTGCTGTCATTCGTATTTTGAATATTTTTTTGACTGATAGATTTTGAAAATTCAAGCTTGGAAGAGTCAGATTTAAAAAAAGATCATATTTTTCACCACAATGAACTATGTGGAACCCCACCGATGCAATGAAATGGCTAAAAATGCAATACAATGACTACAAATGCACCACAATCACCAAAAAATGTCATATAAACACTGAAAGAACATACAAAGGTATTGTGCAGTGTGGTTAGCGCATATGCTATTCGCAATGGCAATAAATTATTTTTTTCAGATATAAAAACCCAATGCAATAAAAAAAAGTGTGTATATGTGTGTGTACTCTTAACAAATTGCATATTATTATGTATGTGTGAGTGCTGTGAATGTGTAAAAGCCTCCCAATGCCCCCAAAATGTATGTGTGTAAGTGTGTATTAATGTAATAAGTGCGTGTTTGTGTGGTTTTTTTTTCTACACTAACCTGGGGTTGGCAGGCAGGTCATCCTGGAGGAGCTGTAGCAGGAATGGAGGATCTTCTTCTGATGCAGTGAGTGGGTGGCTCTGGGGGAGAAAGAAGAGCAGGAAACAGCAGACATGTCGTTTGCACGTGTCTGCTGTTTCCTATGGGGCCCCTGGGCGATTGTGCCCCTGGGGCCACTTGTTCCCCACCTCTGCTCATTGCCTAGGGGCTGGAGAATGAATGGGTAGTGAAGGAGAAGTTTTAAAAGCTACTCCTCTGCTCCTAGACCCAGAAGTGCCACAGAACATAGAATCTTCTATCCGTGGTACTTTTATCCACACAATGTAGGTTCTATGTTATGTAGCACCTAAAGGGTTAAGGGGGAACCTTCCTTTAACTATTACAATGGATTGAAGAAGGACTCATTTTGCATTAATCATTTGCAGTTTGTGCAAAATGAAATATTTGGTTAATATGTAGTTGAGCCAAAATCCACACAATGCCACCATTATGGTTTTTTTTTTTGCAATAAACATTTTGTTTGTCCTTAGGTTACCCCAGCATCATGCTTAATATGAATACATGTGAATTGTTCTCAGAAAATGCAAAAAATGGAACTAAATCTAAAAATATAAATTTATTACCAATTGTTCTAGGGTTTGAGATTACGGCATATTAATTCTTTCATTTTAATTTTCCTAAAATAACCCCGTGCTTTAGCATTTTCCATTGTTTCACTAACCCCAATGGAGCATAAATTCACAGCTCTTAGCAAGGCAGCTCTTAGGGGGACACATAATAAACTTAGATATTCCTTTCAAAACACTACTTTTTTCTTTGTTGAGACCCTATAAAAATGGCATGGAAACCCTGTGAGTTATGAAATTCTGTAGTACAATGAAAAAAACATGCTGGTAATATAAACTATAAACTTATTTACTGGAGATCATGTGACCAGTCAGCAACCAACAAGTCATTTTCCAAATAATTGTATCCGTAAACTCTTCAAATGACACAGAAACTTCAAAAACACCGGGGTATACCAAATTGTTAGGCACCCCTCTGGGCTAAAATCACTGGCCGTTATATTATTTCCTGCTCCCAGGAATCTTTTGCCCCACCCTAGACCGGCACATACTCAGTACAGAACTGTTTTCCAAGCCCGCTGTACTGTGAATGCGCCCAACCTTAATCTTTGAAACAGATTCCTGTGAGAGAGAGAGAAAGAGAAAGAGAGAGAGAGAAAGAGAGAGAGAGGGGGGTAAAACATGGAGCTATGGAGGTAAGTACCTCAGGCCAGACCATTTTTTAAAGAACAGGCAAGTCAACAACTTTAGTAACTAGAGCAGGGATCCCCAACCTTTTATACCAGAGAGCCACATTCAAATGGAAAAAATGTTGGGGAGCAACACAAGCATGGAAAAAGTTTCTGGGGGTGCAAATAAGGTCTATAATTGGTTATTTGGTAGCCCCTATGTGGACTGGCAGCCTATAGAAGGTTCTGTTTGGCATTATACTTGGCGTTTATGCAACCAAAACTTGCCTCCAAGCCAGAAATTCAAAAATAACTCCCTGCTTTGAAGCCACTAGGAGCAACATCCAAGGGGTTGGGGAGCAACTATTTTTTTTTTACACAGCAAATTTTGTCACCAGTTTTGCGAAACAATTCGCCAATGGCGAAGCACGGAAAAACTTGGAGCTATGGAGGTAAGTACCTAAGGCCAGACCATTTTTTTAAAGAACAGGCAACTTGGCCTGGGTAAAAAGTCAGCAATTTTAGTCACTAGAGGGTGTCTAATAAGTTGCACCCCAATGATTTTGAGCTTTTATATGTCGACACTGTACAATCTAGAGAGTTCCAGTAATGTAGATTAGTGGTGAGTGAATCTGTCCCGTTTCCCTTTGCCAAAAATTTCACGAATCTTTTAAAAGATTAGGGGCCACCGAAAATGCTATGCAGCAAAAAAAAAAATCATCTGCCGCGTAATTTTTTTGACGCGCTGCAATTTTTCCGATGCGCATCATTTTTTTGACACAAGTTTATTTACATGTGTAACAATTTTTTTCTTACGCAGGCGACAGTGTTTTTGGACGTGCAGCGAATTTTTACACAGTGAATTTTGTCACCAGTTTTGCAACACAATCCGCCAAAGGCGGAGCATGGAAATTTACCACGAATCCATGCCTGGGAGAATAATTTCGCCCATCAATAATGTAGATTCTATGTTTCCACATTAAATTTAAAAAATACATTGGAAGATAACGGATTTCACCAAACCATACAATGGAAATAGGATTATTCTTTTTGTTTCTTTATTTCATTCTTTATTTAATTCTTTAAACATTTCCTACAATGAACAAATCAAAAAGTTTAGTCCTTATATGTACATTTTATAGTTTAAAGTCAATGATCCCCAACCAGTGGTTTGTGAGTAACATGTTGCTCCCCAACCCCTTGGATGTTGCCCCCAGTGGCCTCAAAGTAGGTGCTCATTTTTGAATTTCTGGTAAGGAGGCAAGTTTGGAGGCATAAAAACCCAGTGTAAAGCCAAACAGAGTCCCTTGTAGGCTGCCAGTCCACATAGAGGCTACCCAATAGCCAATCATAGCTCTTAATGGGTTCCTCCAGGAACTTTTTCCATGCTTGTGTTGCTCCCCAACACTTTTTCCATTTGAATGTGGCTCACGGGTATAAAAGGTTGGGGATCCCTGGTTTAAAGTCTATATAGTTTATCAGTCTATATACTGGAGGGAGCAATGGAATCCATTCTTAACCTCATCCAACAGTGGCTTAGCTAACATTGTGTATACACTGACACAATTTTCTACAGTTTGCAAAAATAAACAGAATTTTTCACGAGTATTCTGATTTATGGATTCCTTATTATTATTATTATGGACTCCTTACCTCTAATCTCTAAACCCCCATTTGTGCAGTAAGCATGAAGTATTTTTCTATAGTTTGCCTCTAGTAGATTATTATGTATGAGCGCATAGCTTTCTAAGCATTCGGGACATTTATTTCGATATGTTTGCACAAATAAACATCATACGAGTGGGAGCCCAGATATTGCTATAAACATATACCTAATGAACAGCAGTATCTAGTTGTCAAAGACAGATGGTGCTTTTCTTTTGTTGCCTACAGAGAACTATGGCAGCTCCTGTTAAGGCTATCCATACAAATATGCGGAGGGAAAATGTTCTGTATATATACTAGGCCATGCAATCAACAAATTAAGAAAAGTAAAATAAACTCTATTTATAAAAAGGGCCTCCCATTTGCAAATGGATCTCCCTCTAGCTTCTCCTCAACCCTCCCCACCCATCGAGTAAACCATTATTTAACCTTTTCCTACATTGCCGCTTCTTTTTCTCTAGTATGAACCAAACATTATTTGTCTCAAATGAAACATACAGCACATTTCCCATTAAACTCCCTGAAACTGAACCTTGAAACCATTATACCTTCTGCAAATGACTATTAAACTAGCAGTTAATGTCCATATTAACTGAGCGCTAAGAACTCAAAGAACTCCATGGCTGTCGTCTTGTTTCTATCCCCGCTGAGCAGACCACGTAGCTGAAAACACTGTGCCATAAATTTCAATTCCCTTTATGTAGAATATAAGCCAAGGCACATACCTACAGTATAATTTCTAGATAATTAGATTTCAAAACCACTTGTACAGTAGTTTTTTTTATGTTTGGGCCACACAGTATTAGCTAAACTCTCTTAAAAAGCTTAATAATAGTGTTAAATTACATGTTTTCCAACAAGTTAGTGAACTGCAAGGTGACCTCTGGCTTTTCTGTTTAGGTGGGGGGGGGGGGGTATATCATTCAGTAAAATATAAATGGATCTATTTGTAGATTGTAAGCTCTTTTGGGCTCTCTTCCCCTCTTGTATCGGTTACTGATTGCTTTATATGTTACTCCTTGTAGATTGTAAACTCTTTTGGGCAGGGCTCTCTTCACCTCTTGTATCGGTTATTGATTGCTTTATATGTTACTCCTTGTAGAGTGTAAGCTCTTTTGGGCAGGGCTCCCTTCACCTCTTGTATCGGTTATTGATTGCTTTATATGTTACTCCTTGTAGATTGTAAGCTCTTTTGGGCAGGGCTCTCTTCCCCTCTTGTATCAGTTATTGATTGCTTTATATGTTACTCCTTGTAGAGTGTAAGCTCTTTTGGGCAGGGCCCTCTTCACCTCTTGTATCGGTTATTGATTGCTTTATATGTTACTCTGTATGTCCAGTGTATGTAACCCACGTATTGTACAGCGCTGCGGCATATGTTGGCGCTTTATAAATAAATGTTAATAATAATAATAAGCTGACAAGGAAGGCATGTTTTCTTCCTGAGCCCATTTTGATGACTTTCGTTGAAGTTTTTATTTATAAAACTTCAAAAAGGTTTCCAGCGAATATCAACAAAACGGTAAAATGTTACTAAAATTCCTTTTTTTCCTATATACAGTAGTACTCAAATAATTATTGACAAGTTGAGAAATTTTGAGTTCTTAATGACGTAGTTTGGCCTTAGGGAATAAAGGAAATAAAGAATTTCTCCAGAAAAGAGTCTTGAAGGAGAAGGAAAGGCTAATAAAGAGTTAATCCCAAGCTGCAGGCATACCTTCAGTTGAAACAATAGTGCCCTTAAGTCTCCCCATATTTCTCCCATTCAGATGATCAGAAGCCAAACAGGAACAAAAAACGCTGAGCTGTGTAAAGAAAGTTCCCATAATGCCTTGCTCCTGCACCAAGACCAGTTAGTAAGACTATGAGTCAGCTTCCTGCTGATTGGCTCAGATCCACATTCCTAAGGGAGGGGGAGTGAGTTCTTAGCATTCTTGAGGGAGGTTGGAGCAGGAGAGAGGAGAGAGCTGTGTGTCTCTGGCATAGGAAAACAGACACAAGAAATCTTTTGATAGATGACTCAGTGCAGCGTTTCTGTGAGTGCTTATGGCTGTATTACATAGACCTTTCTGATAAAGCTTACTTAGTTTTTACCTTTCCTTCCCCTTGAAAGTTCACCAACATTTTTATTGGAAAACACGTTGAAAGTCTTGAAAAATAGGAGGAAATAAGAAAAAATGAAAACAGAATTGCATTATAATGTGTAGTTTAATGCAAGTTATGCTTGCATTTCTTTATTAAAGTTATGATTAATAGGAGCTTATCTGTGGGGATAAGGGCAAGATTGCACCACTGTGGTTCCCCACAGCAACCAGTCAGATCCTTGCTTTCATTTTATAACTGCCCATGGGTTGAATAAAACTGATTACTGATTGGTTACAGTGGGCAACTATGATTTAGCACCTATGCTATGTATTATAAGAACATTTACCTAATAATATGTAAGAAGAAATTATGTTGTGTTTTCCCTCAGGGAAGAGAAAAAAAGAGTCCTCCACTGTGTGGAAACATTGAGAAGACTTCAAATATAGAACTTTTACATCTAGAAGGTGAAAACACCAAGGAGCATAAACACGAGCAAAGAAAATCGCTGAGTAAGTTGATTTTATTAATTATATTATAGTGTACCTGTAGCTTTCAACAACTCAACACAAATACCTGGGCACATTTTCTATGAGGAATATTATGGCAGGGATGAAGATTTTGGTTATTTACCTGATGGCTGATTAGGTGGGGTTATTAACATGTAGGCAACTATTATTTTACATTGGTGATTTAATCCTAAAGATGACTTGTCTAAGGACATACAAATGGAACCTAGGCTCCTTTATAGCAGTCCATGATCATAGCTGTTTGTATCAGTCTGCTTATGTAAAAATATAAATTTTAAAGCTCTTCTAAACGAGGTTTAAAGGGGACCCGTCACCCCCACATAAGAAGCTGTATAATAAAAGTCCTTTACAAATTAAACATGAAACCCAAATTCTTTTTTTAATTACCGTATATACTCGAGTATAAGCCGAGCCGAATATAAGCCGAGGTACCTAATTTTACCTAAGAAAACTGGAAAAACTTATTGACTCGAGTATAAGCCTAGGGTGGGAAATGCAGCCGCTACTGCTAAGTTTCAATAATCAAAATAAATACCAATAAAATTACATTAATTGAGGCATCAGTGGGGTATATGTTTTTTAATATTTATTTCAAAGATAAACAGTAAACTAGCTCTGTAAGTGGAGAAGAGGGTCAACAAAAACAATATGAGTACTACCCCACGCTCATTGCACATTGGCAAACTGGCAGCAGACCCGGTCCCGGAGGGATGTAAGGGGAAATAGGTATTGCTAGTGGGAGCCTAGGCCAGGGCACTGGAGGGTCTGGTTGCGGGGGGCCTAATTTGCACACAAAGGAGAGAGGGTGCTAGTCTAGAGGGACCCATGGCACCCAACTCGAGTATAAGCTGAGACTTTTTCAGCAGATTTTAGGTGCTGAAAAACTAGGCTTATACTCGAGTATATACAGTAAATCATCCATATCTGTTATAAATGTATTTAAAAATCTGAGCTGTCAATCATATATTGATTGCCCTGCCTCTATACCGTAGGCATAGAGGCGGGGCAGGCAATATATGATTGTCAGCTTAGATTTTTAATTACAATTACTTTCACTTTCCATAAAGCACTTCCTAGATATCACCTAGATGACAAATGCATATGATTTTGGGGTCGATACAAAACTTGCCTTAATGACACTGTATACAAAATGGCGCCGGCCTGCTGGCTGTGAGTGTAAATCCCAGGACCGAAGGGAAACAAAATTAAGTAGTTTATACAGTGTAAGTAAAGTTTATTTTGCTCAACTAACATGATAGAAAAGGATTTGGAATTATTTTTTAGGGTTGACAGGTCCCCCTTAAAAAGTATTTATTTCAAACATCAATGATTAAAGTTTCAGATCTCAGATACTTTTTGAAATTTCAAGCAGATTACAAAGTTAAATAGATCTAAAAAAAATGTTGTTTTATTGAAACAGAGGATAGTCATGCCTACATACTCTGTGCCACCTTTGTTAGTTACCAAGACATAGAATGATATGTGGAACTCGCTGTAAGGCTGGGCAGGTGAGTGACTGGCAGGTAGGAGCCTAAGTGCGTGGTAACGTTAAGTTTCCATGTTTGGTGTTTAAAAGAACCAGAAATATGTAGTGCACTCAGAATTTGGTTTAAAGAAACTTATACAGATGACAAAGATGAACCAGAAGACAAATCCAAGTAATAGAATAGAGCATACAACCTGAAGAAGGTCTGTATAACAAGCCAGAGGTTGGGGGCAAGAGGTCTTAGGGGGTGACAGACAATACAAATCTGTGGAACAGGCCAGGGGGTCAAAACCAGGAGATCAGATGGGTAGCAGGAACAATGAACTAACAGGACTGGAAAACAAGCAGGAATTCCGGCACAAGTCAGGAACTCGGGCACAAGTCAGGAAATCAGGCACAAGTCAGGAAATCAGGCACAAGTCAGGAACTCGGGCTCAAGTCAGGAACTCGGGCTCAAGTCAGGAACTCAAGCACAAGTCAGGAACTCAAACACAAGTCAGGAATTCGGGCACAAGTCAGGAACTCGGGCTCAAGTCAGGAACTCGGGCTCAAGTCAGGAACTCAGGCACAAGTCAGGAACTCAAACACAAGTCAGGAATTCGGGCACAAGTCAGGAACTCGGGCTCAAGTCAGGAACTCAGGCTCAAGTCAGGAAATCAGGCACAAGTCAGGAACTCGGGCTCAAGTCAGGAACTCAGGCTCAAGTCAGGAAATCAGGCACAAGTCAGGAACTCAAACACAAGTCAGGAATTCGGGCACAAGTCAGGAACTCAGGCTCAAGTCAGGAACTCAGGCTCAAGTCAGGAACTCAGGCTCAAGTCAGGAAATCAGGCACAAGTCAGGAACTCAAACACAAGTCAGGAATTCGGGCACAAGTCAGGAACTCAAGCACAAGTCAGGAACTCGGGCTCAAGTCAGGAACTCGGGCTCAAGTCAGGAACTCAGGCTCAAGTCAGGAAATCAGGCACAAGTCAGGAACTCAAACACAAGTCAGGAATTCGGGCACAAGTCAGGAACTCGGGCTCAATTCAGGAACTCAAGCACAAGTCAGGAACTCGGGCTCAAGTCAGGAACTCAGGCTCAAGTCAGGGTGAGGCTGAATTTACATTGGATGGTTATTTTGCATTTAATTAGCCTCAGGCTCTAGAAAGCTGGGTAGAATTTTGCTGAGGAATATTGCTATAAGACTACAATTCTGATGTTGCTAGACTACAATGCAAGGACCCAACTGGAGTGTAAGGGTCTGGGATACATCCCATATTTTGCTGGGTTAAGCTAAAAAAAGCCATTTTGTGGATAAAAATAGCATTATAAAATAAACAGAGACTTTCTGTTCTGTTTTCCATCTAAGTCATAGATTTAGTTTAAAAAATAAAGCTTTATTTTTTAAACTAAATCTTTTTTATTTAAAAATAAAGCAAGTGAGATAAAATAATGATTTACATTGAATTCCACATAAAACTCACACTATTCTATGTGTTTTTATTGTTATTATTATTGCTACTGCTATTAATATGTTGCCCCTAACAGCAAATTAACAAAGCCAGGAATAAAAAAAAAGAGAAAAGAAAAGGAAAAGCCAAAATCTAAATATCTGGCAAAACAATGTATATGACACATTGTAAGCAATTAACAGGTGGTGGCATCAGTGTCCAGTTCCCACAACTAAATCCAGGGGGAAAAAAAAATAAAACGTTTATTTCAAAATACGAGATTTACAGCATCACAGATTTCTTTCAGCCTACACACGCAACAAATACTGAACACGTGCCTCCTTTTTTTTCTTTTTTAAATACAAGGAAAACAAGAATGAGCCTCCTACACTCAAATACTTGAAAGTACGTTTCTGGAGATGCAGTATAGTAATTAAGGTCATTTTTGTGTTCGGTTCCCAAATTATACACATTTCAGAAGCTTTGTGGGAAATGCAGTAAAAGTCGTAAACAGGGAAAGAATTTGCGTAAATAGGAAGAAAAATTCACATTTTGCAAAGTAATATTGTTCACTAGACAGTTATTATAGTTTTATTACTCAAAGCATGTTTTTAAAGATGGTGTATTCTTTTGACACAAAAATAACTTTTTTTTAGCATTTCAGTAAGAAGTTTTAGTACAGGTATCGGACCCCTTATCCGGAAACCCATTATCCAGAAAGTTCCGAATTACAGAAAGGCCATCTCCCATAGGCTCCATTTTAATTAAATAATTCACATTTTGAAAAATGGTTTCCTCTTCATCTGTAATAATAAATCAGTACCTGTACTTGATCCCAACTAAGATATAATTACCCTTTATTGGGGGCAGAACAGCCCTATTGGGTTTATTTCATGGTTAAATGATTCCCTTTTCTCTGTAATAATAAAACAGTACCTGTACTTGATCCCAACTAAGATATAATTACCCCTTATTGGGGGCAGAACAGCCCTATTGGGTTAATTTAATGGTTAAATGATTCCCTTTTCTCTGTAATAATAAAACAGTACCTGTACTTGATCCCAACTAAGATATAATTACCCCTTATTGGGGCAGAACAGCCCTATTGGGTTTATTTAATGGTTAAATGATTCCCTTTTCTCTGTAATAATAAAACAGTACCTGTACTTGATCCCAACTAAGATATAATTACCCCTTATTGGGGGCAGAACAGCCCTATTGGGTTTATTTAATGGTTAAATGATTCCCTTTTCTCTGTAATAATAAAACAGTACCTGTACTTGATCCCAACTAAGATATAATTACCCCTTATTGGGGCAGAACAGCCCTATTGGGTTTATTTAATGGTTAAATGATTCCCTTTTCTCTGTAATAATAAAACAGTACCTGTACTTGATCCCAACTAAGATATAATTACCCCTTATTTGGGGCAGAACAGCCCTATTGGGTTTATTTAATGGTTAAATGATTCCCTTTTCTCTGTAATAATAAAACAGTACCTGTACTTGATCCCAACTAAGATATAATTACCCCTTATTGGGGGCAGAACATCCTATTGGGTTTATTTAATGGTTAAATGATTCCCTTTTCTCTGTAACAATAAAACAGTACCTGTACTTGATCCCAACAAAGATATAATGAATCCTTATTGGAGGAAAAACAATCCTATTCGGTTTAGTTACTGTTTAAATAATTTTTTGTAGACTTAAGTAAGGAGATCTGAATTACAGAAAGACCCCTTATCGTTTCCATGAATCCTCTTTATTTTCCCCAAACACAAATTGCTCCAGTGGCCATTGTAGGAGCATTGGCACTCTTGGAAAATAATGTGTATAAGTTCCACTTGAAACTGGGTGAAACTGAAAACAATGAGGGGATTAACTTGTCCTTGAAAATGTGTCAAGCATGGGCAGTCACTGACTATTCTATTCCTCTACTATTTTGATTAATAAATCACAAATTATGGGCGTTATTTTCGAAAAAATCGAGATCTAGAAGTAAGAAAAAATCCGACTTTATCTCAAAATTGATTAGTAAACGTGCCCCTTATTTTCCCCATTGGTTGGTGCTGAACTATAAGTACAAATATACAAGCACCATTAGGGTTGCCATCTGTCTGGTTTTGAACAAGACAGCCCAGGTAAAACCTTCAGCTCCACCCAACCCATGATGTCATAGCCCCGCCCCAGCATCAGCATCACTGACCTGCCCACAAATTTCATTAGTCAGTCCCCTAATGTCACCAACCCACCCAGATTTTGATCTGGACAAAGGTGGCAACCTAAGCACCACATAGCCTATGCTTTCATCGTGTACATTTCTCTATGTGAAAAATGAATTGGGTAGCAACACATGGAGCCATTACCAAAGATTCACATTTTGTTTTCATTATTTTTAATACAAGCGACTTGGTACAAACTGTTCGGATCTATACTAATATTGAAGTACACATTTACAGATTCTTATCCGAATGAATACAAGCACACAGACATTTTGGATTTTGTCCAAATATCTGAAAGACCAAATATTTTGTGAATGTACGCAGATAAATATTTTGCGCATTTAGGTTTATTTGATCATTACTATGTCTATTTTCATTTCCACTAAATAAAAATGAATTTTCTGTTATTCTTGGAAAATAATATCCCTACTGCATTATATCATCTTAGGGAAAAAACCACACTGGCCGTACTGGTTTGTGTGGTCCATATACAAACATAGGCACTAAGTTGCACCAGTGCAGTGACCCACAGCATACAAACCAATGAGACATTTGCTTTCATTTTCTAATGTCTTGTAGTCTTATCAAAACTAATTGCTGACTGGTTGACATGGGTAAATGCTCCCTCCAAGGTATTTTCACTGATGTCTTTACAGACATATTCTGAGTGGGGATTATAGGGGTCAGATCATCACTTCAGTCTTAGTGCCCATTCATGCTGTACTGACCTGAGAAGTAGAGATGTAGCGAACTGTTCGCCGGCGAACTAATTCGCGCGAACATCGGGTGTTTGCAAGTTCGGAAGTTCACAAACTTTCCGCGTATGTTCGCAATTTGGGCGTTTTTTCTCGGCCTAAAAACGCCACACAAGCCACACATGGCGTTTTTCAGCCTAGTACTGGTGTAAGCAAATCCCGTTTCCATGGTGCTAATAGTGGGAAATAGCAAAAAACGCCGCGTATTTCCGCTAGGTCTGCCAGCTGCCTTTGCGGTTTTACGCAACGCTGTGTCAACAAAGTATTTTTCAGAGAAATTTTTGCCCTTGATCCCCCTCCTGCATGCCACTGTCCAGGTCGTGGCACCCTTTAAACAACTTTAAAATCAGTTTTCTGGCCAGAAATGGCTTTTCTAGGTTTTAAAGTTCGCCTTCCCATTGAAGTCTATTGAAGTTCGTGAATATTCACGCTTTTTGGCGTAAGTTCGCGAACACGTTCGCGACCTATTTTTTTGAGGTTCGCTACATCCCTACTGAGAAGGAGATATAATCCATAGCCCTTTGTTCTGGGTATCTGTCATATCTTTCTGGGTCTGCCTCCTACTCAGATTTAGTGGTGGTGGGTGATCCAGCCAACTGGCAGATTATTGATATAGGTCAAATGCCAATGGTCCAAACTGGTCTGGCTTCATTGGATACAAAATACTTCTATTGCAGTCTGACTACAACAGTACCTATGTTCAGAGGGGTAGATGCAGAAAAGTGTGAGCTATCTATAAAACCGCCTAAGTAGCTTGAAATAGGCAGAATTTTTAGACTACCACTTGGGCGGCTGCAGTGACCCTACCCCCTGAGGAAATGCATCTGATTTTGGATAAATTTAGATTAAATTTGTACCTTTTTTTTTTAATTTGGCTTAAAAAATTGCATAACATTTCAAAATTCCCAAATCTATGGAAATTCTAATGAATGCTAAAGAGCAGAGGCAGCTCGCAATGGATTGAACATACTCTGTAAAGCATTTCTGCAATGTGCCAGCTCAATATAATAAAGGGTAATATGATGACATGTGCAGCAAATGACTCCGACTGGTGCCCATATTCCCAGTTATTGTGCATTGGAATAATCTTGGGTTCAGTCACAATATTTGTGCTTTCATGCTCCCAGTCAAAGTGGTTGGATCATATTAATACATTCATCCCAGGTGTGAGGCCTGTCAGAAGCTATGGAGCACCGCTTGAATAAAATTGTCAGCACCTGATCCCACTATTTTTCTCCCAAGTCTTTGCGAGCCTCATAAAAATACTCACTAAATGAATGATTTGCAAAGTTTAACATTGTAACAGTGAGGCTGAGAAAAGGCCCATGTTATTTCAACCCTATGCTCTGCTTACTATTACCTAGATCAGCAGTTCTCAACCTGTGGGTCGGGACCCCTTTGGGGGTCGATTGACCCTTTCACAGGGGGCGTCTATAACCATATCTTACCTGAACCCTGTAGCCTTCCAGCTGATGAAACAAATGTAGTTACAGACTCTTGTGTTCCACCTATTAAGGGATTAGGCTGATAAAAGTCCTATTTGATAACCTAAATTAACAAAAAAAACCTTACCTTCTACTCCAAAAAATGTATGGAGTCATTAGCTGATCCAGAAGAGCACTTCTTGTTAGGGATCTAATTCATCAGCCTACAACCCAATAAACCATTTCATCTCAATATGGCCATTCACATGTGGGTACCCATATCTTGATGGATATACTGAAAGTCAAGTTGTGGCCCTTATAGCACATAAAGAGGTGAGGGGGTTCACCTTTAACGTTTAGTATGTTATAGAATGTCTTATTCCTAGCAATTTCACAAATGGTCCTCATAGTTTTTTTTCATTATTTGCTCTTAATCTTTCCAGATTCGAAATGGGGGTCACCGACCCTAGCTGCTAAAAACTATTGCCCTGTGAGCTTACAATCTCATTACTGTTGAGTTTTTATTCTAGGGTTGCTCCAAACCCAGTTTTTCGTGTTCAGCGAAACCCCCAAATCCATGTCAAGGGATTCAGCCAAATACCGAACGGAATCCGAAACCTGATTAGCTAATTCAGTTAGTTCATTACTGTTAAATGTCTTCACACAGCGAAAAATTTTACACTTCCGTGTTTAAGTAGCGGCATTAACCCTTACAAATCCTAATTAGCACACGCTAATTAGGATTTGGATTTGGTTCGGCCAGGACTGTGGATTCGGGCGAATCCAAACCCTGCCAAAAAAGCCCAAATCCTGGCCAAATACTGAACCGAATCCTGGATACGGAGCATCCCTATTTTATTCCTTATCTTTCTATTCAGCCCCTCTCTTCTTTCTATTCCAGTCTCTCATTCTCATTCTCTCATTCATTGTTCTCAGTTGCTGTCTGGTTGAGGTAAACAAGACCCTAGCAACCAAGCAAGGACAGCTGCTAAAAATTCCAAACTGGAAAGCATCTGAGCAAAAACCTAAATAACTGAAAAGCCACAAAAAAAAAACAAATGATGAAAACCAATAAATAAAAGTTATTGTAATATAAGGTAAACAACCCCTTTAATAGAAAGCTAAACAATGCAAGAACAGACCAAACTACAATGTATGAAGAAATCAATATTATGAGTTCTCCGAGACTGCAGAGATTTAATTTATTGCACATAAAATCTAAACAGAGATGCTAAAAGAGACGTTAGAAAAAGATGATAGAATGCCTTCACATTTCATTCTCCCTAATAAGTTCTGACCGGTATGGCACAAAACAGTAATGAACTAACTGAATTTAGTTTAAGACATAATTGCTTCTCTGAGCTCCATCCCTTGCTCTGGTGATTTACTTATAGAAATCAGAACATTACACATCAAACATTGTAGCCGGAAAGGCCAAACATTTTTTATTCAAAGTTAACGAAGCCCAATTTATTCCCTCTACACTTTCACTTACTCCAGTTTTGTTTGTACTGCAGCTAGTAATCCAGAGGAAAAACAGCAAGGCAAAAATGTCATTTCCTTATAGTTATAGAAATGATCAAATGTATATTTTAATTTAACAAAGTAATTACAGGTATAGGACCCATTATCCAGAATGCTTGGGACCAAGGGTATTCCGGATAAGGGATCTCCATACCTTAAGTCTACTAAAAAATCAATAAAAAAAAATTAAACCCGATAGGATTGTTTTGCATCCAATAAGGATTATTTATATCTTAGTTGGGATCAAGTACAGGTACTGTTTTATTATTACAGAGAAAAGGGAATCATTTAACCATGAAATAAACCCAATAGGGCTGTTCTGCCCCCAATAAGGGGTAATTATATCTTAGTTGGGATCAAGTACAGGTACTGTTTTATTATTACAGAGAAAAGGGAATCATTTAACCATTAAATAAACCCAATAGGGCTGTTCTGCCCCCAATAAGGGGTAATTATATCTTAGTTGGGATCAAGTACAGGTACTGTTTTATTATTACAGAGAAAAGGGAATCATTTAACCATGAAATAAACCCAATAGGGCTGTTCTGCCCCCAATAAGGGGTAATTATATCTTAGTTGGGATCAAGTACAGGTACTGTTTTATTATTACAGAGAAAAGGGAATCATTTAACCATTAAATAAACCCAATAGGGCTGTTCTGCCCCCAATAAGGGGTAATTATATCTTAGTTGGGATCAAGTACAGGTACTGTTTTATTATTACAGAGAAAAGGGAATCATTTAACCATGAAATAAACCCAATAGGGCTGTTCTGCCCCAATAAGGGGTAATTATATCTTAGTTGGGATCAAGTACAGGTACTGTTTTATTATTACAGAGAAAAGGGAATCATTTAACCATTAAATAAACCCAATAGGGCTGTTCTGCCCCCAATAAGGGGTAATTATATCTTAGTTGGGATCAAGTTTTAGTTAGTTGGGAAATCAGTTTTAAAATTCTCAATTATTTGATTAAAATGGAGTCTATGGGAGATGGCCTTTCCATAATTCAAAGCTTTCTGGATAACGGGTTTCCAGATAAGGGATCCCATACCTGTACATAATATTTTATCGCTGCTATAACAGAATTTTTTCCTTATACATATTTATCAAGCGTTAGAATTCCAAAATTCAATTGTTCATACCATCAAACGGGTCAAATTCACAGGAATAAATATACTTTTAAACAATACTGAAGAGATATTAATATTTTGACGTACATTTATGATCCGTTCAATTAAAATATCAAAAATACACAATATTTTTTTCAGTAGTATCCGATATTGTCAGCGAGTGAAATTTGTTATGGATTTCTGGCTCATTTATTAAAATTTGTACATGCCAAACAGTATTGGCTGCAACTATCCAATATGTCCCACTATACAAATTGGCAAAATGTATTTGCTATCTCTTTTACATCACTATCTTTTCACCGATAACCCCTTGGGTGCCAGATTTGAATGTAAATCTGGCTGAGACTATATAGAACTGATACCCATGAAAATATTGGTTGAAAATCTATAGGTTATTTATCAATTTTTGAGTTTGTGAGTTCAAATTTGTTTTTCTGAATTGAATAAACTTGTTTGAATGAAAAACTAATATGCTGAATTTTTGATTTTACAAGCTCTAAAAACTCATAAAATACAGGTATAGGACCTATTATCCGGAATGCTTGGGACCAAGGGTATTCCAGATAGGGTAAGTCTATTAAAAAATCAATAAAACATTAATTAAACCCAATAGGATTATTTTGCATCCAGTAAGGATTATTTATATCTTAGTTGGGATCAAGTACAGGTACTGTTTTATTATTACAGAGAAAAGGGAATCATTTAACCATTAAATAAACCCAATAGGGCTGTTCTGCCCCCAATAAGGGGTAATTATATCTTAGTTGGGATCAAGTACAGGTACTGTTTTATTATTACAGAGAAAAGGGAATCATTTAACCATTAAATAAACCCAATAGGGCTGTTCTGCCCCCAATAAGGGGTAATTATATCTTAGTTGGGATCAAGTACAGGTACTGTTTTATTATTACAGAGAAAAAGGGAATAATTTAACCATTAAATAAACCCAATAGGGCTGTTCTGCCCCAATAAGGGGTAATTATATCTTAGTTGGGATCAAGTACAGGTACTGTTTTATTATTACAGAGAAAAGGGAATCATTTAACCATGAAATAAACCCAATAGGGCTGTTCTGCCCCCAATAAGGGGTAATTATATCTTAGTTGGGATCAACTACAGGTACTGTTTTATTATTACAGAGAAAAGGGAATCATTTAACCATTAAATAAACCCAATAGGGCTGTTCTGCCCCCAATAAGGGGTAATTATATCTTAGTTGGGATCAAGTACAGGTACTGTTTTATTATTACAGAGAAAAGGAATCATTTAACCATTAAATAAACCCAATAGGGCTGTTCTGCCCCCAATAAGGGGTAATTATATCTTAGTTGGGATCAAGTACAGGTACTGTTTTATTATTACAGAGAAAAGGGAATCATTTAACCATTAAATAAACCCAATAGGGCTGTTCTGCCCCCAATAAGGGGTAATTATATCTTAGTTGGGATCAAGTACAGGTACTGTTTTATTATTACAGAGAAAAGGGAATCATTTAACCATTAAATAAACCCAATAGGGCTGTTCTGCCCCAATAAGGGGTAATTATATCTTAGTTGGGATCAAGTACAGGTACTGTTTTATTATTACAGAGAAAAGGGAATCATTTAACCATTAAATAAACCCAATAGGATTGTTCTGCGAATTTCTGGGAATTTTTGAAAAGATTTGTGAAATGGAGAATATGTCGCGAGACAAAAGAAAATATTTTTTGAAGTGGGCGACATTTTTTCGCACATGGAAATGTGCCGCTCATACATGTCTGCCAAATTATTTTGCCCATCGCTATCAATAGTCGAATATGTGATGTTTCAGTCCAAATTGGAGATTCTTGTTTTTAAATGTTGATAAATACAGGCCAGACAGTAAATTTCACAGATGGACAGGTATCACTTTTTCAAATCTTCCAATAACCGTCGCACAACCTTCTAATATTCCCATGCTGAACAATATAATGTGTATAGCAAGTCCTACTGATTGAATGATCGAGGTGTCTAATTTCTTTATATCCTTATAGGCTTTTATTTTGCCAGCAGATGTTAAATTTAGTGCAGTCACATCACAGCTGTGTGGCATCAAAGCTCTATCTGGGTTTGAGTATGTAAATGGAAACATGAATATACCCCCTTGGCTTCCGCTATTGCAGAAGGCAGCTCAGTCGTATATATTGTGCCTGCCATTTGCAAAGAGACTCAAGTTATTATTAAAATAATCCAGCCAAGGAAGGTAGGCGTTCTCTATGTGCCGTACACAAAAGATGCAATTTTTTTTTCCCTGGAAAATTTAGTTTTGAAAAACAAAGCCTCAATTGCTCGGAAAGTACGCTTCCACACAAAACTTTTATTCTGCTCTTTCAGACGTTCTTCAAAACACAGCTGTGAGTCCACAGACCATTCTGGCCATTAGCATGCAAATAGGCATAATGCATGAAATATTCCACTCTCTTTCTTAAATATCCTCTTTGCAAGTGATTGTCACATATTTTGTTTATACGCGAGTAATGTCGGAGCGTTTCATGGCAGGATTTAGTGGTCATTTGGCCTAATTTGTTATTCTGATTTATTTTTTTTCCCTTTTTTGCAAAGTTGTACAAACAACATGCATTATTTATAACAGGCTGTTATTTCCCCGTTTTTAATTTATCAGTTCATGTCCACCTTAAAGAAATCACCCTATTACTTGTATTTGTTTAGTAAGATTATCTCTAATTTTATCAAGGGAAGGTCATAGGGCATAGCCAGGGCTAATTAAAGCCTCTGACTCTGTGTTGCTTAGTTTCAAATTGCTGCTGCTGTGCCTTATTATTCAGCAACAAGGCCATGGTTTGAATGGCAGACTGGATAGTCTGAATTGGAAGACATTTATTAACATATACTTAGGGACAGATTTACTAAAAGTCTAAATTTTCTTCTTCTTTTTATTTTTAAGAAACCATGAAAAAAAGACTAATTTCCATGTTAGTGATGGGCGAAATGTTTTGCCAGGCATGGATTCGCGGAAAAATTCGTCCAAATTTTGTCGTCCATGGGCGACAAAAGAATAGCCGCACGACAAAAGAATAGCCGCGGGCGACAAAAGAATAGCCGTGGGTGACAAAAGAATAGCCGCGGGTGACAAAAGAATAGCCGTGCGACAAAACAATAGCCGCGGGCGACAAAAGAATAGTCGTGGGTGACAAAAGAATAGCCGAGGGTGACAAAAGAATAGCCGTGCGACAAAAGAATAGCCGTGGGCGACAAAAGAATAGTCACGGGAGACAAAAGAATAGCCGAGGGTGACAAAAGAATAGCCGTGCGACAAAAGAATAGCCGCGGTTGACAAAAGAATAGCCGTGCGACAAAAGAATAGCCGCGGGCGACAAAAGAATAGCCACGGGTGACAAAAGAATAGCCGCGCAACAAAAGAATAGCCGCAGGCGACAAAAGAATGGTCACGGGCGACAATTTTTTTTGACGCTCGACATTTTCGCTGTTTCACAAATTTTTCGCCGTTTCGCAAATCTTTGCTCATCACTAATAACAGTCATTAATCAAAAGATCTGAACGGAAAAAAAGAGTGAATGAAAAAAACTCACAGTTATCATGTGACTTTCTCATATCGTCAGCATCGAAAAACCCCCAAAACTCTCAAACTACGAAGAAAAGAAAAATCTTTCAATTGATTTTCTGCATGATCTTAACAGGTTTTAGCTGGAGTTTTTTCAGATTTGGAATTGTCACAGTTTTCTATAAATAAATCTCAGACAGAACTATTTTTTCTGAAGACTTTTTCAGGTTTTCCATGACAAAAAGCCCTACCCCAAAAAGTTGGGGCTTAGTAAATGCTCACATATTATTATTATTTTTTTGTTTTCTAGCATTTCACGAAATGGAATTGTAAAGAGGAACATAACCATACGTCATATTACAGCCCATTTACTAAGGGCTAGTCGCTACTCTAAGGGCAGCTTTATCAAAATGTGGGATTAGCGCTCACCACAGAGGTGGGTGAATATTTCTGTGGTAAGCTCTTAACTCACATTTTGATAAATCTGCCCCTAAGATTGCCAAGGGCTGCAAAATTGAGCTCATAAGAGCTCCATGTAAAAAGAGTTGGCCCAGTCACTGCACTCTGTGCTTGAGTGAAAATCTGGCACTGGATACAGAATGCAACACTGTCAGACGCAAGAGAGCTTTGTACTTGATGCCCGCCATGGTTAAATGTCTTGTGTCTTTAGATACTCATCAACATGCACCTTCTGGAAAGCCATGAATACTAAGGTCCATGCCATGAAGCTCTGGGAAACCAGGGGATGATCATATGCCACCCAACTCATTGTACTCATGGTACTTCTATATGAAGTAAAGTGCAATTGTCAGAGTGAAGTGCAATCAGGCTCACCTTAGGGCCAAACACATCTCTTTGGACAAGGTGCAAAAATACAAAAGGGCCTTCGTTTGTAAATGCGGCTCTTTAGGTCAACTGGCTAAAATGTATGAATTTCCATTAAAACATCTCAAATAACTGTATTTCTAGGGATTACAAGTTTCAGAATTGACCTGATTTATTAGAGGTCCCCCATTATTTAATCCCAGACTATTTCAAGAGCTTCACCATTCAACATATTTTAAAGTAGGCTGGACCAGCTTTAACTGCAAAAGCTACATTAATACTGGTCCCATATACTCATAGTGGCCAGGAGAGTCTGAAAAATAAAGATGAATTGGTTGGTTGGTATAGTTACTGGATGAGGGCAAATTTTGCCCAATTCTACAGAATCCTGATAATGTTCCTGGGCTGGCAGTCAAGAAGTCGATCCGTTTGCTACTCTCCCTAGAACTACTTTTGAGTTTTATCTAAAGCTTGAAGCTATATTTAAACTCATAGTAGGACCATGGGCATCACTTATCTAAGCCATGGTAGTGAAACAAAGCAGGATCTCTCTGGACAAAGGATTGTAACTAGTGATGAGCGAATTTTTTTTGCCAGGCATGGATTCGCAGAGAATCTCCGCATTTCGCCATTGGCAAATTGTTTTGCGAAATTTCAGTAAAAATTTGCCACGTCAATTCGGCACGGTCGCGTCAAAATTGGGTGCGGTCACTGCAAAAAAGGCTTGGTCACGTCAAAAAGTGCAGGCGACAAAATAGACGCGGGCGACAAAAAAAGACGCGGGCTACAAATGCGTTTTTTGCTGTGAATTCACTAAACACATTTGTAGCCCGCATCTTTTTTTGTCGCTCGGGACAGATTTGTTCCTCACTAATTGTAACACCTGCGAATTGTTTTGCGAAAATTCACAGCAGAAAAATTCATCGCGTGGAATTTATTTTGTCGCACGTCAAATTGGCCACGGTCACGTCAATTCGGGCACGTCAAAATTGGGCGCAGTCACAGCAAAAAAGGCACGATCGCATCAAAAAGTGCGAGCGACAAAAAAAAATAGACGCGGGTGACAGAAAATAAACGCAGGCGACAAAAAAATCATGCGCTTCGTGAATTTTTCACCGTTTCGCAAATTTTCTTGCCGTTTCGTGAATTTTATGGCGAAGCAAAACGGGACAGATCCATTCATTTATGAAAATAAAAAAAAATGACAGTTTTCATGATGCTCAATTTGTATTTCATAAACTAAATGATTGGTGAATGTTATTGACTTGCAGATATAGTCAGTGTCTTCCTATGATGAGTGTGACTTCCACACAGGTTTAATAGTTTAGAATTTAATAAACGATCCAATTCAGGGATCATTTGCACATCATTTAAAGTCACTTTGCTTTGAGACACTCACCTTCAGTCCTTTTGTGCAGCCTCTTCCTCTAAAGATTATTTGTTTTGTTCTTTTGGCTTTAAAAGACCTGGGTAAAATTCATTGCATTTGTTTGAAGATTAATACAATAAAATGCATATTTATTCAGCTGAGACGGAAAAAAAAAGCCCTTGTTAAGATGATCATATAGTTATCCCTTGGGCATGATATAATACAAAAAAATCTATCTGAAAAGCCTCCGCTGAATTGTTTAAAACAGACCTGGAAGGCAAACGTTGGAGGGAGGCTCACAGATGCGCCTTCTATAAACATTATCATACTTTATTCTAAGGAAAGGGGTGCATTTATAGAATAAATAGTCGGTGCTGATATATTATATCCCACTGAGGGGGACAGTTTTTTTTACAAGGGATCAAAAAGCACTTTAGAGATTATGATTTACTCAATAATATTTCTTAATATCCATATGTTTTCTTTAGAAATAACAAATCCCAATGAATGCTCCTAATATCTAAGCTGTCTCATTTTGTCTAGATATGTGGTTGCTTCGGCTTGAAAATGATGTAAAATATAATTCTTTATTTCTAGACGAAGTAAGGTCAATAAAATATAGGGGTTGTGCAGAACCAGGGCCATCTGTATAAGTTTCATAAACCTTTGCAAATAATCGGGTTTTTATCTTCATTATCTTAATTACAATTAATTAGTAAAATAATTGGGTGAAAAAAACATTTTTGCTGGTACAGGTACAGGACCTGTTATCCAGAATGCTCGGGACCAAGGGTATTCCGGATAAGGGGTCTTTCTGTAATTTGGATCTCCATACCTTAAGTCTACTAAAAAAACAATAAAACATTAATTAAACCCAATAGGATTGTTTTGCCTCCAATAAGGGGTAATTATATCTTAGTTGGGATCAAGTACAGGTACTGTTTTATTATTACAGAGAAAAGGGAATCATTTAACCATTAAATAAACCCAATAGGGCTGTTCTGCCCCCAATAAGGGGTAATTATATCTTAGTTGGGATCAAGTACAGGTACTGTTTTATTATTACAGAGAAAAGGGAATCATTTAACCATTAAATAAACCCAATAGGGCTGTTCTGCCCCCAATAAGGGGTAATTATATCTTAGTTGGGATCAAGTACAGGTACTGTTTTATTATTACAGAGAAAAGGGAATCATTTAACCATTAAATAAACCCAATAGGGCTGTTCTGCCTCCAATAAGGGGTAATTATATCTTAGTTGGGATCAAGTACAGGTACTGTTTTATTATTACAGAGAAAAGGGAATCATTTAACCATTAAATAAACCCAATAGGGCTGTTCTGCCTCCAATAAGGGGTAATTATATCTTAGTTGGGATCAAGGACAGGTACTGTTTTATTATTACAGAGAAAAGGGAATCATTTAACCATTTAATAAACCCAATAGGGCTGTTCTGCCTCCAATAAGGGGTAATTATATCTTAGCTAGGATAAATTTAAATGCCCTGTTTTATTATTACAGAGAAAAAGGAAATACATTTTAAAAATCTGAATTATATGATTAACATGGAGTCTATGGGAGACAGGCTTTCTGGATAGGGGGTTTCCGGATAACGGATCCTATACCTGTATCACATAACTGTCTTTACATGGCAAAGGATAAATTTGCAGTCCTCTCTAAGCTGCCATCTTGGTTGACCCATTATATATCAACTAATTTATGTCGCTGACAAGTATATTTTACCAATTTTCACCGTTTCATTTGAAGCCATGAACAATCAGGATATGGCACATAAAGCACTTTGGGTCAACATCTTGCTTCTTTAAGCTCAGAACTGATGGCTGATTGTCAGATTTCTCTTTCTAGTTCTCACTCACCTGGAGTGGCTCTGGCCACTATCTACCATAGGACTTTAACCTCAAAGTAAAATGGATAAAAAGACTTCATCAGTCATGAATAGTGACAACTGAATCAGTCCCATTTTGAATTACCAAAAAATTCTGTCCCGTTTTGCTTTGCCATAAAATTCGTGAAACAGCAAGAAAATTTGTGAAACGAAGAAAAATTTGCGAAACTCATTTGTTGTGCATTTTTTATTTGTCATCCGCATCTATTTTTTGTCGCCTGCGCCCAATTTTGACGCAACCTCGACTTTTTTTTACTCGACTGTGCCCAATTTGACGCGCCCACGCCCCTTTTTTTATTATTTGACGTGACCACACCCAATTTGACGCACAACAAAAAGAAATTCCGCGTGACAAATTTTTCTGCAACAAATTTTCACGGAAGTTTTGCGAAACAATTCGCCAATGCCGAAATGCGGAAATTCGCTGCAAATCCAGGCCTGGTGAAAAAATTTGCTCATTACTACTAGAGGTGCTCAATATAGAGGCAATAAACTGGGCTGGTATTGTAACTGTCTCTAACTCTACCTGCTCCACCCATAGTCAAATTGCCCGGTGAAGCCATAATAGACCCACAAGCCTGAGACTGGGCCTAAAGCTAATTTTTGCGATTGTGTTTTCATAGTAAAATAGGTGGGACAATTGACTGAATCCACAACTTCATGCCTAGTAGATTCCTTCTTCTTCTCAACAATTTCATTCTATAGAAATTCAAAAATAGTAGATTCCCGTGAATGCATCATTTTCACTACTCGTGCATCTGATGAAAAGATTTTTCATTGTTTTGCACAGAAAGATTGATGTACATTTAGCTAAATACAAACGTTTCGCTTGATCTATGCAAAATGTTTTGCGGTTTCAGCAAAAAGTTCCATTTTTCAATTTGTATAGATGATTGCTACCTATTCACCGATGCTCATAATGCGCGACAATTTTAACACACTGAGTTCCTTCCCTTGAAAAGAATGTGAGATAATGAATTGGGGGGTAAAGCCTCACCACAAAAAAAATCATATAAATAAACTTTCCCTTGGATATTATCTCCTGTAGACAATGAACCACTGTACACCCCAATTTATCTTGAGAAAAAATATCCTTTTGTGTCGATTCTAAAGACCATTATCCAACAGGTGAACATGAAGTAGTGTTGTAATCCGAACACCTGCTCGTCTGTATAAAAGATGATTTGAGTCTGTGACAAATAAAGTAAAGATAACTGCCGGTGGAATGGATTCAGTTTGCAGATGCCGTTCAGAAATGCCTCTGTAAAGAGTTTTCGTTTAATTTATTTATTTATTTTTTTGGAATGAGTTCAGCTTTTTTTTTTTTTTTGGTGTGTTGTCTTGTATGTTTATTTTTCTGTGATTTGAATTTAATTAATGACGATGGGAAGCAGCTGGGAGGAAGGAACTGTGCACTCTGGATAGTTCTGCTGATTTGGGGTTTAGGGAATGTTTAAAAATGAGAGACAACCTTACAAAACTGACTGATTAAGGGCAATAGCATCTTGTTAGCGAGCATCTACACCCTTACCTTGCGAGGCATCTTTAGCGTTTTGATAGCAGAATTATTTCTTGTTCGAATGTGGGAGGCAAGCCAAGCTGAAACCTTTTATCTACTATTTCCAAGACACTTTACTATGGTTAAGTGTCTTTTTCACAGCTAATGACTAAATATCTCTAATCACAGATTATTCAGTTTTTAACTAAGCCTCAATGCCAAGGAAATTCTGAGTGAAACATTTTGTACAAAAGCTATCCCACTGAATTAGGAACAAGAATAAAAAAAAAGAGCAAAAGATATTTTTGGACTGATATAAATAAAATAGTTAATACTCGGCAAATATATGTCTGTGATTTTCATTCGAAATGGGAAATTTTGGTTTTAACCCAAAGAAATTGAAATGAAAGAATAAGTAAATAGTGATGAGCGAATCTGTCCCGTTCCGCTTTGACGAAAATTTTTTCAAAAGAACGGCGAAAATGTTGCGCGTCAAAAAAAATTGTTGCCCGTGACTATTCTTTTGTCGGCCACAGCTATTCTTTTGTCGTGCGGCTCTTCTTTTGTCGCCCGCAGCTATTTTTTTGTCACCTGCGGCTATTCTTTTGTCGCCCGCAGCTATTTTTTTGTCACCTGCGGCTATTCTTTTGTCGCCCGCGGCTATTCTTTTGTTGCGTGGCTATTCCTTTGTCGCGCGGCTATTCTCTTGTCGCCTGACTATTCTTTTGACTCCCACAAGTCTGACCTGGCTCCTGAGTTAGAAGTTGATCATTTCCTTTGCTTCCTTGTGCAGAGTGAAGACCCGCCCCCACTTCCTGTTCAGTTCCCTCATCACTTTGACTACTGTAGTCGAAGTGGAGAGCCTTCTGCGCATGCCTGGAGGCAGTAGGAGCCAGTCTGTGCATTAGCAGTTTTTTTTTTATGAGGGAACTGAACAGGAAGTGGGGGCAGGGCTTCACTCGGCACAAGGAAGCAAAAGAAACAATCAACGTCTAACTCAGGATTGGTTGATTGATTGACTGATTACATGTCCTATGTGTCAAGACTGGCCTGTTTTTCCTGGTCCTAATTAGTGATGAGCGAATCTATCCCGTTTTGCTTCGTCAAAAAATTGTGAAAACGCTGGTGCTGCTTAACTTTTTTTTTTGAGGCGCACAACTTTTTTTTACAAGATCACGCCTATTTTTGACACAACAACAAATTTCCCATGCGAAATGTAGAAATTAAAGACAGTGGATAATAGATTTTATCTATTCCTTGCACTGAAAAGTTCAGCTCTCTCTTTCTTGCCTAAGTGTAGAGGCTATTAGCTGGAAAGAGATGAAACCTACAGTGTTTCTAATCCCTGAGAGGATCCATTTCACTAAATGTATTTCCCTACTGGTTAGGGTTACTTGTGGTTAAGGGTGCTTGATACTCTATATTTGCATAACTACTACTATACCATTTACTTTATTGCACTTCATCATCTACTGTACTAAAGACACTCCTTGTGCTAAATTCAAGAACCCAATGATGGTTAAGAATCACTGGTGCCTAATAATTTGTAATGGTAGTTATACTCTGGAGTGAGAACTCAGTATTCATAACTAGTGATGAGCGAAACGGTGAAAATGTCGCCCCGTCAAAAAAAATTGTTGCCCGCAGCTATTCTTTTGTCGCCTGCATCTATTCTTTTGTCCCCAGTGGCTATTCTTTTGTCACGAGGCTATTCTTTTGTCACAAGGCTATTCTTTTGTCGCCCGCAGCAATTCTTTTGTCGCCTGCGGCTATTCTTTTGACGCCTGCGGCTATTCTTTTTTGATGCCCTCTTTTTTGACGACAATTTTTGGACAAATTTTTTCATCCGTTTCACGAAACAATCTGCCAGTGGTGAAACGCAGAAATTCGCCGCGAATCCATGCCTGCCGAAACATTTCGCCCAACACTATTCATCACCTTTCCTCCAACACCATCTGTTGAAAGAGGGTCATAATGTAACTTTGCGCTATGGGTCAGCAGCTGAGGTAGAAGAAGTGATTTGACCCCTCCTTCCTTTAACCTGTTTTTCTACCTGTTGATCTTTTATAATCCCAGACAGTCCATATTGGGTTAATTTAGCAATTATTCCTGTTTATCTTGGATAACCTTAATCCTTATCCTATAAATATTATAGTTTATATATACTCTAACTTGGCAGAAAGGGTTTTGCAGTAGGAAGTAAAGACAATCTAAATGAAAATGAGTTCTGGGGCATCTCTCGGAGATCACTGAAGCATATAATGTGGCCAGGGAGCAATACCTTCTAATCTGTGTAATTACCTGGCAACCACACACAAAAAAGAACTCTCGTCACCAGAGGAGCCAAGTTATGGTAGAGACTCTCTATGTATCTCAGTCCACAATTAGAAATTGGCTGAGAGTAATTTGTTTTGCAGCCTCCAATGGCTAGGAACCTGCTTGGAACATCCCCTTGTTAAAATGGAACAACGTTAGGGCTTATTTAGTGGGTACAAGCCGCCTATAGTAAAACAAAGTGATGCATATGTTAAAGAATCATTTTTCATCTATTGTCTTAAAAAACTGTGAAAGATGTTCTTTAAAGTCATAATTTAATGCAAGGTTCATCAAATGATTCCTTGAGTTAATATTCACAGGGTTGCAAGTGTCTAATATTTCATAAGTATAATGACAGCGCTGAGCACTTAAACCATTAGTTGATCTTGTTACAATACAATTATTGACCTTCATTAAGAATTACTATATGTCTCTTCATTTATTTTAAGCTTTGGCGCAACTAATTAGTCTTCGTTTTCTTCAGTTCTTCAGTTTACTTCATTTTTCTTATTCTTCTTCTTCTAATAATAATGATAATAATAAGAAGAAGAAGAAGAAGAAGAAAAAAAAGAAAAAGAAGAAGAAGAAGAAGAAGAAGAAAAAGAAGAAGAAGAAGAAGAAGAAGAAGAAGAAGAAGAAGAAGAAGAAGAAGAAGAAGAAGAAGAAGAAGAAGAAGAAGAAGAAGAAGAAGAAGAAGAAGAAGAAGAAGAAGAAGAAGAAGAAGAAGAAGAAGAAGAAGAAGAAGAAGAAGAAGAAGAAGAAGAAGAAGAAGAAGAAGAAGAAGAAGAAGAAGAAGAAGAAGAAGAAGAAGAAGAAGAAGAAGAAGAAGAAGAAGAAGAAGAAGAAGAAGAAGAATATTTTCCTGATTCTGGCATTCATAAAGCCTCTGCATACATAGAAGAAAGATCAAAATAGATCAAAACGTATGTCTAGATAACTCCTCAGGGGCAGATAATATGCATTTTTATAATGGTTACCTATTATATCAGACCAGTCACCAATTAGGGATGTATAAAGACACTTTAAGAGTAATCTTAAATGAAAACTCAGTCGTGTTTGCATAGTCTTTGAAATGATTCACTCTATGTTTCTAAACGTAAAGTCTTAGTAACATCTTATTAATGAGTGTACAGGTATAGGATCCCTTATCCGGAAATCCGTTATACAGAAAGCTATAAATTATGGAAAGCCCATCTCCCATAGACTCCATTTTAATCAAATAATTCAGAATTTTAAAACTGATTTCCTTTTTCTCTGTAATAATAAAACAGTACCTGTACTTGATCCCAACTAAGATATAATTACCCCTTATTGGGGGCAGAACAGCCCTATTGGGTTTATTTCATGGTTAAATGATTCCCTTTTCTCTGTAATAATAAAACAGTACCTGTACTTGATCCCAACTAAGATATAATTACCCCTTATTGGGGCAGAACAGCCCTATTGGGTTTATTTAATGGTTAAATGATTCCCTTTTCTCTGTAATAATAAAGCAGTACCTGTACTTGATCCCAACTAAGATATAATGACCCCTTATTGGGGGCAGAACAGCCCTATTGGGTTTATTTAATGGTTAAATTATTCCCTTTTCTCTGTAATAATAAAACAGTACCTGTACTTGATCCCAACTAAGATATAATTACCCCTTATTGGGGGCAGAACAGCCCTATTGGGTTTATTTAATGGTTAAATGATTCCCTTTTCTCTGTAATAATAAAACAGTACCTGTACTTGATCCCAACTAAGATATAATTACCCCTTATTGGGGGCAGAACAGCCCTATTGGGTTTATTTAATGGTTAAATGATTCCCTTTTCTCTGTAATAATAAAACAGTACCTGTACTTGATCCCAACTAAGATATAATTAATCCTTATTGGATGCAAAACAATCCTATTGAGTTTAATTAGTGGCTTAATGATTTTTTAGTAGACTTAAGGTATGGAGGTCCAAATTATGAAAAGACCCCTTATCCGGAATACCCTTGGTCCCGAGCATTTTGGATAACAGGTCCTAAACCTGTATATTAAATAAAAAGATTTGTAATTGGGGTTCACAGCCTTTGCAAATGGGTGCGAGATAACATTTTCTAGGAATTCCAAAGCAACATTCTTTGTACCTCTGACATTACAAGGCTCGCAGAAAACTCAGACCTTTCTGGAATAAAACCAACATTGATTTTTCTATGACCCCCCCCCCCCCTTAGATCTAGTAATAGGAAAATATAGGAGGATGTTTGCAACTTAAATATCTAGGCACGGTTCCTACAAAAAGATATAAAAGATTTTCTTCATTTGCAGGTAATATTGTGCGCTAGATTCTTCTATGTGTTGTTGAAAAGTATAGATAAAATGAATATTACAGAACACAATAATATGACAGACAACCTACATTGGCTATTGAGTCTCCTGATTCGTTTATTCACTCTGAGGCTTTTTACTGCATTATATTCCATGACTTTGCCTGTTATGATAAACTGATAGGAAGCCTGTTATAATGTATTTCAGTTAGGAAGAAGCACTTGAAAGAAATTGGTTTTGCTATACACATGATGTGAAACAATCAATAGTACTTTAGTCTGACAAGCTCTGTCAATATCTATTGTTACAGTTCAGAAAGTCGTTAATGGATAGTTCTTCAGAAACCAATGCTTTCAACACATGTTAAAAGTGCTCAAATGTACCCTGGCAGGAATTAATTATAGGTAAACCCATGGGATTATATACAAATGTTTTTTTTTTTCTTACATTGAGAATGAAATAAAAGTCATAGGAAGGTCTACGTCCTCCCATGAGAAATTATATCAACGTAGTTGATAAGTCCACCTAATTTTAATTTTTATACAATAGTGCCTTGTAATACTAAAACCTATTGCATGCATGTAAGTAAAATATATTAACTTTTTTTTAATGGGTGTCTTGTTATGTATATTGGTTCCTTACAGATGGAGGTTAACGCATAAAAGCAAATATAAATTTGAGTAATGGTTTTGTGTATTGACATGGGAAAAAATGTATGTGTATAAGCATTTCTGAGAAGATTTAAGACACAAAGTGCAAAAAATAGGTGTAAAGCACCCTGAAGTTGCCCCTGCCTTTGTCATTTCAGTCCAATATAGAGCTCAAACATTTGCATGACCAGAAATAATATCAGGCAATGCAGGTAGACAGCCAATCTATCTGTATGCATTACATGAGATTTATCCATGAAGTGCAAGAAGGAGTGCAAGAATCTGTGGTGCTAAGTACAGGGCTTCAGATAACGCTACCGGCTCATTGGTTGCTATAGGTGACAAGGTAGGTAGCAAACTTTGCACCTTTTATTGCATGTCCCCCTTAATATGTGAAAATATACAGTGGTTTTTAGACATCTTGCATTCAAGGTCCCCTTTACAAATCTAACATTTTATCAGGGCATGATTAAGCAAAAGACAAGGTTAAAGATACGCACAAACTTTGTTATAACAGTCAAACTGCTATAGATCCAGGTGTATCTAGGACAGAATAAAAGACACTCACCCTGTTCTGGCTTGAACTCCATGCACTGTACCAGTAGGTACGTGTAAGGCTGGGTTTACTACTTGATTTAGGAGCCAGGTTTAGCTTAATGTAAATTTAGTAGACATTTATTGTATTATAAGGCTAGTGTTACGCATGATAGTGTTTCTCCACCAGTGGTTTCTCGTCTGTAATTTTTTGAGTGGAAAAGCGATCATGCTTGGTCTTCCACTTGGCTCTGAATAAAGTCAGTGAGCGCCATGGAAAGCAGTTGGGAGGGAATGGTTCTGTAATGATAAAGAGTCCACTGAATAAAGTCAATGGGAGCCATGGAAAGCTGCGGGAGGGAGGGGTTCTGTACTGATAAAAAGTCCACTGAATAAAGTCAATGGGAGCCATGAAAAGCAGTCTGGAGGGAAGGGTTCTCTACTGATAGAGTCCACTGAAAAAACTCAATGGGAGCCATGGAAAGCAGCTGGGAGGGTAGGGATCTGTACTGATAAAGAGTCCACAAACTAAAGTCAATGGGAGCCATGGAAAGCTGTCGGGAGGGAAGGGTTCTGTACTGATAAAAAGTCCACTGATTAACTCAGTGGGAGCCATGGAAAGCAGCCAGGAGGGTAGGGTACTGTACTGATAAAGAGTCCACTAAATAAAGTCAATGGGAGCCGTGGAAAGCAGTCGGGGGGGAAGGGTTCTCTACTGATAAAGAGTCCACTGAATAAAGTCAATGGGAGCCATGAAAGCAGTAGGGAGGGAGTCTACCACATGTGACATTTTCTTTATGTTAAACATTTGTGTATAAAAAACTATAAGATCATTTTCATATTTGAAAATCTGTGAACCTTGAATATAATGTTGTTCATCAGCTCAATTGAAATTATCCATTACATAGACCTGATGGTCATATTTATAAAGATGTGAAATGCCAGACTGACAACCAAAATCGCACCACTTTTTAAAACCATTCTAGGCCAGACATATAAATAGATATGGCTTTAGAAAGCGGTCCAAGGTGTTAAATTGGTGACCATTTCATAAAACAGCTTTATCAGTATGCCCCATAGGCTAAGAATAGTGTTTCCAAAACTGTGGGGTCAGCTCCCCAATGGGGCTTGAAGCAAAGGCAAAAGGGCTCAACCTGAATGTCAATTAGGGACAATTTAAGAAGAATATCTATTTGATCTCCTAGATACACCCAAATTCCCAACTTTAAGGTTAATTAGGGTTAGATTTCAGCTAAAATTTTAGTTTATGTCCTTGATACTAATATAATATATATTTTCAACAATGTCTTGAGTTATGAGAGCCCTGGCCAAAGGCTGCACCTCCGATGAGAGCCCTGAAGTCCCACAACCACTGGTTCAGGGCAAGACTTTATTATATGAGAGTAGTTATTTCTGATAGATAGTATACCCCTGTCTTACTGCAATTCTTTCAACCAAAGTGGACGATGACTATATTTGCAAAATAAATATACAAAAACATAAAATATTTTATAACATATTCCTGTTATTTTGGTGCAGGTTTTTAATAGCTATTCCTTATTTAACAAAATTAGAGCAGAAGTTTCCTTTACGTGCAAACATAAGGACTCCCCGCGATTGCCAAATATAGATATTAAACACAACCGCCATCAGGTTAAGCTATCTTCTGTGACCCTGTGGTTGTATTAGCTGGGAAGATTTTTTTGTATAAGTAATGGATTACAAAGTTATGTATTTTCCAGTAAAAGCTTCCTTTTAATGTGATTACAAGTTTATGAAACTATTTTAGGGTCATCTGGTGTTGTGGGAAAAAAGAAAACCGTTGTTCTAAAAGTAGTGGTGATACAAGAGGCAAACTTCCCTCGTATTATCATGGGCATGTGTTTATATATTGCTTTCCTTAATTGGTTATCTGTTATTTACTTGAAATGAACAATTTGGCAAGTTTAGCTCCCCTGATAGTAGAAAGGCACAAACTGCTTTAGAAGTTTGGATGATAAAGTCATATATCCAGAGCTTCAAATCCAAACATCCCCCCTGATACTTCAGAAGTAATTGGCTAATGGATGCAAAAATCAAATTGCTATGATTACTGTAAATTTCCTCTTATCTTACAGAAAAATAATGAGTTAACTTAGGTCCCTATATTCATGTTTAAAATGTAGTACATTCAATAATATTCGTATTATTTGTGAAATGTATTTTTATAAGATTGTTAGAAGTTGTTAGAATATACTGTTTTATATACTGAACATGTATTAGCCATACACCTTAAACTCAGGAAAGATGTAAAATACTTAGAATAAATGCAGAAAGTCAAATAGAAAGAAAGAAAGTTGATAGATAGATAGATAGATAGATAGAGATAAGAAGGAAGAAAGAAAGGTAAATAGATAGATGAATAGATAGATAGATAGATAGATAGAGATAAGAAGGAAGAAAGAAAGGTAAATAGATAGATGAATAGATAGATAGATAGATAGATAGATAGACAGACAGACAGACAGACAGACAGACAGACAGATAGATAGATAGAGATAAGAAAGAAATAGAAAGACAGAAAGAAAGAAAGAAAGAAAGAAAGAAAGAAAGAAAGAAAGAAAGAAAGAAAGAAAGAAAGAAAGAGAGAGAGAGAGAGAGAGAGAAAGAAAGAAAGAAAGAAAGAAAGAAAGAAAGAAAGAAAGAAAGAAAGAAAGAAAGAAAGAAAGAAAGAAAGAAAGAAAAGGTAAATAGATAGATAGATAGATCATAGATAGCTAGATAGATAGATAGCTAGATAGATAGATAATTGATAGCTAGAGATAAGAAAGAAATGAAAGGAAGAAAGAAAGAAAGAAAGAAAAGTAAATAGATAGTTGAATAGATAGATAGATGATAGATAGATAGATAGATAGATAGATAGATAGATAGATAGATAGATAGATAGTAGATAGATGATAGATAGATATATGATAGATAGATAGATAGATAGATAGATAGATAGATAGATAGATAGATAGGTGATAGATAGATAGATAGATAGATACATTGATAGATAATTTATAGATAGATGTAGATAAGAAAGAAAGGTAAATAGATAGATAGATAGATAGATAGATAGATAGACAGTAGATAGATCATAGATAGATAGATAGGTAGATAGATAGATAGATAGATAGATAGATAGATAGATAGATAGATTATTGCTGGACAATAATTTTGCTCAACAAGTAATTTCAGTAGAATAAAGAATTAAACTGCTGTCATTGAAGCTCTGGGGAAGCATGTTAATAAGGATATACTTTTCTGCTTGCAGTATTTAAATTAAACTACAGTGCGTCAGACACCTCTGAGCGGAACCGGGTGAAAACTAGACTAAAGAAATTCATCTCCCGACGACCATCCCTGAAAACTCTTCAAGAGAAGGGGATTATTAAAGGTACAGAAAATCGTATTTTTTGCATATTACAGTAACAAGCTGTCTTGTTATATATAGCTCTTGTGAATGGGGTCCTCTGATCCTATATTTTGTTCTGTAGCTCCCTGTATTCTGTAGAACTCTTTTGTCATTATAAAATAATGTGAAGAGCTGCGTAACTTGCTGGTACTATATAAAAAAAAATATGATGGTGATTTTAAGGGGTAGAAACTATTTAATAAGTACACAGCATAAGTAGTAATCTAGTATTTACTAGATAGCATAGCTAGAAGAGGTTCTAGAGAAGGTTCTCCTATGTGGCATTTAAGAGAAGATTTCCATAAGAAAGCAATATAAGGTAGGAAGTAGTGGGCCATCTAAACTTCTAGAGAAGATTCTCCTGTGGTATTTGGTAGTTACTGCTAGCTCTGTAGATAAGATGGCATTGGCATACACACAGCAGCCATATTTTATAATAAAATGCACCCTAAAGGTCCCCATACACAGGCCAATTCTAGCTGCCGATATCGGTCTCTTAGACAGATTCGGCAGCTAATCGGCCAGTGTATGGGGACTACTGACGGGCCTGCCGGACCGATATCTGGCCTGAAATTGGCCAGATCTCGATCGGGGCAGGTTAGAAAATCTAGTCGAATCGGGGACCGCATCGGCTCGTTGATGCGGTCCCCGGACCGACTTTTCCTATGCCTGTCATTATAATTTGATAGTTTGGCCCTAGGGCCAAATGATCGAATTAGCCTGGATTCAGATTCGCTCGCTTGGTGATGTCTGAAGGTGTATGGGCACCTTTAGTGACAATTTAGTTTTTTTCCAAGTCTTATAGCCCTTACTTTACAAGGAGTATTCTAGGCTGCATTTACTACAAATAGAAAAGGTCAAACCACAAAACTGCCCAGATCAGTAAACAAACCCCACCCAACAGCTTTATGACACTGAGGTTCAAAATTAGATTTGATCAAAATGATGTCCTGGTTGTGCAACATCCATCATGCTACAAAACAACCCAAGAACAATTCAACAGAAAACAAATTATTCCAGAGCTCAAAAATCCTACAAATATATTAGTTCTGTCGTCACCGTACAGTAAACATACTAATGTGCATTAAAAACTGTAAAACAAAAATACCCAGATCTACTTACTTCTCCCTTCAAAAACTCAATGAATGATCAAATGAGCCAGGATAGATTGCATGTAAAAGATTCAGCCGAGTAATAAATAAATACAATGTCCATGTTAAAAATAATTGTGTTTTTCTTAGTCCTCTATTGACTATCTGTCTTTCGTTTGATGTATGGTTTACCAGCCTGAAGTAGACTTATGGTCGGAGCTTAACTTGTTAGTTCTGGTTTTCCAGCCAATTCAGAATAACTACAGATGCCCCAAGATATTAAAATTGACTGTTCAAATGGACTCAGTGTGGGAGTTTTATTGGCTTTAAATTGATAACAGCTGAGGGAATGAAGGATCGGAGCTGAATATGGGCATAATATGCAGGCCTTTTTGTACATGTGCCTGTGAACCAACAGTTTTGTATGGGAATTTTTCTTTTCAACCTAATGAATTACATTTCCTTACGATCTCTGTAGGCTTTAATGATGAACAATGGCTTTCGGAAGTTTAAATGTATACGATTTCCTGAGAAAATGGAGGAAAATTTACAACAATAAATTCTTATTCTAGAGGGAACTTTTAAATTAATGTTGTATTGTATGTGATGGTAACTCTATCTATTCCCCAGGCTGGGCAAATAGGGACAATAAAGAGAATATTTTTTCAATTTCTAATAACAGTAAACTTCAAGTGAGTGCAGGGTCGGACTGGGCCACCAGGACACCGGGAAAATACCCGGTGGGCCCCGGCCCAGGTGGGCCCCAGCGGCCCAGACCCAACTCTGTTGGCGCTTCCCTTGCCGCCAATGTCCTCCCCTGATGCATTCACAAACGCGCATTCAGGGGAGGACGTCTGGCGGGGGCCCCTGCAGGGGGGGTTGGGGGTGCGCAGTGGGGGCCCCTGTAGGGGACGTGTACCAGTCCGACCCTGAGTGAGTGAAATCTCTAGGCTGACCCTGAGTGAGTGAAATCCCTAGGCAAAAGACCTTCTAAAATGTTCTCGACTAGTGATGAGCGAATCTGTCGCATTCCGCCGAAAAATTTGTGTAACTTTGAGAAGATTAGCGAAACGGAGAAAAATCTGTGAAACGGTGAAAATGTTGCACAGGCATAGATTCACAGCGAATTGGCGCATTTCGCCATTGGCGAATTGTTTCGCGAAATTTCTGTGAAAATTCGGTGTGGGAAAATTCGGCGCACAGATTTTTTTTTGCTGCGCATCAAATTGGGCACAGTCACATAAAAAATGGGTGTGACAGCGTCAAATTGGGCGTGGTAACGTCAAAACAGGCGCAGACGGCAAAAAAAAAAATCACGCAACAAATGCGTTTCGCAAATTTTTCACCGTTTTGCGAATTTTATGGCGAAGCGAAATGGGACAGATTAGCTCATCACCAGTCCTCGGGTAAAACGATCGGATTACTCCAATATCGTCCACTTTAGGTGGGCATAACGGTGGAAAGATCTGCTCATTTGGCGACCTCGCCAAACAAGTGGGTCTTATAATGTATGGCCACCTTAAGTCTTAGGCCCAACTGTATGGGCTCCTACCCATTCAGCCTTTTATGCTCAATGATAAACATTTACTAGGCAACTTTGCCCCATTGCAGTAACTGAGAACAACCAATCACAGATTGTTATAGTTAATTAATTAGCCTTGGGTTACTGCCATATTTGCCCATTGTTCATCAGTTCCCCTGCAAAGCAGAAATGTTGCTCCTGGCTGAATGAAAGCATTTGAAGTTGTTGTTCCATCTGTATACAATATTCCAATAATAATAACTGTACCATATATTTAACCTCTTCCGTTAATATCTGCTAGAAATACCTTGACATATTTATAGAAACTAACACTAATTAACTTTGCAGAGTCCCTTCTCCATGATTTGCCAAAACACGGTGCTAGAATTGACGTGAACAAGCTCATTTGAAAGTGGTGAGATCTCACCTGATATATTGATGTATTTTGAGATGAGCAACACGAGCCGTACACCTAGAAAATAAAAAATCACGTCAAATTGTAAATCATTATTAAAACATGATTACACAATTAGCAAGTGGAGTTACACAAGCATCAAATGTCTTGCTTTTTGGAAGGCATGGATTCTAAAATAGAAACAAAACAGAATACGCGAGTTTCTCACCTACATCAGAGTTATTGAAAAAAAACATTAATTTAAGAAAGAGCCACTGATGTGTCTGAGATTTATATTAGTTTTAATTAGCGTGTATTTCCATGTCTAGACATGCAAGGCAAGAGGTGTTTAGGAATAATTACTATGTGAAAAAGTGGAATAAAATAAAGCTGTGCTATATAGGTACAGGTTGGAGAGCAATCTACTGTAACATATTCAACTCATGTCTAGTGATGGACGAAATGTTTCGCCAGGCATGGATTCGCGGTGAATTTCCGAGTTTCGCCATTGGCAAATTGTTTCGTGAAACGGGTGAAAAAATTTGCAGCGGAAAAAATCGCTGCGCATCCAAAAATTGTCGCAAGAATAGTCGTGCCTCCAAAAATTGCAGCAAGAATAGTCGTGGGCGTCAAAAGAATAGTCGCGTGTCCAAAAATTGTCACAAGAATAGTCGCGGGCAACAATAGAATAGTCGTGTGTCCAAAAATTGTCGCAAGAATAGTCGTGGGCGTCAAAAGAATAGTCGCGCGTCAAATATTGTCGCAAGAATAGTCGCGGGCGTCAAATGAATAGCCATGCGTCTAAAAATTGTAGCAAGAATAGTCATGGGCGTCAAAAGAATAGTCGCATGTTCAAAAATTGTTGCAAGAATAGTTGCAGGCGTCAAAAGAATAGTTGTGTGTCAAAAATTGTAGCAAGAATAGTTGCAGGCATCAAAAGAAAAGTCGCTCGTCTATAGAATAGTCACGGGCCTTTTTTTTTTTCGTGGGACAATTTCGCCGTTTCGCGAATCTTTTGAAAGATTTGCGAATTTTTCCGTGAAACGGGACAGATTCGCTCATCACTACTCATGTCTAACAAAAAAGGTTTCAATTTAATTTGGAGTATTTTATCATTATAATTTGAAATAATACAGTTGTAGGGACTTGTATGGGACTTGCTATGAATAAGCATGGCTTTTATTGGACGTGGAAAAATAGACGCAACCGCGTAAAAAAATGTGCACGGCGGAATGGTTGTGTGATACCCCTGTTTGCCGAAATTTTCACAACACAGATTCGCTCATCACTATTGAGACCCCTTAATTCCAGATAGATTTAATATGCTTTAGCACTAGGGATGAGCAAATTTTTTCGCCAGGATTCACAGCGAATTTCCGCATTTCACCATTGGCGAATTGTTTTGCAAAACTGCATCAAAAATTCACAGTGGAAAAATTTGTTGCGGGTCAAAAAAAGTCGTGGTCGCATCAAATTGATTGTGTCTAAATGGGCGTGGTCAAAACAAAATAGGCATGAGTTTCAACGATTTTTTGCCGTTTCATGAATTTTCCTGTCGCTAAATTTTTGGTAAAGCCAAATGGGACAGATACGCTCATCACTATTTAGCACATTTATATTTGTTTGAAACAACAAAAAACTATTTTCCAGTAATTTATCAAAAGGTCCGAGTTGAAGAAGTAAGAATGAAAAAAAGTCATGGAAAAGTGTTATTATTATTAACATTTATTTATAAAGCGCCAACACATTCCACAGAGCTGTACAATAAGTGGGTTTCATTAGTGATGAGTAGTGACGAGCGAATCTGTTCCGTTTCGCTTCGGCGAAAAATTCGCGAATCTTTCAAAAGATCCGTGAAAAATGACGTGCGACAAAAAAAATTGTTGCCGCGGCTATTGTTTCGTCGCCCGCGGCTATTGTTTTATCGCGCGGCTATTATTTCGTCGCCCGCGACTATTATTTTGTCACGCTGCTATTTATTCGTCGCCCGCGGCTATTGTTTTGTCGCGCGGCTATTGTTTCGTCGGTCGCGGCTATTATTTTGTCGCGTGGCTATTATTTTGGCGCCCGCGACTATTCTTTTTTGACACCGGTGACAATTTTTGGACGTGCGGCAATTTTTTCCGCTGCAAATTTTTTCATCCGTTTCGCGAAACAATGGCGAAACGCGGAAATTCGCCGCGAATCCATGCTTGGCGAAACTTTTCGCCCATCACTAGTGATGAGCGAATAATACAAAAGGTAAAGAGGGCCCTGCTCAAAAAAGCTTACAATCTACAAGATGAAAAACGCAACTTTTTCAACTTGCCGCATAACTCCAAAAACCTCCAAAACCTCTAAAACCATGAAGCAAAGAAAGATAAAAATGGGACATCTGCCATTGACTTTTACATGATCTCAACATGTTTTTAGCTGGAGTATTTTTGAATTTGGAATTGTTGCAGTTTTGTTGCATTATACATTGTGAAAAAAATTTATATTTTTTTCTGTGACAAAAAGCCTGAACAGAAAATTCATCCTTTAGTCTCAGGCATAGTAGGGAGGCATAGTCTCAAGCTACTTTCCTTACATAGTTGTGCAAATCGTATATTATATCAACTCACCTATAATGGAAAGCAGATAAAACATATAGTATGTCATGTTAAAGTCAGTTGCACATAAATGATTGGATCGCTCTGCTTAACCAATGTGTTTCACATTTATATCCTGCTTTAGGGCAAGCACTATATCATTCTAAAGCAGTTGCACATAAATGCTTACACAGCTGTTTAACCGTCACATTTAACATTGTGTGTGTTCCTTTAGAAGACACTTTGGTTACTTATGATTAAGAAAACAATAAGGGGCATATTTATGATGCTGTTTAAAAAGATTTAATGATTTAAAAAAAAAAAAAAAAAAAGGAATAAGTGTCCACTTTAATGACGTATAATAAAGCTTTGTTGTTGCCCTTGCATAATGGTAGACACCACAGTTATAGAAATAATTCATTAGAAATAGTGGTGGGTGATTTTTTTCACCAGGCATGGATTCACAGCGAATTTCTGCATTTTGCCATTGGCGAATTGTTTTGCGAAACTTCCGTGAAAATTCGCCGCGCAGAATTTTTTTTGTTGTGCGTCACATTGGGCGCGGTCGTGTCAAAAGAGGCGCACTCACGTAAAAATTGGGCATGGTAGTGTTGAATAATGGTGCAGTCACGTAAAAATCGGGCGCGGTCACGTCAAAATTGGGCGCGGTCACGTCAAAAGAGGCGCAGTCACATCAAAATTGGGCACGGTCATGTTGAAAAAGGGCACAGTCACATAAAAAAAGGGCACAGTCGAGTCAAATCGGGCGCGGTCGCATCAAAATTGGGCACGGTCATGTTGAAAAAGGGCGCAGTCACGTAAAAAAAAAGGGCGCAGCCGTGTCAAATTGGGCGCGGTCACATGAAAAGAGGCGCGGTCACATCTAGATTGGGCACGGTCATGTTGAAAAAGGGCGCAGTCACGTAGAAAAAGGGCACCGTCGGGTCAAATTGGGCGGGGTCACGTAAAAATTGGGCGCAGTCACATCAAAAAGCGCGGGCGACAAAAAAATTAGACGCGGGCGACAAATGTATTTCGTGAATTTTTTACCGTTTCGCGAATCTTCTTGCCGTTTCACAAATTTTATGGCGAAGCCAAATGGGACAGATTTGCTCATCACTAATTAGAAAGACTTAATCAGGGAATTTCTTATATACCACCTCAAACCTGGTCTAACTCATAAGTCAAGAGTTGTATTATCAAGCTCAATTTATAAGCATTTTTAATTTTTTTGAAATTATTTGTTATTTATTGCAGGTATATTTATTCACTAATCTCCATTTTTACAAAATGATCAGATTTCCATGTGCTTGAGTTTTTAGCATTAAAGACAATGCATACCATAAAGTATATAGAATGTCTATAGAATGCAGAGAGTTCTTCTTGGGTATTTAGATTGTATCTTTCTTTTTTCAGATCAAGTGTTTGGCTGTCACCTGGAGACTCTCTGCAAAAGGGAAAATGAAACAGTGCCACGCTTCGTAACACAATGTATTGAGGCTGTTGAGAAGAGGGGTAAGTAGTGAGGTTTCATTCTACAACCTAATTGTTGGGTCATCTAAATTTGTGTTCAGACAATGAAATGATGGAAGTATTGTGAACTCATGAATCTGGCTTTTTGTAAATATGTATTTACAGCTAAAAAACTAGTCATGGGGTTTCATATACCCACCTGGCCATGCACCCTATCTTCAAAAACTCAGCCCCATCCCACCCATATGCCACCCAAGTTGCAGCAGTCCAGGCACCTCCACATTTGTTGCGTTAGTAGTCTTGGGGCCCCATACACCTACCTGGCAATGCACCCTCTCAGCCAAAAGTTCCTTTATTCATTGGGAGTTCTTGATCTTGATCAAACTTAAATCAATGAGTTCAAATGATATGTTATGGTTTATCACAGCAACAATGGTTTATCACAGCAACAATTCCTGTTTAGGAAAATAATGTATCCTAATTCAGTTCCAGCTTTTCCCATAGACTTCAATAAGTTTTCAAGTGATAAACAGTGTACTATAATGATTACTAAAGGAGAAGGAAAGGTAAAAACTAAGTAAGCTTAGTTCTTCAGAAAGGTCTGTGTAAATACAGCTTTAAGCAGAGAGAGAGTCCTCTATCAAAAGAAACACAGGATTTCTTGTCTCCTTTTTTTGTAAACATGTTCAGTATCTGACTTCCTCTCTTAGGAATGTGTAATCTGAGCTATAATGGCTATAACTGCAGCAGGAAGCTATGAAGACCAAGCTAAAATGGCAGCTGCTATCTTAAACAAACATTTCTGGGGCCAGAGTCAGTGCAGTTCTCTCCTCTTTCCCTTTTCCTTTTCCCCGCTCCCATAAGAAAGCTAAGAACTCCCTCCCCCCACCCTTAGGGATGTGTAATCTGAGCTATAACAGCTAAGCTGTAAGCAGGAATCTATGAAGACCAAGATAAAATGGCAGCTGCTATCTTAAGCAAACAGAGAAAGCTTCTAGAGATCTTAACTCAGGTATGGTAATGCTTTCTCCAGAATAAATATAATGTTCTAGGTGGCACTAATGTGGCTAATCTTTACAGCTTGGTTGTTTATGAAATTCAGTACTCTTCAAAAGTCCTGGCACCCAACGTTGCAGTCAGATTGAAGCACAACACAAAATAATTCACTGCTCTTAACATATGTAAGTAAAGGATTTTAGGGCGTAAGGGGTCACCAAAATCCATATCTATTTTTAGCTGGCCAAATGGCAAATCATAAGCCCCTGTCAGTAAAAGAACTTCATGTTGGGGTTTTAAAATTTTAGGAAAGCAAAATAATCTACTAGTTTTATCAGGGTTCATAAATTAAACCCTCCCATCTCTGGGACCTAGAACATTTAAGCGAATTACATCCCCCCTTTCCAAGGTACTTGAGGTTAAACTATTTCTCAACAACAGTTCATAAAAATAGCAGCGAAAGGGTCCTGAACATGCAAGAAAACATACAACTGTATCTGGTGTAAGTAACAAATTCAGAATAGAAGTCTCATTTCTGCAATGCGTTCTTCTTTTCATGACTCTGTTTACTTTGAATGCCTGCTACTTCAATTTGGCACAGGCTCGCCGAGCAGAAATAAATCTCACAAAGTTTGACTTTAATATTCCTACAAGCTTCTGATGACATCTTATGTTGAAGCTCGCATGAAGAGAAAGTATGTTGAGGTGACAGAACAGTCTAAGGAAGGTTAGAGTTCAGAAGAATGAAAATCTTTTTTAGTGGTCATCCGACGGCCAGGACATTCTAGTGTCATGGGAAGCCCTTTTCTGTTCCAACACTGGGGGGAAAATATGGCAATAAAGAGATGTTTAAAGCCTTAAGTTTTATTTATTTATTACATGAAGAGAAACCAGAACCAAAACAGTAAATTCTATTAAAAGAAACCGTACATGAGTATTTTATATAACTGGTATTATATATATATATATATAGGTTTGTGCCAATATGTGTACAAGTATAGGACCTGTTATCCAGAATGCTCTGGACCAAGGGTATTCCGGATAAGGGTCTTTTCGGAATTTGGATCTTCATACCTTAAGGGGCTGATTTACTAAGACACGATTTCGAATCCGAATTGGAAAAATTCCGTTTGGAAACGAACATTTTGCGACTTTTTCGTATTTTTTGCGATTTTTTCGGCGTCTTTACGATTTTTGCGTAAAAACGCAAGTTTTTCGGCGTCTTTACGATTTTTGCGTAAAAACGCGAGTTTTTCGGCGTCTTTACGAAAGTTGCGCAAAGTCGCGATTTTTTCGTAGCGTTAACACTTGCGCGCAAAGTCGCGCCTTTTTCGTAGCGCTAAAACTTAAAAGGCGCGACATTTCGCGCAAGTTTTAACGCTACGAAAAAATCGCGACTTTGCGCAACTTTCGTAAAGACGCCGAAAAAATCGCAAAAAATACGAAAAAGTCACAAAATTACCGATCATTACGAAAAAAACGCAATCGGACGCATTCGGCCCGTTCGTGGGTTAGTAAATGTGCCCCTAAGTCTACTAAGAAATCAATAAAACATTAATCAAACCCAATAGGATTATTTTGCATCCAATAAGGATTAATTATATCTTAATTGGGATCAAGTACAGGTACTGTTTTATTATTACAGAGAAAAGGGAATCATTTAACCATGAAATAAACCCAATAGGGCTGTTCTGCCCCCAATAAGGGGTAATTATATCTTAGTTGGGATCAAGTACAGGTACTGTTTTATTATTACAGAGAAAAGGGAATCATTTAACCATTAAATAAACCCAATAGGGCTGTTCTGCCCCAATAAGGGGTAATTATATCTTAGTTGGGATCAAGTACAGGTACTGTTTTATTATTACAGAGAAAAGGGAATCATTTAACCATGAAATAAACCCAATGGGGCTGTTCTGCCCCCAATAAGGGGTAATTATATCTTAGTTGGGATCAAGTACAGGTACTGTTTTATTATTACAGAGAAAAAGAAAATCAGTTTTAAAATTCTAAATTATTTGATTAAAATGGAGTCTATGGGAGACAGGCTTTCCGCAATTTTGAGCTTTCTGGATAACGGGTTTCCGGATAAGGGACCCCATACTTGTATATACAGTATATATGGGTTTGTGCCAATAAGTAATCATAGGGCTGCAAAAACACCCATTCACTTCAATGCAATTGAAAAGAGAAAAAACTTGAGAAAAAATGCTTACTGACTTTAATGCATTTGTAGTGAGAAAAAAAGTTGCCTGTGAAAAAATGTTACACAGCAGCCACAAAAAAACCCCAACCTTTTGACTTCAATGCATTTAATGACTTTTTTACCATTTTGTGAATTTTTGAGCAAATTTTTCAGTGAAGTAGAAAGGGACAGATTAGCTCATTTAGATATATAGCTGCTAAGGTCAAGCAATTAGTAAAATGAGTAATGCCTGGACTTAGAAATAGGACACATTTTGCTTTGTTGAAAAATTCACAAATCTGCGGAAAAATTTGCGAAATGGCGTCAAATTTGAAATGTAGGTACCGCATGAATTTTTTGGCACAACTTTTTTAATAAGGCCAAACTTTTTTTGATGCGACCACAAATTTTTTGCACCTAAATTTTTGCAGAAGTTTCCCAAAACTATTTGCCGATGGCTAAATGTGGAATTTCGCTGCTAATCCATGCCTCGTGAAACAATTCGCTCATCACTAACCAGAAGTCATGAGTAATAATCACACTGATAGAAACATAACTATAAATCTTTACCTTCCAACCAATGTCTGCTGGACAAAGTTATTATGAACAAGAAATATATATGATCCTTTTGGGCAGTCTTGCACCATAATAAAGTACTGTAGGGGGCATTTACTTTGACCATGGACAGAAGTCAGGAGGCGCAAGGCCCCATCTTAAACCTACAGACTGTTTCTTCAAAAATACTGCATGGAAACAGGTATTAACCTGATTGTGCTTGTTAGTTATTAACTGTTTCTAGGCTGTCCTAAATCTCTCATTAATTATCTACCTCCTCTGTAACTCAGTTGGAGGCGCCTTCGCAGTTCTATTTATTGGCTGAGAATAATCCTAATTTTTAATGGATCAAGTTGGGGTATATTGAACACCACTATAATGTAATTTGGGGATTTTTGCAATTAGAACCTTTTGTTAACATTTAACAATACACTGGATTGAATTATATCTTGATATTTGGCAGTTCAGGCGATTTTTCATATATTTTCTATATTTTGATTCAGATATATATGGAAGGGCGCTTCTGTTTTGTCTAGCCTTGGTTTTTCGGTTTATGATGATTTGAATTCTTTACAGATGTAAGAAATATAGAAGTGCATTTTCAATTTACATTTAGTTTATTAGTTTGTTCACTTTGAGAGATGCAGTCTTTATGGTTATTGATTCCATGAATTTTGCAAATTTTTCCACCATGCGTGGATTTGCAGCGAATTTCCGCATTTCTCCATTGGCGAATTGTGTTGCGAAAGTTCTGCGAAAATTTTCAGCAGACAAAATTGTTGCGCGTCAAAAAAAGTTGTGGTCGCGTCAAATTGGACGCGGTAGCATCAAAATAGACTACGTCGCATCCTAGACCAGAAGTGAAAACAAAAGTCATGATTGCGTCATATTGGGCGCAGCCACATAAAAATGGGTGCGGTTCCAACGCGGGAATAAAAGACGTGCGCAACAAGAAAAAAGTTGGTTACAAACGCATTTAGCAGATTTTTTTGCCGTTTCACGAATTTTTCAGGACAGATTTGCTCATCACTATAAATGAGATGATATAAGTGTTTATTCACTAAAGGAATTCACCATGCAGAACTCCATTATAACGGAGAGAAGTGTGAGTGGTGATGAGCAAATTTTTTCGGCAGGTTTCACAGCCAATTTCCGCATTTCAGCATTGGTGAAATGTTTCATGAAAGTTCCGCAAAATTTCAGGGCAAAAATTCATGGTCACATCATAAAAAGACGCAGTCACTTCAAAAAAAGGGCAAGTTGCATCAAAATAGACGCGGTCAAGTAAAAAAAAGGTGCACACATCAAAGAAGACGTGGCATTTTTACATTTTTTTGCAAATTGGGGCAGCCAAGTGAGCGGATCTTCTCCTGATATCTCCACCTACGGGTGGGCAATAATGAGCTAATTCAGTTGTTTGGCCCTGGGGCCACGACGATGGGTATAGGCGTCTGTCGGTTCGGGAACCACATCAACAAGATCTGCCCGATTTCAGGCTGAATGTCGGTTGGGCAGGCCCGTCGTTAGTGCCCATTCATGGGCTGATTAGCTGCCGAATCGGTCTAAGGGACCAATATTGGCAGCTAGAATCGGCCCGTGTATGACCACCTTTATAGTACTTACAGTCTGGTCAAGGGAAATATTACCCTTTGCACCTCAAGCACCAAAATAGAAACAGCAAGCAAAATGGCGCAGTATAGATAGGCATGTATATAAAAAAGCATGCTGTAGATTACATTCTTAATGATTGCAATTTTGTCTTTACATTTTTGGGTGCTGGTATTTTTCCAAACTTTGCCTTTGTCAAAACACAAATTCAATGCAAATGGAAACAATATCAGTTTCAATACATGACAACAATCTAAAGAATACACTATAATTCACTGTAAAACCCTAAGAGCACATTTACTGCTGACAGATCCATTAAATACAAGATTACAGTTACTTTCATTATGTTGCACTAAGTCAACAATTTTCCTGGAAATACCAGAATGCGTATTTCTAATTTTAGATGAATTTATTTGAAGCCTTTCTTTAATTCCACACATGCATTGTTTCAGAATGGTACTTAAATATCACTGTGATTATTGGGGAATTTGTTCTCGCTCTCTCTTGCATTCTCTTGGAACAACTGTTTCTCCTGACATTTGTTTTGAGGGTCAAGAGTGAGATTATTTCCTTTCTCAAAGCAATATATGTAAAGAGAAAATACTTAAATAGGCTGCAACCATATAGGTGTCTCTATGAATAAAAAAATTACATTTTTAAAGTTTTAAGACTCGTCTCTCAAAATAAAAATACTTATCTGGTGCAAAGTAGTAGGCAAAATATTTATAAAGATTTGGAAAATAGTTACTATGTCCCTGTCTATCACGGGATCAAATGGCACAAGTACAAGAGACAGAGACACCCAGGCTAATTGCAAGCTTAAATTTACCCATGTTCTGTTAACCAAAGGTTTTACAAGGTTGTTTGGGTCAAACAGCCAGTATTTTACCATCCTACCTGGTAAAACACCTGCCCAGGCTGATATTACAAACTTACCGACAATTTAGTTGCCGTTTAATTTGTTGTACCCTTAGGGGTCTGGCACACGGGGGAGATTAGTCGCCCGTGATAAAACTCCCTGTTCGCGGGCGACTAATCTCCCCGAGTTGCCTACCCCTGCCATCCCGCCGGCGAACATGTAAGTCGCCGGTGGGATGGCACACGCGGCGGGGCGATTTCAGGAAATCGCAGAAAAAGACTCGCGAGTCTTTTTCGGCGATTTGCGCGAAATCGCGCTGCCGCGTGTGCCATCCCGCCGGCGACTTACATGTTCGCCGGCGGGATGGCGGGTCATGGCAACTCAGGGAGATTAGTCGCCCGCGAACAGGGAGTTTTGTCGCGGGCGACTAATCTCCCCCATGTGCCAGAGCCCTTAAGATGAGCCTGCCCCCAAATTACCCCAATTTTACCTTTTCCTCGCTGATTCTCTGCATAACTCATCCTCCATTGGCCCCTGCATCACAGCTCCGCCTCTTTAATCTCCTAAACTCTCATGAACTGCACTCATTCCCTCAGGATAAGGGCTGTGACAGACAGGGAGATTAGTCGCCCGCAACAAATCTCCCTTGTCGCGGGTGGCTAATCTACCCGATATGCCATCCCACCGGCTAGAATGTAAACGGCGATTTGCCGAAATTGCCGAAGTTTCCTTCAGTGTAAACTTCAGCGATTTGGCGCCGCGAATGCCATCCCACCGGCGATTTACATTCTAGCCGGTGTGATGGCATATCGGGGAGATTAGCCACCCGCGACAAGGGAAATTTGTCACGCAGTGACTAAGCTCCCCATCAGCCACAGCCCTAAAGCTCACTTTCCTCAAATTTTCACCCAGATGGCCATCAATTTTCCATTTAGAATTTTCCCAGTTACTGTGCCACAGTCATTTAGAAAAATATTTGCTTTAACTTGCATGTGACTTGTCAAAATGGTGGCTAATAGTATGTCCACATTGGTGCATCACGTGCAAGACCTAAGTGAGTGCCCAGTACTAGAGTTCTCAGAAACATATTGCATAGTGGGTAAAAACATGCCAATTTGCAACAGAATTTTTTACTCTTTACTGGTACTGTGACAATGAACCTCAATGTCTCTTATGCTTTGCATACAATGGAGGTTCTAGATACAAAAGGGAGCATCTTATATAATATTGTCTTACTAGAAGACTAAATATGGAAAACCCCACATATAAAAATCTATAATGTTTTTACTTTATACAACTTATTATGGCTCTTTTCTGCCTCTTAACAGAATGTCAAACCCTGAAGGTTTCCTCCTGGATTCTGCTTAGAGTAGATACTGTATACACAGAGTATGCTGTCATAGTTATAGGTATCTCTTTCCAAAGGTAAAAAGATAACTTATGGGGTAATATAATAAAAGTCTTCACCAAGTCTAGTAACTGCTACATGCTTTGGATTGGTTGATGTGGGTTTCTAGGCTCTTATTAGAACGTTCTTCCCAGGCCTGGACTGGCAATCTGTAGATTCTGGAAAATGCCAGAGGGGCTGCTGTAAGATGCCATAGAAAGTCACTATTTAGTGATCTGGTGGGGGGCTGTTTGTGCCTCTGTGTACTTAGAATGCCAGGGCTTATTTTAACTCCCAATCCAGACCTGGTTGTTGCTATAAAAATGATGCTCTTCTATAGTAAATGCAACTATGTTCTGCTTGTGAAACATTTGAATAGAGATGTAGCGAACTGTTCGCCGGCGAACTAATTCGCGCGAACATCGTGATGTTCGCAATTTGGGTTCGCCGGCACCGAAAAAATCGCAAAACTTACGATAACGGTACGAATGCTCCGAAAAAGTCGCAAAACTTACGATAACGGTACGAATGCTCCGAAAAAGTCGCAAAACTTACGATAACGTTACGAAAGCTCCGAAAAAGTCGCAAAACTTACGATAACGTTACGAAAGCTCCGAAAAAGTCGCAAAACTTACGATAACGTCACGAAAGCTCCGAAAAAGTCGCAAAACTTACGATAACGGTACGAATGCTCCGAAAAAGTCGCAAAACTTACGATAACGGTACGAATGCTCCGAAAAAGTCGCAAAACTTACGATAACGTTACGAAAGATCCGAAAAAGTCGCAAAACTTACGATAACGGTACGAAAGCTCCGAAAAAGTCGCAAAACTTACGATAACTTTACGAAAGCGCCGGAAAATACGAAAAAGTCGCAAAATTACCGATCATTTCGAAAAACGGCGTGTGTGTCAATTTTTCAGAGGTTTTTGCCCTTGATCCCCCTCCTGCATGCCACTGTCCAGGTCGTGGCACCCTTTAAATAACTTTAAAATCACTTTTCTGGGCAGAAATGGCTTTTCTAGGTTTTAAAGTTCGCCTTCCCATTGAAGTCTATGGGGTTCGCAAAGTTCGCGAATATTCGCAATTTTGGGCGGAAGTTCGCGAACAGGTTCGCAAACTTTTTTTTTGAGGTTCGCTACATCCCTACATTTGAAGAGTAATGAGCGGATCTGTCCCGTTTTGCTTCGCCGAAAAATCCGCAAATCTTTCAAAAGATTTGCAAAACGGCAAAAAATCTGCGAAATGGCGAAAATGTTGCGCGGCAAAAAAAAATTGTCGCCTGCGACTATTCTTTTGATGCGCGACTATTCTTTTGACACCCGTGACTATTCTTGCGTCAATTTTTGTACGCACGGATATTCTTTTGATGCGCGACTATTCTTGCAACAATTTTTGAACGTGCTGTGAATTTTCTCATCCGGTTCGCGAAACAATCCGCCAATGGCGAAACGCAGAAATTCGCTGCAAATCCATGCCTGGTGAAACATTTCGCCCATCACTAAAGATAACAGATCAAACTCCCCCAGTCCATTGGGGAGACAATTATAGCTTGGGCAAGGCAAATGGCTAGCTAAGTCATAAGCATTTTTCTAGAGACTGGAGGGAGTGGTTAAAATAATAATTGTTGTTTGTATACAAATCGAAAACAAAAAAATTATTATGGCTCTTTAAGAGTAGCAAATTATTCTGCTTATGTAGATCAAATGATTGACTGTTATTGGAATTGTGTTTGCTTGAAAGGCATTGTCAATGAAATTCTGAATTAAAAATGTTTTACACACAATAAATCCAAATTAATTGTGCCCAAAAGTCACCCTGGGATCAATAATTATGTCTTAGAGTGAGAGAAGCTCGCGGTCATTCTCTGAGAAGGTCCTTCACTTTGTGTCTTTATCTCTAACTGGCGCATCGTAGCAGCTGTTACATTTTTTTCCCCTTTCTTGCTGTCGTTTGTTTGACAGGATCCAGTTATAGGGTCCGATGTCTGTTTAAAAAACAGTGAGGTTGTTGGCTTTAAAAACCCCCTCGCTGCTTGTGTGAGCAGTTTTTTTCCCAGGGTTTTCTACATAGTTTGCCAAGCAAAGGGACTGACCTTTTGTAGCAAACACTTTTTCATTTCTAAACGCTCACTTTGATTTTTGTTCCATTTTATGTTCATTCCAAACTGTTTACAGCCCACGAAAATGACTGTGAATTATATGTTTGTGTAATGGATTCCTTTTGTGGTTACAGTGGAATGTTTACTTTGAACAATTAGTTATCTTTGGTTGAGATTACAGTGACCTGAAGGGAAAAAAAAATAAAAAATGACTAAAATTATTACCTTAACTATGTTGTTATGATGCTGCGTGTCAGCCGTGCCTTTGGTAGAAAGATGAAGGAACGAAGCTTATAGATATAATCTTAAAAATCCAGCCCCTGTTTAACTGTAACATGGGCCTCAACACTGGACATCCATTTTGCACTAATAATGCCTTGCAACTTTACAGCTATGGTGCCAAACCAACATACTGGTATCAAATATTTTATTAAGACTAAAGTTATTCTGATGTACAAATGACCCATTTGTCATGGGTTACACCATTTTGTCATGGGTTATACCACTTTGTCATGGGTTATACCACTTTGTCATGGGTTATACCACTTTGTCATAGGTTACACCACTTTGTCATGGGTTACACCACTTTGTCATGGGCTATACCACTTTGTCATGGGTTATACCACTTTGTCATGGGTTACACCACTTTGCCATGGTGTTATACAACTTTGTCATGGGTTATACCACTTACACAGAACATGGGCATCTATTTCTTAAAGAGTAATGGTCTTCAATTGTTTATTAAAACAGTAGGAAAGAAATAGGCAGCAGCAGACTGCTCAAAGGGTTATTGCACATCTGAGACGATACAGGGCACAAGGTTAAGCTGACTACCAGGTATCTAGGCTCTAGGTTTCACATCCCATGCTCCAAATATTGCACTTAACTATTAACAATTTACTGACAAAGGTACTGACAATTTATACATTTCACTATGAGCTACTGTACTTTGTGAATGTGAGAAAAGGTCTTCTTACAACAGAAGGTATTTCTCATTCTGAACCCATAGCTCTTCCTAAGACAAAAAAAGGTGTTTCTCATGCTTAACCCATAGCCCCACCAAAACCCACAGAAAAGAGGCCTTAACCCTCACTTTAAGACAGGGGTCCCTAACCTTTCTTACTTATGAGCCACAGTCAAATGTAAAAAGACTTGGGGAGCAACACAAGCACCATAAAAGTTCATGGAGGAGCCAAATAAGGGCTGTGATTGGCTATTAGGTGCCTCTATGCACCCTATCAGCTTACAGGGGGCTTTATTTGGTAGGAAATCTTGTTTTTATTCAACCAAAACTTGCCCCCAAGTCAGGAATTCAAAAATAACTCCCTGGTTTGGGGGCACTGAGAGCAACACCCAAGGGGTTGGTGAGCAACATGTTGCCCCTGAGCTACTGGTTGGGGATCACTGTTTTGAGAATAACAGAAAGAGACATGGAAATGACTCCTTTATGAACCTCAGGCCAACATTCTGTGCTATTTTGCTATTAATCCAGTAGTTAAATAGCACAGATAGTGCTGAACCTGAAACCCCATATTTTTCACTCTACGGCACATGTGTCGGCTATGAGATTTTGAAGAACGAAAAAGGTAAGAGGATCATTTTCAGGTTCCCCAGGCCGGTGCAGATTTCTGCTAACAGGAGCACCAACCACCTCCGCCCCGGCAATCCCCCCAGGCACCCTCCCACTAACATATGGCACCCCCCACTGATTAAACCCGTCCTTCTTCTTTCAGGCAGTGCTATGTGTGTTCAATGAGACTTTTAAATATCTTCTATTGTATGAAGGCCTCTTCAGCCATGTTTTGCACTGATGAGATCTAAAATAGCAACAGGATATCTGCAAGCTTGGATTTATAACTCCGACTCTGTAAAATTTCTCACCACACTAACAACATTCCCTAATTTTTTTTTAGCATAGAAATTGCCCCAGAAAGCTCCAATGTTCACTTTCCATTGTAAAGTAATCAGGTTTGTATGAAGAAAATCAGACAGGATGACATTTAAGGCTAAATAGAGTGAAGGCATGGAATTTCAACATGTTATAATTGTATTTACAAGTAATATATCACACAGTTAGACCTTCATCCCCTTTTATTACTAAATATGTAATGATAGTGAAAGTTGTCATTGACATCTGGATAAACTCACACAGATGTTGCCCAAGATATCCCAGAGTGATACTACTAATATAAATAGTATCTGTGCTCATTTGCAGTATTTCTGGGGGTCCTTAACATATGATGACATAAGTCGTTGGGTTAACGATGGCTGTATCTTTAAATATCAAACTCTTGTTCTGTATCCCATTTGTCTATGCACAAAACATTCATTAAAAGGTAGATGTAGAATGGGGTAGTTTATTAATAGGAAGCCATAATTGTTTCCAGAACAAAATGGCATTCCTTGAATACCCCTTTCTAGAAAAATTCTTTGAAAAGATTCGCGAAACGGTGAAAATTTTGTCGCCTGCGACTATTCTTTTGACTCCCGCAACTAATTTTTTGACGCACGACTATTATTTTGACGCCGCGACAATTTATTTTGACAACGTGATTATTTATTTTGGTGCCGCAACTATTCTTTTGATGAGCAACAATTTATTTTGCCACCGCGACTATTTATTCTGACATCGCAACTATTTATTTTGACACCATGATTATTTATTATGACGCCGCAACTATTCTTTTGATGCGCAACAATTTATTTTGCCACCGCGACTATTTATTCTGACGCCGCAACTATTTATTTTGGACGTGCAACTATTATTTTGCCACCGCAACTATATATTTTGACGTCGCGATTATTTATTTTGATGCTGCAACTATTCTTTTGACGCGCGAATATTTGTTTTGATGCCACAACAATTTATTTTGACGCCGTGACTATTATATCACGCCATGACTATTCTTTTGACGCAGGACTATTTATTTTGCCGCTGTGATTATTTATTTTGGCGAACTTTCCGCCCTGAATTTTTTCATCCATTTCGCGAAACAATCGCCGTAAATCCATGCCTGGTGAAACTTTTCGCCCATCAGTACCGGGCAATACTGGGTTTAAAAAAAATCCAATTCCACATTTTCCCTAGTCTTTAATGGAGTAAAATGAAGGTTCTTGTATTGTCCACACACAACGCAATATGATTTGTCAAACAAAGTATTTAAATTTTGTACAAATTATGGTCAATTTTTCAATTTCAGAGGAATTTTCTTTTTTACGAGACAGCGGATCTCTTCTACTTTACAGCTGAGGTTGTAACTATATTTAAAACAGAGCATTCAAACCACTGAGGCCAGAGATCATATTGGAAATCCATTCTTTACATTACTAGAGGATTCTGAGCCCTTAACAGAAGAAACTAACGTAGTGATTAAACAACCAGACCAAAGGAAACAAATAAAGAATGTGTTTAAAACTGAACAAATTAGACCTGAATTGTGGTCGGTGTGGGTTTTTAGCATATTCATCTACTGAATTTTTTTGATTATTGCAATTTCTGCATTTCTACACAAACCCAAGTCCAAGGCAGGCCCGTCTCCAGCAAACCTCAGCAACCATCTACAACAGTGATCCCCAACCAGTGGTTTGTGAGCAACATGTTTCTCCCCAACCCCTTGGATGTTGCTCCCAGGGGCCTCAAAACAGGTGATTATTTTTGAATTCTTGGGTTGGAGGCAAGTTTGGTTGCATAAAAACCAGGTGTACTGCCAAACTAAACCTTCTGTAGGCTGCCAGTCCACATAGAAGCTACCAAATAGCCAATCACAGCTCTTATTTGATACCCTCATGAACATTTTTCATGCTTGTGTTGCTCCTTAATTAATTTTGTTGCTCATGGGTAAAAAGTTTGGGGACCCCTGATCTACAACTTATCTCTTTCTCTCCTGCTCCTCTGTCCACTACCCCAACCACCCAGCTACAAAATAGTCGCGAGTCAAAAAATTAGTCGCGGGCGTCAAAAGAATTGTTGCACGGCAAAAAATTGTTGCGGGCGAGAATTTGTCTTTTGACACGTGACATTTTCGCCGTCTCGGCAAAGCAAAACGGGACAGATTTGCTCATCACTATTTATCTCTTGCGTTCTTATGCCAAACCAAATTCTTCATAAGTCTCACAATGTTCCTATAGGCGTCTATCAAATGGATTTGCTAAGTCAACTTAAGAATTATCTAGTAAGTCAACTGCTGGAATTATTTCATTAAAAAATTCTAGTGTGACCAATAAAACCTCAAAATTCTGCAGTGTCTACTAATGTTATTGATAAATCACACAAAAACTTTGACCTGTGGGTGAACGGCTTTTCATAGTTAAGACTGAATTATGGGAGATGTCTTGACCTTTGATAAAGCTGCCTCTTTGTTTCCCATCTCCTAAATATGACTGCTAGAAACCACAACAGTGATCAATATTTGGACTGATTTGGACTGATCCAAAACATCATTAGTGATGACCGAATCTGTTGCGCGAATCACATTTTTTTGTCGCCTGCACTTTTTCGGACGCGTCTGCGCCTAATTTTGATGCGAACAGCCCCCATTTTGATGGTGAAAAATTTGTGAAATGCATTTGTTGCGCAATTTTTTTGTTGCCCGCGGGTTTTCTTGTTGCCCCGCGCTTTCCTGGACGCGTCCGTGCCCAATTTGACGAGAGGCGAAATTTGTTTTACGTGTGGCAAATTTTACCGTGGCAAATATTTACGGAAGTTTCGTGAAACTATTTGCCAATGGTGAAAAGCAGAAATTCGCTGCAAATCTAGTATCTTGGCTTTATTGTTCAAAGAGAATTTAGTATGACAAAAAGAGTCACATTCGACAATCACAATGCTCGGGACCAAGGGTATTCCGGATAAGGGGTCTTTCTGTAATTTATATCAACATACCTTAAGTCTACTAAAGAATCAATAAAATATTAATTAAACCCAATAGGATTGTTTTGCCTCCAATAAGGATTAGTTTTATTATTATAGAGAAAAGGGAATTATTTAACCATTAAATAAACCCAAAAGGGCTGTTCTGCCCCAATAAGGGGTAATTATATCTTAGTTGGGATCAAGTACAGGTACTGTTTTATTATTACAGAGAAAAGGGAATCATTTAACCATTAAATAAACCCAATAGGACTGTTCTGCCCCCAATAAGGATTAATTATATCTTAGTTAGGATCAAGTACAGGTACTGTTTTATTAATACAGAGAAAAGGGAATCATTTAACCATGAAATAAACCCAATAGGGCTGTTCTGCCCCCAATAAGGGGTAATTATATCTTAGTTGGGATCAAGTACAGGTACTGTTTTATTATTACAGAGAAAAGGGAATCATTTAACCATTAAATAAACCCAATAGGGCTGTCCTGCCCCAATAAGGGGTAATTATATCTTAGTTGGGATCAAGTACAGGTACTGTTTTATTATTACAGAGAAAAGGGAATCATTTAACCATGAAATAAACCCAATAGGGCTGTTCTGCCCCCAATAAGGGGTAATTATATCTTAGTTGGGATCAAGTACAGGGACTGTTTTATTATTACAGAGAAAAGGGAATCATTTAACCATTAAATAAACCCAATAGGGCTGTTCTGCCCCCAATAAGGGGTAATTATATCTTAGTTGGGATCAAGTACAGGTACTGTTTTATTATTACAGAGAAAAGGGAATCATTTAACCATGAAATAAACCCAATAGGACTGTTCTGCCCCCAATAAGGGGTAATTATATCTTAGTTGGGATCAAGTACAGGGACTGTTTTATTATTACAGAGAAAAGGGAATCATTTAACCATTAAATAAACCCAATAGGGCTGTTCTGCCCCCAATAAGGGGTAATTATATCTTAGTTGGGATCAAGTACAGGTACTGTTTTATTATTACAGAGAAAAGGGAATAATTTAACCATTAAATAAACCCAATAGGACTGTTCTGCCCCCAATAAAGGGTAATTATATCTTAGTAGGGATCAAGTACAGGTACTGTTTTATTATTACAGAGAAAAGGGAATCATTTAACCATGAAATAAACCCAATAGGACTGTTCTGCCCCAATAAGGGGTAATTATATCTTAGTTGGGATCAAGTACAGGTACTGTTTTATTATTACAGAGAAAAAGGAAATCAGTTTTAAAATTCTGAATTATTTGATTAAAATGGAGTCTATGGGAGACGGGCATTCCGTAATTCAGATCTTTCTGGATAACGGGTTTCAGGGTAAGGGATCCCATACCTGTACTAGAATAATGGCAAATCAGCATTTTTGGGGAAAAAAAACTCTGAAATATTAGATTGTTTAACTCTAAAATACTGGTTCATAAATAAAATAAAGGTTCATTTCTACCAGCTCTCAACCTTAAATGATATATTTCTAGTACTCATATGGATCTCAGTGAAATTAGATTAGAGTAAACTAATTAGGTGTCAATTAGCTTTGAAAATTAATTAGTGCAAAGGTTGCAATGTGTAAAATGTGATCTGTTCTGGGAAAGTACATACGCAATTTCATGCATTTTATTTAGCAGTGATATTCCATGGGAAGTGTACAGGTGGAATAGAAGGAGTATATTGGGGCCCGAGGGGGTGGCTGGGATCTCAATGATTAGATTAACATATGTTGTAATTAAATTCTCTCTTTGAAATACATTTCATTTTTAACCTAAGAGGCATATTTATAAAGCTCTGTAAAATGTTTTACTCCTTAATAATGGTATGAAAAGTATAATAGTGTAATAATGGGGTGTTAATAAATGGCATATATAAAAAATGGCTTCCCGTATGAGTGAAATTTTCAAGTGTTTCTGAGTTTTGGAATAAAGCAGTTTTGTTCATGATTGCCAGCAGATTTACAAAAAAATAAAATAAAATTAAAAAAACTCAATTGATATTTATCACTACTATTCTCTACTATTCATTTTCAAAATCTTGCAAAATCTCAAATGTTTTTGAAAAATGTTGTCAATACAGTAAAGGTATCGGACCCCTTATCTGGAAACCCATTATCCAGAAAGGTTCGAATTATGGGAAGGCCACCTCCCATAGACTCCATTGTAGTCAAATAATTCACTTTTTAATAAAATATATAATTCATTTTTAAAAATGGTTTCCCTTTTCTCTGTAATAATAAAACAGTACCTGTACTTGATCCCAACTAAGATATAATTACCCCTTATTGGGGGCAGAACAGCCCTATTGGGTTTATTTAATGGTTAAATGATTCCCTTTTCTCTGTAATAATAAAACAGTACCTGTACTTGATCCCAACTAAAATATAATTACCCCTTATTGGGGGCAGAACAGCCCTATTGGGTTTATTTAATGGTTAAATGATTCCCTTTTCTCTGTAATAATAAAACAGTACCTGTACTTGATCCCAACTAAGATATAATTACCCCTTATTGGGGGCAGAACAGCCCTATTGGGTTTATTTAATGGTTAAATGATTCCCTTTTCTCTGTAATAATAAAACAGTACCTGTACTTGATCCCAACTAAGATATAGTTAATCCTTATTGGAGGCAAAACAAGCCTATTAGGTTTATTCAATATTTAAATGATTTTTTAGCAGACTTAAGTTATGGAGATCCAAATTATGGAATAGATCCCTTATCTGGAAAACGCTAGGTCCCAAGCATTTTGGATAACAGGTCCCATACCTGTACACCATCATTATGTGGTTTGTCCAAGCTAACAGAACCCCTTGTAATCAACAGGGTGGAAAGAATATCTGGAGTGGGGAAAGACTGGCCAATAAGTAGCCATAGCAAGAATAAATTCCTTTCCAAAACCATAAAGCTATGGAAGCATAAGTATCTCAGCACATTCTGTATGACATATCAGCTCTGGGAATGTGCAAATAGCCGAGTCCAAAGGTGACAAACCATCAAAATGATCCCAGAGAATAACAATCGTAATAGCGACACACAGAGACAGCTACACATACACAAAAAAATCATTATTATAAATACGCGTGCATTCTACACACCGCGGTGTGGCAACATTTGGCCATTCCAACCTCATATTTTACTCAGCTTTCTAAATATGCCTCGATGTGTGTCCTTATTCCCATGCCGGACCGAGAGAAAAAACATTAGTATAATACTTGCGTTTAAAAAAATATCGTGGAGTCACATAAATCAGATAATCCACAGGCAGTGATAACTGCACATTGTTCATTCGCTCCCATTATGGAGCAATCCTTCAGAATGCAGCGCTGGCACACAGCAAAGGCAATTTTATACAATATATGAAAAATGTGGAGTTACTGATGTTATGTTTGCCGAGAGATTCTCATCAGTTCATTATGTGAGTTTAGGGTCCCACGAGACTTTGATTTTAATAGTATAGGTCATGGAACATGGATAAAGCAAACAAAAAGAAAGTTAGCGGCCACGGAAAGACTGAAATATTTATATGGACACTGATATTGCCATCAGCCTTAAATATTAATACATGAACAAAGGAGCCAAAACCAACTGCCGGGGATCTGGGAACAACAAAGTGCAGAGTTAAAGGGGAAACAATATCAGGAGTGATGGTTATAAGTTGCATTTATCTTACATGGATTTTCTCACTCCGAATGCATTTTGGGAAATTTTTGCTGAAGTTTTGCAAAAGAATTACCGTATTTTTCGCCGTATAAGACACACTTTTTCTTCCCCAAAACTGGGGGGGAAAAGTTGGTGCGTCTTATATGACAAACTGCGTCTTCCTCTCTGTGCCGCGGCTCTCTGCTACATTCTCGCTTTTATAAAAGCACAGAAGCAGCTGGGAGCCGCGGCACAGAGAGGAAGACATCAGGCCGCTGGGGGAGGTTAGGGGGGAAATGGAAGGTGCTTGGGGGCCCTGGGGGAAGCTGAAGAATGCTGGGGGTGCCGTGGGGGAGCTGGAGGATGCTTGGAAGCCCTGGGGGACGTTGAAGGATACTTGGGGGGGTCCCTGGGGGAAGCTGAAGGATACTTGGGGGGGGCCCTGGGGGAAGCTGAAGGATACTTGGGGGGAGGCCCTGGGGGATGCTGAAGGATACTTGGGGGGAGGCCCTGGGGGAAGCTGAAAGATACTTGGGGGGGCCTGGGGGAAGCTGAAGGATACTTGGGGGGGGGCCCTGGGGGAAGCTGAAGGATACTTGGGGGGAGGCCTTGGGGGAAGCTGAAGGATACTTGGGGGGGGGCCCTGGGGGAAGCTGAAGGATACTTGGGGGGAGGCCCTGGGGGAAGCTGAAGGATACTTGGGGGGAGGCCTTGGGGGAAGCTGAAGGATACTTGGGGGGGGCCCTGGGGGAAGTTGAAGGATACTTGGGGGGAGGCCTTGGGGGAAGCTGAAGGATACTTGGGGGGAGGCCCTGGGGGAAGCTGAAGGATACTTGGGGGGAGGCCTTGGGGGAAGCTGAAGGATACTTGGGGGGAGGCCTTGGGGGAAGCTGAAGGATACTTGGGGGGGGCCCTGGGGGAAGCTGAAGGATACTTGGGGGGAGGCCTTGGGGGAAGCTGAAGGATACTTGGGGGGAGGCCTTGGGGGAAGCTGAAGGATACTTGGGGGGGGCCCTGGGGGAAGCTGAAGGATACTTGGGGGGAGGACCTGGGGGAAGCTGAAGGATACTTGGGGGGGGCCCTGGGGGAAGCTGAAGGATACTTGGGGGGGGGCCTGGGGGAAGCTGAAGGATACTTGGGGGGGCCTGGGGGAAGCTGAAGGATACTTGGGGGGGCCCTGGGGGAAGCTGAAGGATACTTGGGGGGAGGCCCTGGGGGAAGCTGAAGGATACTTGGGGGGAGGCCCTGGGGGAAGCTGAAGGATACTTGGGGGGCCCTGGGGGGAAGCTGAAGGATACTTGGGGGGGCCTGGGGGAAGCTGAAGGATGCTTGGGGGGGCCCTGGGGGAAGCTGAAGGATGCTTGGGGGGGTTCCTGGGGGAAGCCTCATTATGTGCTGTACTGTTTTATTACTACAGAGAAAAAGGAAATCCGTTTTAAAATTCTAAATTGTTTGATTAAAATGGAGTCTATGGGAGACAGGCTTTCCGTAATTCGGAGCTTTCTGGATAACGGGTTTCCGGATAAGGGATCCCATACCTGTATATTGAGATTCTAACAATTCATTGCAAACAATTGCTTTCCTGTTATGTCCCCACTGCACCACAACAAACGCCATACTACAAAATGTCCATAAATATACTCTTACGTAACGTCACCCTCGGAGTAATGCAATTGGGGATTGCCAAAGACAGCATCGCAGATTGATAAGCTCGAAAAATAGCAGCGTTAAAAAATACATTTCCTCCATAACGGTATTTTTACAGCATAATTGCAGTTTTATGTTGGTGCTGAAGTGAGGCCCTGAGCCGTTCTTTATTTATAAGTGAAACCTGTCCGTAATGGGCGATACGGCTGAATTATTTTTAGGGGTGTTTATCTTATAACTCTGCGCCCGTATCTCTGTAAGTGTCCTACGAGCAATAGCTTGTCTTTGGGCCTAATCCCTCGGCGATTCGCCGGAATGGTTTCGAGGGATCGCTTTACAGAAAGATTGTGACTGAAATGTGAGGACTGCGAGTTATGCCGAGCCAAAAATTACAACTTGCGTTTAAAGGGGATGGGCCGCCTTGTCCGAATTCTGTTTTCTCACATTCCTGAATCTAAATTAACCCAGAGAAGAAACGTTAATAAAGGGTGAAAAGAATGATGTCACGTTTTGTCAAGGCTCGGGATTACACAGCTAGAAGAGAGTTGCTTGAAAAGGCAATGACAGTAACGATCAACAGTAATCTGGGGTTTTAGATGGTTTACTTATCCTTTGTTTTGACTCTTTGCTACTCTGCTGGCCGACGGACTGAAACAATTTAAATTAGTCCTATTGATACTCTTTGTTATTATTGCTGGATTCCTCTATCAGATCGCCGGCGCTGATAATGCTACAGACTTTATACAGACACGTAATTGCTTTATGGGAAAGAAAAAAAACATACACTCCAGTTTTCTGCTTTTTTTTAATGCAAAATGTGGCCTCTCCGCTCTGGAGAGTCGAGCCCTTTGACCGGCCGTTTCAGTTTGTTTTGTTGTCGATGCGCCTTGTTCTTGTTTTTGTGGGAATTTCACAAAGCAATAACTAGTTTAGCATTTTTAGACAATAATATTGAGAACAGGAGGATATTGTTTCTTGTTGATGGGTCAACTGCCTTTTATTCATCAAATTCATTGTTGTATGTGAGAGCTGTATCTGTACGGTGAGCTCTAGGGGTCAGCATTCACTTTGGTAATACTTCATAATATACTTCAAGCTGGCCAACTATGTCATAGTCATCTCCGGCCTGGCCAGCCCTACACACACAAGGCCGTGGCCACAAAATCCAGACCCTCTACACTCACCCATGTCACCAATAAATGTAGGACATTAATGCATTCTGTGCATTAAGATACCAAGAAATGCACTCCTTTTTAAGCAGCTGCTAAAAGGGAAGGGTATTTCTTGGTAGCGAAATATTTCATAATATGCTTGAGCAGGGAAGTGTCACGGACCCTCCACAGGACTGTTGCCAATTACCTTTTTCCCTCTTCGCCCCAAGGAAGTGCTCACAACAGTTCAACAATCCAATGGGTGTAAAATAGCTACATCTTTATCAACTGGAGTGAATGGGCCCCCTGCCATGCCGGCCACCCAGCTGCACTGCGCTAAGGTGGGCAAGTGAAGAAAAAAGTAGGTCTCACTCTAAACTCCTAACTCCCGGGACCATAACCCAAGGGATTAACCAAACACCATAAACGCCAGCCAAGGATACTACCCCCTTCCCACTCTGGCAAGCATTCCCTGCCAAACCTCCATGCTGCGACTGAAACCAAAACCTTATCAGGAGAAGCCAAAACTGCCAAAACACCAAATCCCTTACCTTCTCACCATGTGGGAAGTGTCACAGACCCACCCCAGGTCTGTTGCCACTTACCCTTTTCCCTTCTCACCCCAAGAAAGTGCACACAACAGTCCAACAATCCAGTGGCTGTAAAATGGCTACATCTTTATCAACTGGAGGGAATGGGCCCCCCTGCCATGCCGGCCACCCAGCTGCACTGCGCTAAGATGGGCAAGTGAAGGCATAACACGCCATAAACGCCAGCCAAGGATATTAGCCCCTCCCCTCTCTGGCAAGCATTCCCTGCCAAACCTCCATGCTGCGACTGAAACCAAAACCTCATCAGGAGAAGCCCAAACTGCCAAAACACCAAATCCCTAAATCCCTTACCCTCTCACCGGGCGGGATGCTCATCACCGCTGACTATGTGCACTGACGTGTTCTTGCTGTGGCCTCCTGGCAGCATGAGATCCTTCTTCCCTTCTCACTAAGACCTTAGTATGCCCCTTCCACCTTCCAGCCTTCCTAGCCCTATCAAGGCTTCCCGCCCTTAACCATTCAGGTCCTGGTAGCTCTATTCTTGGAATACTGAAATAAAATAGAGGGTCAACAAGGAAGAAGCCATCATTGGTAGGTTTCTGGACAATGCAGGAGCTTCTAGGTAAATAGGGTTACATAGTTACATAGTTACATAGGGTTGAAAAAAGACCAGTGTCCATCAAGTAATGCAATAAAAGTTGCAGCTTTGCTAATAGTCTAAACCCATATCAACCAATCAGCAACTAACTTTTTTCAGGTCAGCTATCTGAAAAAAAATAACATCTGATTGGTTTCTATGGGTTACTAGACCTGAGAAAACGTTTTGCTTTTTATTACAATTATTACAACAGGCTGGAGTCCGTATGCTGGTTAATGTCTCTAGATGGTTACTGTTTCACCTAAAGTGGAAATCATATTACACTTGACACATAAGGGCACATTCATCAATGTACGACAGGTCCGAATACAAAAAATTTGTATTTTTTTCTAAAAATGGAAAAAAAAAATTCATGGTTTTTGGTAAATTTCCATGTAAAAAATCATGCTTTGCGCAATGAGTACAAACATGTCGGAAAATTATAAATTTGTTCTACTTCAAACAGATAGAATTCAGGTTGGTACACCAACATCTACACTTTTTTTTCAGATCTAATCTATATATACTGTGAGATAGGCGGAAATAACTTAAGGCAATTTCAGATAAATGGCCGGTTACATTATAGGCTGGGAAAAGTCATGTACAAATAATGGGAAAAAGTTTGTGGTCACATGTAAACAAGTCATTATTGGGAAATACACGTAAGATTGATTCTTATTTCATTGTTAAAATAAATAGCAATAAACACGGCGAAGAAGTAGGTGACATTGATACACAGTGTGGTTTGGGAAGTTGAAAGTCTTTGTTGGATATTAGAAACCAGAAAGAGAAATGATATCATCAACATAAGCATACGGCAGTAGTACAGCATTATTTAACAGAACTATTGCACCTCAAGGTGAAGCATATTAGCTTTCTAATGGCCTTGTGGGCTTCCTGGGAAATATTCAGGCTGAAGAAAAATGGAAACTCGAAAATTTGAGGTCTTTAACAAAAACTATTTGATCCGTGTTTTGCTTAGGAAACACAATAATTCATGTTCAAATAATGGGCTTGATTGGATTAGCTGTGAAAATCAGGAGAAAATGGACTTCTTACAGCACGTTTTTCCATTTTTGTGTATGTTAGTTACTGTATGTACACAGGACAACTGTCAATCAAGAGATAGCAAGTCCCTTACATATAGCCACTAGCGATAAGCGAATCTGTCCTAATTAGTGGGAAATTTGTGAAACGCGGCTACCGCACAACTTTTTTTATGCAACCGCAACTTTTTCCTCGCTTTTTGTCACTGCAAATTTCACAGCTAATCCATGCCTGCCGAAAAAATGTACGAGTCCAAAAATCAAGGCAGCAAATGCATATTATTATTGTTATTATATTATTATATTACAGGTATGGGATCCCTTATCTGGAAACCTGTTATCCAGAAAGTTCTGAGTTATGGAAATGTCATCTCCCATAGACTCCATTATAAGCAAATAATTCTAATTTTTAAAAATTATTTCCTTTTTCTCTGTAATAATAAAACTGTACCTGTACTTGATCCCAACTAAGATATAATTACCCCTTATTGGGGGCAGAACAGCCCTATTGGGTTTATTTCATGGTTAAATGATTCCCTTTTCTCTGTAATAATAAAACAGTACCTGTACTTGATCCCAACTAAGATATAATTACCCCTTATTGGGGGCAGAACAGCCCTATTGGGTTTATTTAATGGTTAAATGATTCCCTTTTCTCTGTAATAATAAAACAGTACCTGTACTTGATCCCAACTAAGATATAATTACCCCTTATTGGGGGCAGAACAGCCCTATTGGGTTTATTTAATGGTTAAATGATTCCCTTTTCTCTGTAATAATAAAACAGTACCTGTACTTGATCCCAACTAAGATATAATTACCCCTTATTGGGGGCAGAACAGCCCTATTGGGTTATTTAATGGTTAAATGATTCCCTTTTCTCTGTAATAATAAAACAGTACCTGTACTTGATCCCAACTAAGATATAATTACCCCTTATTGGGGGCAGAACAGCCCTATTGGGTTTATTTCATGGTTAAATGATTCCCTTTTCTCTGTAATAATAAAACAGTACCTGTACTTGATCCCAACTAAGATATAATTACTCCTTATTGGGGCAGAACAGCCCTATTGGGTTTTTTCAATATTTAAAAGATTTTTAGCAGAGTTTATCCAAATTACAGAAAGACCCCTTATCCTTAACCCCAGGTCCCGAGCATTCCGGATAACGGGTCCCATACCTGTGCTAATAGCAACAGGAGACCTTAGTTACTTTTGTACCAAGTATTACTATAGATTTTATAGGATGGGAATGAGTTAATATAAAATCTCTTATTTCAGTACCTGCTGCTTAACTCTAATCCTCCGACACTGAGGTCTCTGTGTACCTTTCTCAAGTTCCAGCACAGTCAATTTGTAAGGGAGTTTAATGGTTTATTTTTTTACGTCTCTGGATCGTGATGCATAGCCAGAATAAAGTTTTGATTTGACTTTAACTGCTGTTGCTATGATTATACACAAAACTAGGTGTGATGCCAAGTCAAAGGATTTGTTCTGAGAGGGTAGAAAACACACATTTCAGCAAAGAAATAATGTTTCAATCTGCTGAACATTCAAAGCCTTCTCATCTCCAGATCAAAAACAATTGCATGTTAAGGGGCAGAGTAAAAATAACAGGCAGGATCCAAATGCCCTTGGACCATTAATGGGAAGAGTATAAAGCAACATTCTGACCTCTTTACAATCAGAGAGATTCCTAGCATAGATAATGGGAAGGTAGAGTATGAGGCTATTTTGTGCTAAAATAACATATACATTAGGCACCAGTATTAAACAGCAATATACCATATATTTCTCTGTAGCAGTACCTACAGGCAGTAACCTGCATGGAAGGATCAAAAATCGGTGATAGGTAGTGATGAGTACATTTTTTCACTAGGGATTTGCAGCGAAATTCCACATTTCGGCATTGGCAAATTGGCAAACAACAAATTGTTTGTAAAACTTCCGCTACATTTTGCAGTGAAAATTGGCGCGGTTGAATCTAAATAGATGCGTCAAAAAGGGTGCGGTCACATAAGAAAAAAGGAATGGTGTGTTAGATTAGGCACGGATGCATCAAAAAGGCACGGACGTGTATAAAAAAGGGCGCAGAAAAAAGTCATGAATGCCAAACACAATGTCAAAAAAGTTGCGTGCCACCCACGTTTCACTCATCACTAGAGATGGGTTTGGAAGGAATCCAGCAAAGGCCATAAAATAATAGTATAAGCAAAAAAACCCAACATCTCTAGAGCCTTACACATTTTGTACCCAAAAGGCAATTAATCATAGGCAAATACCATGTTATCTATTCCTATCATTTAGGAGTTCCTATACTGGTCAATCAACCCTCATATACAAAAACGTAATTACAAAAACACAAATACAAGAGTATTGTAGAAATGATACCTATATTGGTTAACAATAGGAATACATTGCAAGCTTTCAGAGATCTAAAGCCCCTTCATCAAGCATTTTGCCTGACGAAGGGGCCTTAGAGCTTCGAAAGCTTGCATTGTATTCCTATTGTTAGCCAATATACTGTAGGTATCATTTCTACGATACTCTTGTATTTGTGGGGGTTTTTTTAATTATTTTTGACACTGGCTAACACGGTAGTACACAGTTTTTGTTTTGTGAAAAACTTTAAGCCAATCCTCAGTAGAAACAATACCTTGTTGGATACTTGGCTCTAAGCATAACTCAACGTACAGGCCTTGTTCGGCACAGGTTAATTATCACTCAGGGAGTCTCCTACCCCAGCTTAGGATGCTCCTCAAGAGAAACAGCTATACCACTCCCATTTTTTACATCCTAACATCACTAGTGGGACTGCCCTATTCAACTATCCAACTGTTTCTACCCCAGGGAAACACCCTATCACTCAAGAAGGTTCATACCTCCTATCACATAGTTCTTCCTATCACAGAGCCCAATTCTTGACTTGATAAGTTGGGTGTGCAAGTAGGCTAAGCCCATGTGTTCATGTTTGCTGTCATAAGATATTAAAACTAACGATGATCGCTAATTTCCCCCGATTTTTGCTTTGCTTGTTTCATTTCCAAAACATACAAGACCAAAAACTCAAATAACGTAAGAGCATAAGACAAAATAACATGGAACTTATAAGATTTTCCAAATGCTGTTGGGATTTCTGAAAAAAAAAAATGAATGGTTTAATCCATTATTTTTAAATAATACAGGAGCCATTATTTAATTCTTTGAACTTAGTCCATTTAATATGGTTCCAAAAACGTGCCATTCGGTGCCAGCCTTGCACTAGGCCATGCATAACTGTAGCGCTCGTTCAGTTCACCGCAACCACCGCGGTGTGGTCCGAATCCCCATGAAATTGTGCTGTGTGTCTTTCTACTGAAATTCTTACTTACATTTTGCTTGGTACTTTGTTTCTGAAAGAAAGGTGCCTTTAAAGTTATTCTGTTTGAAAATTGTTCACAGGATCACAAGTAAAAGAAAACGTTTCAGTCAGTCCTTTCTCTCCTCTAAATTACACTTGGCCTAATTGTGTTTCTAAAATAATATATGTAAGATCCAGCTAGGAGAATGCGGTTGTGAAATACTCGCCTAAATCCTCCAATTTACATTGGTTTGGTTTGGCTAAACTTTCAAAGTCCTTGGAGTAAGGAGCTATGGATCCTGAACGCTGTAATTGTAGCAACATTTCCAACTGTGTATTTGTCTCCGTATTGTGGGATACCCAAGTGAAATACAATTTTTCTTTACTGTGAGGGGAGGCCTGTTGAGTGAAATAGTTTAGGAAAAGGTGACTGTATGGGTTTTTTTGTAGTTTAGGGAATCCATATAGTTCCATTAAAGACAAAAAGGGGGACAAGAAAAGTGAGAATTTGAAAAGAGATCTTCAATTTATTGGCAAAATGTGTTATCAATCCACACTCACCAGCACACCCTGGCCTTTCCACTCTGTTCCACCTGGTGCACAGTATTTAAAGAAATGTCGGCACTCTCCTCCACGATCCAAATAGCACAAAATACCGGCACAACAGGATTTGTTTTAGCGGGATAAACCCTGCTGATTTAATAGTAGCAAACCTTGTAACGTTTCGGGGGCACGCCCCTTCGTCAGACATGTCTGACGAAGGGGCGTTCCCCCTGAAACGTTACATGGTTTGCTACTATTAAATCAGCAGGGTTTATCCCGCTAAAACAAATCCTGCTGTGCCGGTAAAATGTGTTATCAAGCCATTTTGGCATTTTGGCTAGAATGATAGAGTGTTGAGAGTGCTAGAATGACAGAACTGCTTTGGACACTCAAAGCCAATTTTATTCTGTCGGGCATTTAGGTGCCGCGCTGAACTGTAACAGCCAACTGATTTGATAGAAACCTAGCATTGGAGTGTTTTTATGGATGTCATAATAAAGTATAAAGAGTAGACCCTGAATTAAAAGCTGAGAAATATAAGTTTGCTCCAGTAGGCAAGTTTAAAAGCTTGGAGAGCTGCAGTTATAGGGCCGCTGTTATAGTGCACAGTAATTTCAGTATTTAAATATATAGTTACATAGTTACATAGTTACATAGGGTTGAAAAAAGACCTGTGTCCATCAAGTTCAACCCATCCAAGTAAACCCAGCACACCTAACCCACACCTACCAATCTATACACTCACATACATAAACTATAAATACAACCACTAGTACTAACTGTAGGTATTAGTATCACAATAGCCTTGGATATTCTGATTGATCAAGAACTCATCCAGGCCCCTCTTAAAGGCATTAACAGAATCTGCCATTACCCCATCACTAGGAAGGGCATTCCCCAACCTCACTGCCCTCACCGTGAGGAACCACCTACGCTGCTTCAAATGGAAGCTCCTTTCCTCTAATCTAAAGGGGTGACCTCTGGTGCGTTGATTGTTTTTATGGGAAAAAAGAACATCCCCCAACTGCCTGTAATCCCCTCTAATGTACTTGTACAGAGTAATCATGTCCCCTCGCAAGCGCCTCTTTTCCAGAGAAAACAACCCCAACCTCGACAGTCTCACCTCATAGTTTAAATCTTCCATCCCCTTTACCAGTTTAGTTGCAGGTATGGGACCTGTTATCCAGACTGCTCGGGACCTGGGGTTTTCTGGATAAGGGATCTTTCTGTAATTTGGATCTCCATAACTTAAGTCTGCTAAAAATCATTTAAATATTGAATAAACCCAATAGGCTTGTTTTGCCCCCAATAAGGGGTAATTATATCTTAGTTGGGATCAAGTACAGGTACTGTTTTATTATTACAGAGAAAAGGGAATCATTTAACCATGAAATAAACCCAATAGGGCTGTTCTGCCCCCAATAAGGGGTAATTATATCTTAGTTGGGATCAAGTACAGGTACTGTTTTATTATTACAGAGAAAAGGGAATCATTTAACCATGAAATAAACCCAATAGGGCTGTTCTGCCCCCAATAAGGGGTAATTATATCTTAGTTGGGATCAAGTACAGGTACTGTTTTATTATTACAGAGAAAAGGGAATCATTTAACCATGAAATAAACCCAATAGGGCTGTTCTGCCCCCAATTAGGGGTAATTATATCTTAGTTGGGATCAAGTACAGGTACTGTTTTATTATTACAGAGAAAAGGGAATCATTTAACCATGAAATAAACCCAATAGGGCTGTTCTGCCCCCAATAAGGGGTAATTATATCTTAGTTGGGATCAAGTACAGGTACTGTTTTATTATTACAGAGAAAAGGGAATCATTTAACCATTAAATAAACCCAATAGGGCTGTTCTGCCCCCAATAAGGGGTAATTATATCTTAGTTGGGATCAAGTACAGGTACTGTTTTATTATTACAGAGAAAAGGGAATCATTTAACCATTACATAAACCCAATAGGGCTGTTCTGCCCCCAATAAGGGGTAATTATATCTTAGTTGGGATCAAGTACAGGTACTGTTTTATTATTACAGAGAAAAGGGAATCATTTAACCATGAAATAAACCCAATAGGGCTGTTCTGCCCCCAATAAGGGGTAATTATATCTTAGTTGGGATCAAGTACAGGTACTGTTTTATTATTACAGAGAAAAGGCAATCATTTTATAAAGTCTATAGGAGAAGGCCTTTCCGTAATTTGGAACTTTCTGGATATTGGGTTTCCAGATAAGGGATCCCATACCTGTATTTTAGTCATATCAATTCTTAGTTACCTTACACTTGCTAATAGTCAGCCTGTATATTGATATATTGTTTATCACTACAGTTAATCTATCCACAATTTCAAACGTAATCTAGTAGTTCCTTAAACTTCCATGAATATCTCCCTGGTCCAGTTTTTGGCTAAAGCACTGACCAACCACAAGCTTCCTTATAACATTTTATAGGGAACTGGTTGTTTAATCATAACATGTATAGAGAAATATACCATAGATCACTACCAGCATAGTTCTAATACCTATTCTTTTGGGGGCTGTGAGAGGGTTGACCCACTTCATGAACCTTCTATCCATATCTACTGTTAATGAACACTATAGGGGGTCATTTATGAAGTCAGGGTGCAAAATACAAAAAATAGGCACAATCTACTATTTGTTAGTCTATCCGATATTTCAAAGCGCCCCTATAACTTAATTGAGTATTTCCGTAAACTTCCACTGGCCCAGTTTTAGCCTTGCTTGGCTAAAGCACTGACCACGGCTGACCAACCACAAGCTTCCTTATAACATTTTATAGGGAACTGGTTGTGCTAAACTCCTATTTCCAGAAGCCAAAAGATTCATAGCAGTTCAGGGAACCTGTTATGGGCTCATTGGGGTCATGGACAGCCAAATGGCACTTTCAAAATAGCAACTCCTAAGGCTTTATCATATACCATATGATATGTCATAGATCGCTACCAGCATAGTTCCCCTCCCCCGTACTTATATCTATTATTTGGGGGGCTGTGAGGGGAGATGACCCACTTTATGCAATTTATATCCATATCTTGTGATGGGCGAAATGTTTCGCCAATGGCAAATTTCCGCGTTTCGCCATTGGCGGCTGTTTTGCAAAACGGATGAAAAAATTTGCCTTGCGTACAACAATTGTCGCAAGAATAGTCACGTGTCCAAGCAAGTGTCAAAAGAATAGTCACGCATCAAAAGAATAGTCAGGGCGTCAATTTTTTTTGCACAACATTTTCGCTGTTTCGCAAATTTTTCTCCATCTTTCAAAGCGAAATGGCAGGCAGTGTCATTCTGTGGCTACTAAAGCAAATAAAGTGCTGTCTTGTATAAAAAAGGGCATTGACTCAAGGGATGAGAACATAATTTTGCCCCTTTATAGGTCCCTGGTAAGGCCTCACCTTGAGTATGGGGGGCAGTTTTGGGCTTCAGTCCTTAAGAAGGATATTAATGAGCTGGAGAGAGTGCAGAGACGTGCAACTAAACTGGTAAAGGGGATGGAAGGGTTAAACTATGAGGTGAGACTGTCAGGGTTGGGGTTGTTTTCTCTGGAAAAGAGGCGCTTGCGAGGGGACAGGATTACTCTGTACAAGTACATTAGAGGGGATTATAGGCAGATGGGGGGGGATGTTCTTTTTTCCCATAAAAACAATCAGCGCACCAGAGGTCACCCCTTTAGATTAGAGGAACAGAGCTTCCATTTGAAGCAGCGTAGGTGGTTTTTTCACGGTGAGGGCAGTGAGGTTGGGGAATGCCCTGCCGGGGGATGTTGGGTAGGGGGTTCCTCACGGTGAGGGCAGTGAGGTTGGGGAATGCCCTGCCGGGGGATGTTGGGTAGGGGGTTCCTCACGGTGAGGGCAGTGAGGGGGTTGGGGAATGCCCTGCTGGGGGATGTTGGGTAGGGGGTTCCTCATGGTGAGGGCAGTGAGTTGGGGAATGCCCTTCCTAGTGATGTGGTAATGGCAGATTCTGTTAATGCCTTTAAGAGGGGCCTGGATGAGTTTTTGAACAAGCAGAATATCCAAGGCTATTGTGATACTAATATCTACAGTTAGTATTACTGGTTGTATATATATAGTTTATGTATGTGAGTGTATAGATTGGTAAGTATAGGTTGTGTGCTGGGTTTACTCGGATGGGTTGAACTTGATGGACAATGGTCTTTTTTCAACCCTATGTAACTATGTAACTATGGGACAGATTCGCTCATCTCTATCCATATCTACTGTGTCATTTAAGAATTCAGAGTGCAAAATACACTATTTGTTTGCGCTTTGCACCCTGCTTTCCAGCCTAGTTGAATTGCTGCATGTCCCTGGCCACTCCCATGAATACAGAGCTGCCTGTGGTCAGAATTGCTGTATTCACGAGGGGAGGAATGGGAAGGCATGTAGCCATCTCCACCATCTCGTACATTGCACGTCACTCATAAGTATATTTGTTTAATACCATGACTATATAATATATGATGGCTATTCCATGCATCGCTCACCATAATGTGTGAATTACAGGTATAGGACCCATTATCTAGAATGCTCGGGACCAAGGGTATTCCGGATAAGGGGTCTTTCCGTAATTTGGATCTCAATACCTTAAGTCTACTAAAAAATCAATAAAACATTAATTAAACCCAATAGGACTGTTTTGCATCCAATAAGGATTAATTATATCTAAGTTGGGATCAAGTACAGGTACTGTTTTATTTCTACATAGAAAAAGGAAATCATTTTTAAAATTCTGAATTATTTGATTAAAATGGAGTCTATGGGAGTCGGGCATTCCGTAATTCGGAGCTTTCTGGATAACGGGTTTCTGGATAAGGGGTCCGATACCTGTACTTTTATTTGCTTGTTTATGGGCACAACTTTCCTTTTCCGTTTTAGAGTTGCATTTTTTTTTTGCCAAGAAAGAGCCTAGTGTAAATATATCGTAGCCCTAAAATAACTTCTGTTTCTAAAATATTCAGTAGCTTACCATAATTAAACAATTTGTATCACAGCGAGTGCCGTAACCATTTGTATATTTCTATATTTATAGGAATGGATGCTGATGGGATATACAGAGTCAGTGGGAACCTGTCCACGATACAGAAACTACGATTTATTGTAAATCAGGGTAAGTTATTTCTAGTGCGCGGACACGTTTTGACTTCCCCTAATGCAACTGTGTTTTTCTTGGACCGGAGGAACATTTTTTTATTTACTCTTTTCTTTTCTCACTGCCGTTTTGATCAATGTTTAGATTCTTCCCTTTGGCTTGTGACGATGCTTTGAGCTTATCTGGAAATGAAAAGGGAAAAAAAAAAGTTTAGTGTTTAGCTTTTGAACTTTTCTGAGCAATAACGGCCACAGGGGAAGATGTTTCCCTGCAATTGAGGATTGTCTTGTAGAACTAAAAGCTCATAGCTTTAACTACTCCATCATTAAGAACAGGAAATACCCATCCTGTAGGTCACTATAGCTATTGTGGGAATTCCCAGACAATAAGGCCAATAACCATTAAATGCTTATTTCTTACAATTAGCTTTTTATTATTGGTGTTATCATTATTATTATTGTAAAATGTGCAGCTTATTCCATTCTACTGAAGAATTGAAAAGCAGCACCTTATGGAAACATGGTTGCCTTTTGCGATCGCTACCCAACTCTTAGATTTCTGGTTATTTTTAAATATTAGCTCAATATGAAAATAGGATCTTCCAATCCAAGTCCTGGTTTTGCTAGACTGGAGCCTGAAATCATTTGCTGCCTGCCCGAGCCAGGATATCCCTTGGAAAAATCAGCCTTTTATAATAAGCTACAATTACTGCCTTTAATCTTCCATACTCAATATAACCAAATTCCCAGGAGATCTCATTGGCTCACGAGTTAAACATTAATGGTTTTACTTATATACATGTAACATTCAGGGATATTTGTCATTATTTAGGGCTTAGAAATATATGAAAGGAGCTGAAAGTTTCCATGGCACCAGGGGAAGAGAAAGTGTATTGAGAAACTTGCTGCTTTGTGGATCTTGTCTTCCATGTTGTAGCAGTACAATGATACTGGACTATTGCTCTCTATATGGTTTCTTCTGTTCTTTCAGTTCTTTAACTCATGAACACCCAGGTATTTGTTCTACCTAGCATATCAATCACATTTCAGGTTGACTTAACTATGTTTAAATTTACCCCCCCTTTGGAACAGACCCACTTAGATCCATTAGTTCCATTAGAAACAAAGCTAGGGTTGAGGAATTGTCTGTTTTCCTGCAAGTCCGCTCCTCCTGTATCACCTAATTCTAATAAGATGTACTGCTGGTAAGGTGCATTTGTTTTACTATATATAAACAGAAATTGTGCATGGCATCTATAGGTGTATATATCTGAATACAGAATCATACTATTACAAAAGAGAAAGGTTCTTGGCAAATTCCAAATTGCTAACTGCAGATTTGGGATGACAGTACATTATTTTTTTGCTACCTATTGCAGTTTTTTTTCCAACTTTTTGACCCATTGTGGAACTGTTCTATTGCCAACTTTTATTTTGCACTTTTTCTTGTGATTCCTTGTGACTTGAAGATGCTGAGAGCTACAGTATTGTGTATTTTTCTTATAGTGCCTTGAGCTGCAAAGTCCACACTCAATCATTTACTCATTGTGGTTGTGTTGGAGCCCATAGGGTTAGCTTCTAATATGGCTGTAAAATCACCTACTAGCTGGGCCTAATTTAGGCTTGGGAGTTGTTTCCCTTCTTTATAAAGGTGAAGCAGCACATATTCTTTGGGAAGGTTGATGTCAGTTGGAGAGCCTGGACATAGGCCCTAGTAAATAAAAGGCCCCAAGAAGGGTAAGAGGAGGGACAGGATCCTGTGAATGAGGTATAAGATAGTAGTAGGTTTAGCTCCTGTCATAGTACACTATAGAAGTCAGATAGGTTGAGCTAGAAAAAGCAGTTCGGAGCACCAATGTAGGAGTGGTAAATTGGACGTCTCTCTCCCAGGTGACACTGCCTGTTAGTTAAGGGATCATAGTAGTATAGCAAATCAGAGTAGAGGAGGTTGCACTGTAATTGTTGCCATTTCCAAACTAGTCAGACATTTACATTTGGTCTAACTAATATTAGTGCCCAGGGACAGTGGCTGGCAGATCTACTGATAGTGATGGCACCAAGACTACATTTGAAAATGCTGAAGCCCAAAGACACCTTGTAATTTTGTATAGCACATTCCATCATTAATAACCAATGACTCAGATCATGATTTTGAACTTTCCCACATTTTTACATCTCTACAGTATGCTAGTACTACCTACTAACCATTTTCCTCACTTAAGGTGGGCCTACACGTAGCAATTTTCTATCTTTTGTGCGACCAATGGTCCCACGAAAGATCGTTCCCACCCTCCACAGACATTCAGGGCTGAATTGTCAGATATGGAGGTAGAAACAATAAGAATTCTACCTCCTTCTGCCGATTCAGCCCTGAATGTAGACTTTGCTCGGTTGCCTTCAATGGTGCCTGATCAAAATCTTTTAACCTGGCTGATCGGCGAGTTGACTGATATCCGTAGCCTTTTGCGATATTGGTCGGCTCGTCGAGCTGCCATACACGCACCGAATATCGTACGAAATGAGGTTTTGTACAATATCAACGGTGCATGTATGGCCATCTTTAGCCCCAAACCATATAGGTTGCACTCACTTAGCTCAGCTTGTTATATTGCTTTATGTATCTTAACTGCCAAGTCCCTCTTAATCCCCTTATGATGAGTTTGGCCCTACTGATCAGCTTGTTATGGAGGGTGGAAACCAAGTTGTCTATGGAGCTACACAAACAGTCTTCTCTGATGAAACGGTCTCTTCATTTATTTATTCGGTTATGGCCCCCCTTAAATTGTACTTTTACAATGAATAATAGTTTTAGTCTCTGTAGAGGTAATTTTTCAATTACCAATGCATGCCAGATATTTATTATCACAAACTATGGCCACACCCCCTTTTCAGTCCCATTAATCTTGGGGCAAATCATACACAATACAATATATATATAGAGAGAGAGAATGACATACTTTTCATTAATAAATGTTGCATTCTAAGTGCTTATAATAAAAAATAAACCTAAATGTTGCTCAATAACCCTCACACCACCATTGCCTTATTTCTATTTGTATGATATATTTTATTTAGTTTCCTTTCTCTCGCCATCAAACAAGGCTACAGGGAAATAAACTACATTATTCTGTTTTTTCCCCCTCCAATCCCACAGGGTGTTTTTCTGCATCAGAAACTATTGATATTAAACTACATGGCTTACACGAGATAAGATTATCTTTTGGGAATGATTTATTTTTCCTATTAAAAGTAAGAAATCACATGATTGTAAGTGGGACAGAGTTAGGCACCATCACTTACCGAGTCTTAAAACTTTTATCTCGTATTTTTTTTTTTACTGATAGAAAAAGCCAGGCTCTTCACGATTTTATTAAAGGAATATTGAAGTTGAAGTATATGTTGTGATTGCACAAGGGAACATTCTGATAGAATATATGAATATCTACATGGATGGCCTCTTACTCTGATAAACATTAAGATGTGCAACTGTGGCTATGAATTTTTCTCAGCAGGTAGATTAACATTTTTTAATGTAAATTACAATTGGCTAAAGATTATTTTTTCCCCCACAATGCACCTTGCTCCCCATTTTTTCAAAATGGAGCAAAGGTTTGGCTTCTGGCATTAAACAATGTGCACGTGGAAACAACTTGAGCTGCTAAAAGATTTTCCAGTAATAATTCTGTAGAACAGTGCTAAAGTCAGCCATCTTGCTACAATGTAAAATTACTGGGAAATTTTGATTTGCTGGTATTACACGCAAACCCAATGCACATTGGTGATGGGGGGGGGCAGGCATTGGCACTAGTAAAGGGAAGGCCCCCAGCCTTTCTTACTAGTGAGTCACAGTCAAATGTAAAAAGACTTGGACAGCAACACAAGCACCATAAAAGTTCATGGAGGAGCCGAATAAGGGCTGGGATTGGCTATTTGGTAGCCCCTATATCCAGAGGTCCCCAACCTTTCTTACTAGTGAGCCACAGTCAAATGTAAAAAGACTTGGACAGCAACACAAGCATCATAAAAGTTCATGGAGGTGCCGAATAAGGGCTGGGATTGGCTTTTTGGTAGCCCCTATATCCAGAGGTCCCCAACCTTTCTTACTCGTGAGCCACAGTCAAATGTAAAAAGACTTGGAGAGCAACACAAGCACCATAAAAGTTCATGGAGGAGCCAAATAAGGGTTAAGATTGGCTATTAGGCAGCCTCTATGCACCCTATCAGCTTACAGGAGGCTTTATTTGGTAGGAAATCTTGTTTTTATTCAACCAAAACTTGCCCCCAAGTCAGGAATTCAAAAATAACTCCCTGGTTTGGGGGCACTGAGAGCAACATCCAAGGGGTTGGGGAGCAACATGTTGCCCCTGAGTCACTGGTTGGGGATCACTGATATAAACTACATAACAATACAAAATAAAAATCAGAAATTTTTGCAAAATAAATTAAGTTTATTATTATATCAATGAACTCAACAAAAGAGTGACGATAATAAGGTCACACACTACAAAAACGGCGCTCTTATTAAGCACACTGCCTGCCTAAATAATTTAATAATAAAGAATATGCCTGCTTGATTAATTGTTGTAGAGTAAAATTTACAATAAACCTGTCTTGATCAGTGCTTCACAGAGGCACCATTACTGTCTGTGCAGTTGTTTAACAAGAATTTAATTGGAAAGATAAGTGAATGCACATTTAAAAGTATTGTTCATTTGCTTTATAATCACCCCATCCTTCAAAGTATTGACAGCACTAGGCACAAACCGTTTCCAATTTTACAAGTATTATTTTCCATATGTGCGCCATAAATGAAACTGTTTTAATTAGAAGATTTATCGGTTCTGCCCTAGCAAAAAAAAAAAACTCACATTATTTTGAACGGACCAGTGTCTTTTAAAGAGAGAAGTTTTGACTTATTACATCATGGGATCATTTTTGACCTTTCCCGCTCTTCTTTCTTAAAATATCCAACAGGTAATATGTGCTACTCATCAGATTTTGGCACCATCGTACTAGTCATTAGTGATGAGTAGTGATGAGCGAATCTGTCACGTTTCGCTTTGCCGAAAAATTCGCAAATCTTTCAAAAGAATGGCGAAAAATTCGCGAAACACTGAAAATGCTTCGCAGCGAAAAAATAAGTTATCACCTGCGACATTTCTTTTGACATTTCATATTCTTGCAACAATTTTTGGATGCGCGATTATTCTTTTGACCCTCATGACTATTCTTGTGACAATTTTTGAATGCGCCAGATCCATGCCTGGCGAAACATTTCACCCATCACTAGTGATGAGCAAATCTGTCCCATTTTGCTTCACTGGAAAATTTGCGAATCTTTCAAAAGATTCGCGAAATGGCGAAAATGTTGTGTGTCAAAAAAATTGACGCCTGTGACTATTCTTGTGACAATTTTTGACATTTCATATTCTTGCAACAATTTTTGGATGCACGATTATTCTTTTGACCCTCATGACTATTCTTGTGACAATTTTTGAATGCGCCAGATCCATGCCTGGTGAAACATTTCACCCATCACTAGTGATGAGCAAATCTGTCCCATTTTGCTTCACTGGAAAATTTGCGAATCTTTCAAAAGGTTCGCAAAATGGCAAAAATGTTGTGTGTCAAAAACGCACGTTATTTATTTGATGCACGTAACTATTTTTTCTTACATGGGCGGCATTTTTTTTCCACATAGTAAATTTTTTCATGCCAAATTTTGTTTCCATGCCAAAAATTTGCTTCAAATACATACCTGCTGAATTATTTCACCCATCACTAATAATCATCTCATTGGTTTCTAAGGGTTCCTGGGTCAAGTAAAATATGTCTTCTAATTATTGTATATGTAAAGAGAGAGAAATGTATATAAACAATTCAGACTACACTACAGCTATGGGCAGTCCATTGAATTTATTATTGACTAGAGGAAATGAGCCTTCCGAGGCCGGCTTCAATTCCTGCTTCACTTCCCTTACCCAATAAGGCAGATGACTTCAGTTATTTATTTTTTCCGAGTTTTTTTCTATTTTTGAAAAAACTCGAATTCAGTTGAATGCAGTATGTTTTCAATTTCCAAAATGTTTACAAATAATTCAATCATGTTAAAAACCCGATTTCACTAATATCACATTCTACTACTTAATCTCATTTTTTGTTTCATTCCATTCATTTTTTTATTTAAATTGATAAATCTGGAAAATTTTAGTTCAGAAAACTCCAAATCAAAAATAATCAAAATTTCATTTTTTTTCACCAGGAAAGAGAAAATGCAATCCATAATTTTTTATTAATCAGTTTCTGTATTCCATCAGACTTTTGCGACAAGAAATTATGGAATTTTTATTTTTGCCACCGATGTTCCAATTTTCATGAATTACTCTATAAACTAATCCTAAATTTACAAGCACTGCCAAGACTGGTTTTGTCAGACCCCTACCCAAGGTCGGACTGTGGGCCCCATACCCCCAAAGTGCCCCAATGTGCCCCCCTAACCCCCCGCAGGGGCCCCCTCATGACGTCCTCCCCTGAGCACACATAAGTGAAAAGCGTCAGGGGAGGCTGGGGGAATGGCAACAGGCATTGGGTCTGGGCTGCTGGGGCCCACTGGATGTTTTTCCCAGTGTCCTGGTGGCCCAGTCCAACCCTGCCCCCAGTGGTAGCCTATGATTAAGTACCCTATTGGTACGAAACGACTAAGGCTTTTTTTGTTCTTTTATATATAGATTAAATAAACTTTAAATACTTTTTACCTATAACATGGCTGCCTTTTGCTACATACTTCTGGGAATTCGGAGTGCCTGCCTATACTATTCTTCTATGTGATTTTCAACCCTGCCCTTACCTACATATTGGAGCCATTTGAATGTGTATAAGCACATGTTAAGCCAGGCAAATTGCTTGTTATAGTCAGAAGAGCACAAACAATAAACAATGTTTCTTTTTTTTTTTTAAAAATCTACACGCTGCTCATAAGGGTTAATTTGTTTATACAAAAACTCTAGCTTTTATGCCCTTAGAATGACAGTAAATTGCAGTACAATTAAACTTATTTGCTTCATTCATGTATTTTAAAACCACCGTGGTTATTGTATGCCCATTTGTGGTCTTGCTTGTACCCCGCCCATGTAACCCCCTAATGTGTCAAACGCAAAATTATTGCTTCTGTTTTGTTGTCAGTTGTTGTCTCTGTCTCAGGCTACAGAGTAACCAGCTGACTATACCAGGGAGTGACTATACCAGGCAGTGAGTAATTCTGATAAATAATATGGTCAACCACAGGTTGTTTTCCAAACAATTGTGGCTTGGTCCAAAAAAACCACATAAAGCACTAATAATGTGTTGTGGCTACATAGCGACTATGGTTTAGGATATGCTATTGTACATAATGGAAGAAATACATTATCATGTACCGAGGCAGGGATAGCATTACACTCTACTGTCTCCAATTACAGTTGTGTTTAGAGAAGGACTTTCTAACTGGTGGATCCCTTGACACAGATTCCCGTGCTGTTTGGGTGGGGTGTCTACAGTATTATAATTGTTATTATGCTAAAATATATGTTATATTAGATATACTATCATTAATTTGTAGTATCCAGAATTTCTATGAAAAACTTTGTTTTTAAATTAATTTTTACACAATTTTTAGATCCAGGACCTGGAAGCCAAACTTTTTTCGTAATCCATCCAAAAAGAATTACGCATAAGGGGGTTTGAGGGACCTATTCAGAAAAGTTTTCTTTGTGGCTGCCATTTTGTTTAATGCTTGTACATGTAGGCCGGCATCTTGGAAGCCAGTGGCCATTGGGTAAGACTTAACTACAAGAAAACATTTTATCCAATGAAAATGGGATAAATTGCATTACATAGGGAAGTCTCCAACCTCCAACATGTTACTTGGAGAGTTAAAACCTGGTCATCTGCAATAGAAGTCAATGGGAGGTGTGTTTTCAGCATTCAAGCTAGATTTCCTAAAAAGTTACAATTTTTTTGCAAAGTTTTTTTGTGAATTTTTGCAATCGGGTTTTTTCGTAAATATGCTAGCAATTAGAGAAAAACAAATTAATGTTATGTTGGTGGGTTTGAAACGCGTTGGGTATCTTTGTTTTTGATATGTAAAATAAAGCGAGCAGTATATTTTCATACTAAGGGGCACATTTACTAATCCACGAACGTCCGAAAAGTGTCGGAATGCGTTTTTTTCGTAATGATCAGTATTTTGCGACTTTTTCGGGAATTGTCACAAATTTTTCGAGCGCAATATGAAAAAGTTGTGACAATTCGCGAAAGTCATAATGGCTATGAAAAACTTGCGACAATTCACGAAATTTGTAATGGCTATGAAAAAGACGCGACAATTCGCGCAAGTCGTAACGGTTACGAAAAAGTCGCGCCAATTTACGAAAAAGTCGTAATGGCGCCGAAAAAATCGCAAAAAAATATGAAAAAGCCGCAAAATGTTCGTTTTCCAATCCGAATTTTTCTCATTCGGATTCGTGGATTAGTAAATCAGCCCCTTAGTGTCCTGTTCTTCTTGCTTTTTACCTATTACATTATGAATACTGATGAGCGAATCTGTCCCATTTTGCCCAAAAATTTGCGAAAAGACAGTAAAGTTCTCGAAACGCGGAAAATCAGCGAAACTTTTTTTGTTGACGCTTTTTTTTTGTCGTGACTGTGCCCATTTTGACACGACCATGCCCAATTTGACGCAACCGTGACTTTTTTTTACATGCGCCGAATCTTTCCACAGCAAATTTTCGCTGAAGTTTCGCAAAACAATTCCCACCCAGCATTTATTGGTTTATAATTTTGACGTGCCAACCTCACATGTGTGTAATATATCTATTGGATATTAACCAGACTTATCCTATGCAACATAAACTTTTATCAACAGTAATATCTACATTTTCTGATTATAACCCTCTCAGGCAGTGGTCAGGCATATTCTCTCCATCTCTTGACATACAATCAGCCTTGCACAGGATTGCCAAATTTACTATTATTAATTACTATTACAAATTTACTATGTACCATTGAGTGAAAAGTAGTGATGAGCGAATCTGTTCCGTTTCGCTTCGCCGAAAAAATTCGCGGAACGGCGAAAATGTCGTGCGACAAAAAAAATTGTCGCCCGCGGCTATTATTTTGTCGCGCGGCTATTGTTTCGTCGCCCGCTGCTCTTGTTTCGTCGCCCGCGGCTCTTGTTTCGTCGCGCGGCTCTTGTTTCGTCGCGCGGCTCTTGTTTCGTCGCCCGCGGCTCTTGTTTTGTCGCCCGCAGCTATTGTTTTGTCGCACGGCTATTGTTTCGTCGCCCGCGGCTCTTGTTTCGTCGCGCGGCTCTTGTTTCGTCGCGCGTCTCTTGTTTCGTCGCCCGCGGCTATTATTTTGTCGCGTGCTATTGTTTCGTCGCCCGCGGCTATTATTTTGTCGCCCGCGACTATTCTTTTTTTACGCCGGCGACAATTTTTGGACGTGCGGCGAATTTTTCCGCGGCGAATTTTTTCATCCGTTTCGCGAAACAATCCGCCAATGGCAAAACGTGGAAATTCGCCGCGAATCCATGCCTGGCGAAACTTTTCGCCCATCACTAGTGAAAAGCGAAGAAATCCTCTTTTCTTTAGTGTGCTATTAATTCTGAATGCACCCACACTCATAGAACCACCTTGGCTTTACTAAACTGAAACAGTAATACTGGAAAAACATTTTATAAATGATTAGTGTTGTGACCAAAGCTAATTGAGGAGACTACATTTAAGAAAAGTTAATATCTTTACAAAGAAATCAACCGAACTTCTAAATTATATGGAACCCACACAGGCCTAGAAAGGATAAAAGGTTATAGATAGAAATCTAAGGCCTCCCTGGGCCTGGGTCATTAGGATAAATACTTTATGCTGGAAAATATAGGACAATTTAGCTAATTTATTACCAAAGTAACTATAGTCTGGGGTAGAAAATACATGTGCCTTTGACCTCAGCATGATAGGGCCTCCTTGAAACAGAAAAAAATGAAAGGGGACCCGTCATAAATTATATAAATCTGGTTTCTCTCATTCCCACAAGTACACAATCACAGCAAGCAGACAGCTGCCATTTCGTAAACACTGTTATTAAGATAAGCTTTGCATCATCCCAAAATCTTATTTATGGTCTACAATCTGACACTCAATGCCCATGTCCATCTATAGCAGGATCCCCAACCTTTTTTACTCATGAGCTACAGTCAAATGTAAAAAGACTTGGAGTGCAACACAAGCACCATAAAAGTTCATGGAGGAGCCAAATAAGGGCTGTGATTGGCTATTAGGGGCCTCTATGCACCCTATCAGCTTACAGGGGCTTTATTTGGTAGGAAATCTTGTTTTTATTCAACCAAAACTTGCTCCCAAGTCAGGAATTCAAAAATAACTCCCTGGTTTGGGGGCACTGAGGCATAGAGGCAGGGCAGGCAATATCTGATTGACAGCTCAGATTCTTAAATGCAACAGGTATGAATGTTTTAATAAAAAAAATAATTTGGGTTTCATGTTTAATTTGTAAAGGACATTTTTTTGCAGCTTTTTATATGAGGGTCCCCTTTATGGTTAACCTTAGTGATGGGCGAAATAATAAGTCAGGCATGGATTCACGGTGAATTTCTGCATCTCTCTGTGTCGCGTGCAGGAAATGAGATGACGCCGCAAAAAAATGTGTCGCGTGCATCATTTTTTGGGATGCGCAACATTTTTTGCTGTTTCGCGAATTTTTCGTCTTTCATGAATTTGTGAATTTCATGAATTCACAAATTTTTAAGGCAACGCGAAACGGGACAGATTAGCTTATCCCTAGTTAACTTATATAGTGTGAGCTTTTCTCATTATTTATCCTACCCCACCTATTCTAACTACAGCTCTAGTGATGAGTGAATCTGCCCCGTTTCATCGTAAAATTCTCAAAACGACCAGAAAATTTGCGAAAAATCTGCAGAACTTTTTTGTCGCTCGCATCTTTTTTTTGTCTCCTGCAGTTTTTTTTTGTCGCCCACTGTTTTTTGTTTTTACGCCATTTTGACGCGGCCATGCCCATTTTTGAGGCACGACAATCTTTTCACGGCAAATTTTCATGGAAGTTTCGCAAAACAATTGGCCAATGGTGAAATGTCACAATTTGCTGTGAATCCATGCCTGGTGAAAAAATTTGCTCATCACTCTCCAGTAGTGATGGGCGAAATGTTTCACCAGGCATGGATTAGCAGCAAATTTCCGCATTTCGGCATTGGTGAATTGTTTCGCGAAATGGATGAAAAAATTCGCCCCACGTCCAAAAATTGTCGACGGCATCAAAAAAAAAGAATAGCCGCGGACGTCAAAAGAATAGCCGCGCAATGAAATAATAGCCGCGGGAGACAAAAGAATAGCCATGCGACGAAATAATAGGCGCGGGCGGCAAAACAATAGCCGTGCGACAAAATAATAGCCACGGGCGACAAAACAATAGCCGTGCGACAAAATAATAGCCGCGGGCGACAAAACAATAGCTGTGCGACAAAATAACAGTCGCGGGCGACAATTTTTTTTGCCGCACAACATTTTCGCCGTTTTGAATTTTCCGGCGACTTGAAACGGAACAGATTCGCTCATCACTACTCTCCAGCTCCAGGTTCAAATTCTCCAATCCCAATCATAATGCAAGTATGACCATCCTATCAACATTAAGAAAAATAACATTCTTGAATCTGATTAGAAAATTCTAATATTTTGCCTCTCCTTCCCTACAATGGATTAGTGTACAATTTTTATACCAAACTAATCAAACAAATGTGTTTTTTTTCCTGTTCGGGCTGAGCGAAAGCTAACCCAACCATTTCATACAGCTTCAAAAACGAAGATCAAAGAAAAAAACTAAGAAAGGAAGTGTTAAATCTCATTTTCTTTCAACATAAAAATATGATATTTATTTTGCAACTTTGTAGCCTAAAGGCTACTGTTGTAGAGTTCATTTTACTGCTGCTAGAAAAAAATATAAATACATTGGAAAAAAAAATAGGGGGGGGGATGACGACCATGATGGGTGAAGGTCATAAATATATATAAATATATATATATATAGGGCATTCAAATGAAATTAGATGTATTCTCTTTATATCTTTATATGGTAATAAATAGTGATGGGCGAAATGTTTTGCCAGGCATGGATTCGCGGCGAATTTCCGCGTTTCGCCATTGGCGGATTGTTTCGTGAAATGGATGAAAAAATTCACAGCGGAAAAATTTGCCGCACGTCCAAAAATTGTCGCCGGCGTCAAAAAAGAATAGTCGTGGGCGTCAAAAGAATAGCCGCACGACGAAATAATAGCCGCAGGCGACAAAAGAATAGCCGTGTGACAAAATAATAGCCGTGCGACTAAATAATAGCCGCGGGCGACGAAACAATAGCCGAGGGCGACGAAACAATAGCCGAGGGCGACGAAACAATAGCCGAGGGCGACGAAACAATAGCCGCGGGCGACGAAATAATAACCGCGGGCGACGAAACAATAGCCGCGTGACAAAATAATAGCCGCGTGACAAAATAATAGCCGCGGGCGACAAAATAATAGCCGCGGGTGACAAAAGAATAGTCGCGTGCAACAATAGTCGCTGATCTTTTAAAAGATTTGTGAATTTTTTGGCGAAACGTAACAGATTCGCTCATCGCTAGTAATAAAATATTAATATATGTTTTTGTTGAAAAATTATGAATTGCCCTACAGAGCACACAGTATATATATATGATTGGGTTGAATGTACAACCATTTATTACTATTAAATATCAAATGAAATCAATTGCATTTTGACACTGTCAAGGCTTTCAGGTAAGGCCATTGTCCCCACCATATTGTATCCCTCAGTCACATCTCTGCTACTTGTAAGTCACTGAGTGTCATTTAGTAAAGGGGAGAAAGAGTACAAAGCCTCGGCACAGCTGCTCTTCCTTTAAAATGTGTGGGAAAGTTACCAAAAGCTATGTTACATTTGACACAGCTTGGTATCTTGCCAGCTAAGCACACACAGCACCAAAGGAAGCCCTGAAAGCAGCTGGAACTACAGGGTCTCAACTGCCACCTGTGACTGCTTGAGATGAACATGAAGCATACGGCTATGGGGCAAGAGTTCTGCTCAGGGAACTCACTACCTAGCACCCACTACACTTCACAATGGAGAATAGCCAATTGGTTTCAATGATAGGAATGCTGGGTAAGGCTGTTTCACCCTTATCATTACTTATCTGAGCGAATCCAAGATACTTTTTGAAAGAGGTGGAGATTCCATCGCCTTAGCCACCAATATTTTGATGCCAAGAGATTGCCATCTTGCTAATGCCACTCATATAGTCTGACTCACTTCTTGTCACTGGTCATGACTAGAAAGATTGAGATTATTTATGCAGAAAGTAAAGGGATACTGTGTGGTTTTTAATTTGGGGAAAACAAAATACATGGTATTCTTGCAGAAGGCAGTTTTCTAATGCTTGCAGCTATACTGTAGAGCAGGGGTCCCCAACCTTTCTTACACAGTCAAATGTAAAAAGACTTGGAGAGCAACACAAGCACCATAAAAGTTCATGGAGGTGCCAAATAAGGGCTGTGATTGGCTATTTGGTAGCCCCTATATCACGGGTCCCCAACCTTTCTTACTCGTGAGCCACAGTCAAATGTAAAAAGACTTGGAGAGTAATACAAGCACCATAAAAACTTGCCCCCAATTCAGGAATTCAAAAATAACTCCCTGGTTTGGGGGCACTGAGAGCAACACCCAAGGGGTTGGGGAGCAACATGTTGCCCCTGAGCCACTGGTTGGGGATCACTGCTGTAGAGATGACTCCTATAGAGCTTACAAAGAGCTTATAGGTTGTTGCTGAACAGTAACTTTAGATGCTGTGAAGGTTCATTGTACAGCAAAGATTCAGCAATACAAAATCAAGCAGTATTAAGTACCCCCACCCAGCCTGGTTGAATACAGGATAATATGAAGATGTAGTTTCGCCAACAAGATGGACACCACAGTGAAATGGGTCCCATCAGGTAGAAGCCTCTCAGGGATAAATATAGCTTAAGTCTCTTTTCCTACACTAAGGCAGATGTTGTCTAAGGAATACTAAACCCCACACTATGTCTCTTTGAAGGAACATAGGACTGCTCTTTCCCGCTAACCTGAATATCTTACCCCCAAAGCTTTTCTGTTACTCGCTAAGCCTTGTTCATGGGGGCCCTTGCACCCTGGCTTCAGGTTTAGTTGCCTTAGGCTTAGTCTTGGACTTCCATACTGGTAGCCTACCTGCACTTCAGGACCTCTTTCAGATTCAACTCCTGCTATGATGAAGCCCACAAAGAGAGTAGACACAAATTCCCTCCCCATATATACACTAGTAAACCAGAAACTAATATAAAATTGGGAAGAATTCTCTCCGACAGGGTATAGGTGCTGGACCAGGACTTCCTAAGCAGTAGAGCAGCGGTTCTCAACCTGTGGGTCGAGACCCCTTTCACAGGGTTCGCCTAAGACCATCGGAAAACACCTATTTCTGATGGTCTTAGGAATAATTTTATGGTTGGGGGTCACCACAACATGAGGAACTGTATTAAAGGGTCACTGCATTAGGAAGGTTGAGAACCACTGCAGTAGAGGATACCTTGAGCCCCATTGGACATATAAACACTAATATGGGTGGGATTCAGGAACAATAATTGGCATTGGCTATCCCAGAGGGAACTTAAGCTTCAATAACAAGGCACCAGTACTTATAACCTATTTCTGTTTCCAGTAGTGATGAGCGAATCTGTCCCGTTTGGCTTCACCACAAAATTTGTGAAACGGCAAGAAAATTTGTGAAACGGCAGAAAATTCGCGAAACACATTTGTTGCGTGTTTTTTTTTTTGTCACCCGCATCTTTTTTGTCACCCACGGCTATTCTTTTGTTGCCCGCGGCTATTTTTTTGTCGCCAATGTATATTTTTGTCGCCCTTTTTTTGACGCGCGACAAAATGTACTTGGATTTTTTTTTCTACAGAAAACGTATCCGGCACATTTGCCTCGTACTTGGATGACTTGAACGCTAATTTAAACAAAAGCTATCTTTAATGCGGAAATAGCAATATCTTTGTTTTTTCCCAAATATATTTAGTGCTTTCCAGTTTCTTTAAACATATTCTGATCTTTGCCGAGATTAATTGTTAAGGAATCTACATTCATCTTATTGTTGGGGGGGAAAAAAAAAAAAGTTGAAAGTTTTAATCATGCATTCTGTCAGGTAGCAAATATCTTTTCAGTGGAAACTCCAGACATTAAATCTGTCAAGAGGCATGTTGTAAAATAAATGCCTGGGATACCTTCATAAACAAAAATCTTATTTCCATAATTCATACAGCTGGCTGGCATTTATTGGCACGTCAGGTGCAATAGGGACATTTCAGGAACATTAACATGTACAGAGTCATTTGTCAACAAAGCAACAATGTAGGAAAATCGTTCAGAACTCGTACAGATTTACAGCTTTCTCTGCCAGCTGCTAATTACGATGTGTTCTGCCTATTTGGTAGGGCCTGTTTTATTGGAAAATGACAAAGGGGTTACGGTATCCCAGTTAGGAATATAGATGGGGCTTTTAGTAATAATATATAAGCGGCGAGAGGACCGCGCCACGGCAAGGCTCAAGCTGCAGTCATTTTCTGGCTTTTACAATTGATTCCGTTTGATGGATGAAAGATGAGATGTAAGCGGTTCTGTTTAGTTAGTACAGCGAGTAGCCATTAATTACTGAACAATAGGCAAGAATGGAGGAATAAATATCCCAGGGTCTTCCTCCTGAGCACTTTTTTGCATGCTGATGACAATAGCTAAAGCTAGTGTGACTTATTAACACAATTACTCTTGTTGTTCCGTATTTCATATACAGTAACACTAGTGTAGGGCAATTACAGTTTGCAGCCTTGGGTAATTTTTGGGTAGTCTCTTGGTGATTGGCTGCTGCACCCAGTAGTAATGTGTGGGATGGCCCAAACCCTAGAAGGTTCGGGCCGACATGTATAGCAAATATGTGGGTCATGGGTGGGTGTGGGTTGAGCTCTTCCTGCTGCCCTTCCCGCCCATGACCTGTGTCCCTCTTCCACCTCTGGCAGCATGGGTTATTTTTGGGTAGTCTCTTGGTGATTGGCTGCTGCACCCAGTAGTGATGTGTGGGACGGTCCGAAACCCTAGAGGGTTCGGGCCGACATGCACAGCAAATATGTGGGTGCGGGTTGAGCTCTTCCTGCTGCCCTTCCCGCCCACGACCTGTGTCCCTCTTCCACCTCTGGTGGCATGGGTTATTTTTGGGTAGTCTCTTGGTGATTGGTTGCTGTGCCCAGTAGTGATGTGTGGGACAGCCTGAAACCCTAGGAGGTTTGGGCCGACATGCACAGCAAATATGTGGGTCGCGGGTGGGTGCAGGTTGAGCTCTTCCTGCTGCCCTTCCCGCCCATGACCTGTGTCCCTCTTCCACCTCTGGCAGCATGGGTTATTTTTGGGTAGTCTCTTGGTGATTGGCTGCTGTGTCCAGTAGTGATGAGTGGGATGGCCTGAAACCCTAGGAGGTTCGGGCCGATATGCACAGCAAATATGTGGGTCGTGGGTGGGTGCGGGTTGGGGCTTCCCTCCCCACCCACGACCTGTGTCCCTCTTCCACCTCCGGCAGCATCTATTTATAGACACAAGCCTGACTTGCCCAACTTGGCCAAAGAATAGGGCAAACATGCAGTTGTGCCCATTTGTTTTGACAATGACATCAAAATTTTGAGAAAATATGATGCATTGTGGGGGAAAAATATGGTGATTGCACCCAAAACTGCACTTTGCTCACTACAGTTGCTGGCATAAATAAGCCTGTATGTCTGCACATATATATACCTATATAGAGGTATGGGACCTGTTATTTAGAATGCTCAAGACCTAGGGTTTTACGGATAAGGGGTCTTTAGAGAAAAATCATTTAAACAGTAAAGAAACCCACTAAGATTGTTTTGCCTTTAATAAGGATTGATTATATCTTAGTTGGGATCAAGAACAAGGCATTGGTGTGTAATATTGGTGTCTCAGAGCATTGTGCCCAGAGAAGGGCATAATGTGCAAAAACATGGCCGAATGTTGCTGTCTTTGGTACTTTGCACCCTATTCTGTTAAATCAGGAGTCCCTAACCTTTCTTACTTGTGAGCCACAGTCAAATGTAAAAAGACTTAGAGAACAACACAAGCACCATAAAAGTTCATGGAGGAGCCAAATAAGGGCTGTGATTGGCTATTAGGCAGCCTCTATGCACCCTATCAGCTTACAGGGGGCTTTATTTGGTAGTAACTCTTGTTTTTATTCAACCAAAACTTGCCCCCAAGTCAGGAATTCAAAAATAACTCCCTGGTTTGGGGGCACTGAGAGCAACATCCAAGGGGTTGGGGAGCAACATGTTGCCCCTGAGCCACTGGTTGGGGATCGCTGTGTTGAACGTTATGTTTTTGGGGGGAAATTATTTTGTTGTTAACTTTTTTCCTGTGCTTTATTTCTGTTTTGATATCTCAGTATCCAAAACCAATGATCACAACAACACTAAACAACTGGAGCAGTGATATCAATAGTTATGATATTCTATTGAGCTTTGCCTGAAAGTTACTTTCAAACAGGCCATTTTTTTTGTTTATTCTATGGGGTTTTCTGCTACCGCCAATAAAGCCCATGTTCATATAAATAGTTACAAGCTGGCACGGGGCCTGCCTGTGTTATCTGAAGTCGGCTCCTCGAATCATTTATTTTCATGCACAACCACTGAGACAAGAGGTTCTGTCTTCTTCTTGGCTCGTGGACTTACCTCGGGCAATGTGGAAGAATGCCTTTCTAACAAATTTGAGCACAAAATACATGCAGAATACCAAATCTCTCTCTGCGGATACAGATAGGACTTTGTTTCCTATCCTCACGAGAACCTGGGGGAGGCCAACCTGTTTACACGTAGCCGTATACCACCTGTAGAAATGAAATCAAATTAAAAAGAGACCCCGCTGTTGTTTTTGAACTGGCTCACATGTATGATCTTATTCTGCAATATATCAATTGCTCCATTTGAATGAGAAATACAAGTACATTGTTCTCTGGTTGGTGCACGATAAATAGATTCAAACGCTCTTGCTTACATTACATTTCAAAGAGCTGTTAGTATCACTGAAATGCACATTTATTTATTGCACTGATGTATTTAAATACTACGAGCAAGAAGTTGGCAGTTTGTTCTTGCACGCCATATCTTTAAAGGGGAACTGCACCCAAATACAAGGAAAGGAAAGCGTTGGATAGAGTTAACTTTTATTAAAAAGCCATACCTATAGGGATGCCATCTGTCCATTTCATTCCCCTTCATATTAAGCTGGTTTTCTTTGTATTCCCCACATTGTAAGCAAAACTGCTCACGTCTCATACAAAAATTCCCATCATTCACTGCACTTTCATGAAGACCAAGACGGTCTGACATTCACGGAGATATGGCGCATTAGTAAACTTCATGAGTGCTTCTTCTAGTTCTCAAGCAGGGGAGCTCACTGCAGGGTTGGACTGGGCCACAGCGGGCCAAACCCATCCCTTGCACCGACTGTTCTTCTCCTGATGCATTAAACTTTTGCGGGCTCAGGGGAGGACATCGGGTGGGGGACCCTGCAGGAGGTTAGGGAGGCTCAGTGGAGGCTGCTGCGGGGGGTAAAGGAGGCTCAGCGGGGACCCCTGCGGGGGGGTATGGGGGTGCAGGGAAGCAGACGGCACGGGCACCTGCAGTACCCTGGGTCCGACTCCCAGTCCGACCCGGCGCACACCAATGGCAGCAGGCAACTAAGGTTGCCATGGTGATGCGCGATTGTACAGCACAAACACATACCAAGTGGGGTAAGTTCTTATTAGTGAATGCTTCTGTGAGCTGAGTGTGTGTTTTTAATTCCAAAGCTTACTAGTGATTTTTTGCCAGGCATGGATCGACTGCATCATTCTGCATTTTACCATTGGCGAATGTGCAGTTGCGTCAAAAAAAAGTCTCAGTTTCATCAAAAAAGCCATAGTTGTGTCAAAAAAAATCATGGGTCTGTCAAAAAAATCATGGTCACATCAAGAAAAGTTGTGTGGATCTAAAAGGTTGTGCGGTAGCCACATTTCCCAAGTCAAAAGTCAAAAGAAGAAACCATATAATTCAAAAATTAAAAAAAAATACATAATGAAGATCAACTGAAAAGTTCCTTAGAACTGGCCATTCTATACCATTAACTAAAAGTTAACTTACAGATGTACGAAATGAAATTTTGCCTTGCTTTCAAATAGCCAGCTAGAAATTCAGAATTTATGAAAAAAAATGCCCATTCTCTTGAATTTCACAAGAGGGCCCCGGGAATCTCATATAAGTGAAATATTTTGCCTATAGCAGACAGTATAACAGTGACCTACATATTTCTATAATATGTTTCTGTATAAAGTCATTAACTATTATTTCACATTTTTATTTGCACCCTTGAGACCTCTTGATGGGTTGTGGACCTGTGGACAGATTTACGCCCAATTCTGCAGGGTTTTTTGGTTGCTTTTCTGTGTTGGAAGAGTTGGATTAGTGTCTCTAGCTGTGTAGCCATGAGAATATTGGTTGCAAATAGTGATGAGCAAAACTTTTGGCCAGGCATGGATTCGCTGCGAAATTCTGCATTTCCCCATTGGCGATTTTTTTCATGAAATAGGTACAAAAAGAAGTGAGAGAGTAATCAAAAAAGTTGCGGTTGTGTCAAAAAAGTCACAGTTGCATCAAAAAAGTTGTGGTTGCATCAAATACATTGCGGTTGTGCCAAAAAAGTTGCTCCAAAAAAGTCTAGATTGCGTCAAAAAAGTCATGCAGTAGTCACGTGTTGCAAATTTTCCTTGCGTTTCACAAATTTTTCATGAAAGTGAAACGGGACAGATTCTTTCATCACTAGTTGCAAAGAGAATACATACTGTAAATATCAGACACGCTCATTTATACTAGGGATGCACCGAATCCTGGATTTGGCTCGGTATTCGGCATGAGCGCATGCAGTGTAATTCGCCCAGGACCCTGGATTCGGCCAACACCGAACCCTTCCAAAAAAGGCCGAATCCAGGGTCCTGGCCGAACCAAATGTGAATCCTAATTAGCACAAATTAACACATGCTAATTAGCATTCGGAAGGGTTAAATGTTAGGGGGGGAATTTCGCTGTGCACTCTGATTTTTTTGCCCTTCCCGGTCCCAATTGACATTTGATTTGATTCAGTATTCGCCGCAATCCATCGGGCTGGGTCTGGGGGGTACGACCCCCAAAACTGGGTTCGGTGCATCCCCACTGAACACAGAAGAACAACCGAGAAGACGACGAGTTCAATATATATGATGGCGCCCTTGTTTGCCAAGATTTTAGGAAAACTGGAAGAACTGACCGAAACCATCTGCGCATTGGACAGCGCCGGTTTGCAGTTAGCAGAGGAAATCACAATTCATCTCCTGCCTTTTTTTTTTCCCTGTGACACTGGACATCAGGTGTAAAGCAAAATAGGACAGTCTTCTGAAATAATTGACATATGGGAGTGTTTTTTTGCCAGGGATTCTGTGTTGTTGCTCTGTTGATCTTACAGCCTTCCAGTCTCTCCTGTGTTTGAGATCAGATACTGAGAGCTAGAGAGATGCCAGGAAATGCGCGGCGCCGCAGCTGTGATCCGATGGAAAAGGAGCTTGGATTTGCCTTGTAGCGCTGTGCGGTACTCACAGACCAGGTGTCAAAAGTTAACTCTTCAGGAGTAACCGGCGCAGCCCCACGCTGGTCGGAAGCTGTATATTTTATATAGTATCAAGCTTCAGAGCCTCTGCAACCCAATATTTAATATTATACCTTTTTAAATGTATCCCTCTGCCGCTGTGCTGCCTCCATAACCATCAATGCTACATAAGATGGATGTACTTTAGTGCATAAGTACCTTACAATGCAGGAAGGCACGCCGCACATGATGCTTTGCTCCAGAACAGCCCAGAACGGAAGGTTTGGCCAGCTGGGCCATCAACATTAAGTGGCACGAGGCTACTATTCATGGCAAGTAGCACAGCAGCCCAGATGCCAAGTCCGTTTACGGCTTCCCCTTTACGAAATGGTAAATGGTAAAAACAACAGCATTGTTTTGTGTTTATATTACAGGTTTACGGTATCTAAGCCTCTATGCCAGAGGTAACCAATCTTAGGTACCTGTGAGCCACGATTAAATGTAAAAAAAAAAAATTGGAGCAACATAATTAGTGATGAGCTAATCTGTTAAGTGTTGCTTCGCTGAAAAACTTGCATAATGGTGGAAAATTCGTGGAACGTGGGTACCGTGCAACTTTTTTATGTGTGTGATTTTTTGACATGGTCGTGCCTTCTTATACACCACCATGTCTTTTTTTTTTGATGCGACCGCAAATTTTCATGAAATAATTGATGAAATGTGTAATTTCCCTGTGAATTCATGCCTGGCGAAAAAAAAATTCGCTCAACCCTAAACACAAGTATTAAAAAAGGTTCCTGGGACGCCAAATATGGGTCGCAAATGGCTATTGGGTAGCCCTTATGTGCAGGGGTGATTCTGGGTTAAACGCCGCCTAAGGAGGCTGGGGGAGGAGGGACTAAAACACTGATGTTACAAATTGTAACGACTTCTCCACAGCTTACTGACAGCATGCAGGAACTACATCACCCACAATGCATTGCACTGGGATGTTCCTTTTCCTTATTAACATCATGTGTGCAGGAGATTGTGGGATTTGGAGGATTTAGGCTGAAGAAAAGCTTAGTACAGTCGACTACTGTTAAAATAGTCAGACAGATGAGCAGGGTAACAGGGGGTCAGGCTTAGCAAACTGTTCCAAAAAATATTATCAAATTAAAAATAATGCAACGAATAACTGATATATACTGCAAAGTTGCTTGAAATTTTGTTTATTTTTTAAAAAGTGTTTGGTTGGAGTTCCCTTTCAACAATCTAAAGCAAATCTGCCTCGAAGAAAAGGACAGTAATATATTTCAATATACAGGTATGGGATCCCTTATCCGGAAACCTGTTATCCAGAAAGTTCCGAATTACGCAAAGGCGTCTCCCATAGACTCCATTATAAGTAAATAATTCTCATATTTAAAAATGATTTCCTTTTTCTTTGTTTTAATAAAACTATTCTGACTCCAATTGCTGTGATAATGGCTGAGTTTCTCCTGAGACCCCTCTCCCTGGGCCTGTATGGAGCTGGGCACAGTCACTGTGGGCAATCTTTGCCAGATAGCAGAACTCACCAGACACTTGGGATCCACAAAAGGTTGTTTATTTGTTGTGGGTTAACAAACGTTGGGGGTGGATGGACAAATGCTGGAGGTCAAAAGAAATATGCTTTCCCAACCCCTGGAGTAGCTCCTCACACATAGGAAGCAGGAACATGAATGGCATGATGGGAGGAACTGACGTCACACATAAGGAAGGGAATGGGAGGGTATACAGACTTAGAAGTAAACAAGTTGTAATGCTACCTTGGTCACTAGGTGGCAGCATAACAATGAAAACACATATAACCCATTAACTTTAAAACATGATATACATTATTAACTGCTGGGGCAGCACACTCCCCGTCTGGTATCTTTAGGTACCACTATATCATAAACATTACAGTAGTTATGAAATTGCAAAATAAACATAAGTGCAATTTTGCTTGAAGATCCTTCCTGTGACCTGGAAGACAAAAGAGAGAAACAAGCATGCAATGCAACAAACATGGCATTTTAAACTGTATGTCATAGCAGGTTCCCTTGGGTATCAATGTAAGTCTCTTACTTCAAGCACATTAAGAGTTCAATGCTCAAAAGGTAAGAGCAGTACAAGTTCAGTGATGGGACGACTGAAAGTCTTTATGGTACCATCCTTGCAACTTGCAAAAAAATGATGAGGTGAGGCTTTGGAACCTTGTAATAGCATGCTTAAGTCTTGTCCGCTTGGAGAAGCATTTAAATAGCTGACAACCTAAGTTGAATCCTTGCTCAGCTCTTGTAGCAAGTGTTGAAACTTCAGGTCGAATTTCGGGGTCTCTGTCAGGATCTAGGAGACTGAAGACATCTGCAGTAGTTGTAGCCTCTGAGTGATCCAGTAAGAATTCAGGACCCATTAGCCAGGAAGTACCTGCAAAGACAGCTGTGGACACTGGCCTGGTTGCATGGTCTGCAGGGTTAATTTCAGATGGTACATAATGCCACTGTTCAGGTTTGGTAGATTTCCTGATTCTTTCTACTCGATTGCTCACATACACATAAAAGCGTCTTGTCTGATTGTATATGTAGCCTAGAACAACCTTACTGTCTGTGTAGAATTTAACAGCATCAATGTGAATATCCAGCTCACACAAAATAAAGTCTGCAATCTCAACTGCTAACACAGCTCCGCAAAGTTCAAGTCTTGGGATGGTGTGCTCAGGTTTTGGTGCTAACTTAGCCTTGCCAAAGAGAAAACCTATATGAGGTTGACCACAGGTGTCTCTTACCTTCAGGTAGGCCACAACTGCTATGGCTTCAGTAGATGCATCTGAGAAAATGTGGATCTCTCTCCTCTGACTTTCAGCAAGGGAAGTTGAAGTGTAGCACCTAGGTATGTGGAGTTCCTCTAGGTCCTTTAGAGATTGCTTCCAAGACTCCCATTTTGTTTGTTTATCAGTTGGTAAAGGAGTGTCCCAGTCTTTAACAGTCTCTGATAACTGTCTTAGTAAAGATTTACCTTGTATGGTGATGGGTGCTACAAACCCCAGTGGGTCATACAGGCTGTTCACTACTGACAGGACACCACGCCTTGTAAACGGTTTGTCTGCAGTGGTAACCTGGAAACCAAATGTGTCGTTCAATAAGTCCCATCTTAAGCCAAGGCTTCTTTGAATGGGTGGATTGTCTATTCCCAAATTTAAGTCTTTAAATTCTGTGGCATGATCATCAGTTTGAAAGGCTTTCATTACGGTAGTGCTGTTTGAAGCAATCTTATGGAGTCTCAGGTTGGCCTCAGAGAGCATGCTTTGTGTCCTCTTAAGCAGGTCGATAGCCTCTTCATCTGTTGGTAAAGATTTTAGGCCGTCATCCACGTAGAAGTCTCTTTCTACAAAATGCTGTGCATCTGCACCATACTCATTTTCACCTTCGCAAGCAGTCCTTCTTAGGCCATATGTTGCAACAGCAGGTGATGGACTGTTACCAAAGACATGCACTTTCATGCGATATTCGATCACTTCACTGTTGATGTTATTGTCGTGGTGCCAGAGGAATCTGAGGAAATTTCTGTGATCCTCTCGTACGATAAAACAATGGAACATCTGCTGGATATCAGCCGTGATTGCAACTGGCTCCCTTCTGAACCTCATGAGCACTCCCACAAGGTTGTTAGTTAGGTTGGGACCAGTGAGAAGAACATCATTGAGAGACATACCTTGATACTTGGCACTTGAGTCGAATACCACCCTGATTTGTTTTGGTTTGCGGGGGTGATACACGCCAAAGGAAGGTAGGTACCAACACTCATCATGCTCTTGTAGTGGTGGAGCTGGTTCTGCGTGATCATTTTCAAATATTTTCTTCATAAATGCGACAAAGTGGTCTTTCATTTCAGGCTTGCTCTTAAGAGTTCTCTGTAGTGAAGCAAATCTGGAAATGGCTTGCTCACGATTGTTTGGAAGTTTGGTTCTGGTAGTACGGAATGGTAAGGGTGCAACCCAACTGTTGGAATTGTCTTTGAAGAATTCATTGTCCATTATTCTGACGAACTCTTTATCCTCAATGGAAGGTGCAATTTTGTTGTCATCATTTGTAGTATGAAAAACTGTAATCCCAAAGCTGTCATCACAAGAAGTAGGAGTGACACTGGTTGCTGGGATCATATCCTTAGTATTCTCTTTCACCTCAAAATGATGAGGGCATGGTCTGAAGTGAGTAGTGCGTCCGCTTCTCAATACATGAGTTTTGTAGGAGTCTACTTCAGATGGCCTGTGCATTTTGTCAAGGCACACATCACCCACTATTACCCAGCCTAAGTCAAGTCTTTGTGCATAGGGAGCATCATGAGGACCATTGCACTGCTGGCGTACCTTATGGACCCTAAGAATGTCTCTACCCAACAAGAGCAGGATATCAGCATCTTTGTCCATGGCAGGAATTTGGTTGGCCAGGTGCCTTAAGTGGGGTTGGTAGTATGCAGCTTCTGGTGTAGGAATCTCCTCCCTGTTGTTAGGGATTTCATCACATTCAATTAAAGTAGGTAAAGGTAGATGAATGTTACCTTTGATTGAAGAGACGACATACCCGTTAGCCCTTCTGCCCAGAGTCTCTATGCGACCGGCACAGGTATTGAGGGTATATGGTGATGCATCTCCCTTGATGTTGAAAATCTCAAAGAACTGTGGTCTTGCAAGAGATCTGTTGCTTTGGTCATCAAGGATGGCATAAATCCTGATCGCCTTCTCTGGTTGTCCTTCAGGATATACTTGTACTAGGCATACCTTGGCACAGCATTTGGCACTGCAACCTTCCCCGCAGACTTCAGTGCATGAAGTTGAAATCTTTGGTGAAGCTGGAACATGCCCCTGTTCCTCCCCGCCATGAGTTGAGGCAGGGGTTGGAGGCTGCAGATTATCAGGAGGAGGAGTTGGATGCATCGCCGCAACATGCTTGTCACTATTGCACTCTGCACACTTAATAACCGCCTTACAGTCTTTTGCAAAATGGTCTGAGGAAGCGCAGCACTTATAGCAGACCCCACACTTCTGGAGAATCTCCTTGCGCTCCTGTAAAGACTTTGCCCTGAACCCACGACATTTTTTAAGCGGGTGTGGTTTCTTGTGAATTGGGCACTGACGATTGGGATCCTCAGTTTTCCCAAAAGAGGAAGATTTGTCAGTGTAAGAGACTGTGGTTGGAGGAACTTCTGTCTTTCTGACTGACACTGTTCTCCGCAACTCTTTGTGTTTAGCAGCTGCATTGTCGTGCTTTGAAAATGATGAAGCAGGAGGGTTAGGCTCACTGAAGCTAAAACTGGGATCATTCTTGGTCCAGGCATAGTCACTGATGAACTTGCAGAAATATGAGAATGGAGGAAAAGATACATTATATTGTTTCTTGTACCTTGAGCCCGTTGTGGCCCATTTCTCTTGCAATCCATAAGGCAGCTTCAATACTACTGGGTTTACACCATGTGCAGTGTCCAAGTAGCTGAGCCCTGACAGGCGAGGATCTGCCTTAGCTAACTCTAGCTCCATCAGAAGGTCACTAAGTTCTTGCAGCTTGCGATTGTCTTTGTTAGTTATTTTTGGGAAGTTTTGCAGTCTCTTAAACAAGGCATTTTCTATGGCTTCAGAGCTCCCATAGGTTTGCTCAAGCCTTCCATAGGCCGCAGCAAGGCCTGCATCTGGGTAGTCAACATGTACAGCTCTAAGTCTCTTTACACGATCAGCAGACTCTGGACCAAGCCACTTAATAAGTAAGTCAAGTTCCTCCTTGGCAGTGAGGTTGAGGTCAGCAATAGCAGCTTTAAAGGTTGATTTCCAGGCTCTGTAACTCTCTGGACAATCGTCAAACCTTGAGAGACTGATATTTATGAGCTCACGACGTATCATATACCTGGCGAAGTCAGATAAGTCTGATCTCTCACTCATTGGTGCCTGAGTAACTTGTGGAACCCTGGGGTTGTATAAGCTTTCTGGCGTATAAAGGTGAGATGAACCAGGATAGAATGAAGTGGCATGAGCATTCAGCAGTGGTTTAGTCTCTAAGGCCTTTGCTGGCTGTAGCTTACTGCTGCAGTCCACCTGAGTGATGGTAGGAGGCAGTATTTTGTGCTGTGTGACAATGTCTGTGTGGCTGACCTGTTGCTGTGCCGGCATTTGCAGCTCTGCAGGTTGGGCACTGTAAGGAACAGCGGTATTAGAAGTGACAGGTATAAGAGACTGACCTGTACTGTGGGTTGCAGGGGTTGTCCCTGGACGTTGCAAGCTTGGTTCTTTGGCATTAGATGCATCCTGGTTTAGTACATATTTACTTGTGCGTTCAACAGGATCTTCAGACTCTGTTGGAATAAGGCAGTCCTGATCATGTACTCCTCCCAGTGCTTGTTCAAGAACCTTTAACCTCGCAATAGCTGAAGCCTTTTCTTTCTCATTTGAAGAATTTCTAATTCGGCTTCCATTTCTGCCTTTTTACGGGCAGCTTCTGCTTGCTGGCGTGCGGTCTCAGTTGCAGCTTCAGCCCTAAGACTTGCCTCTCTTTTAGCAAAGGAAACTTGCACCTTAGCTGCTTCTGCATTGGCGCGGGCCTCTATAAGCTTGTCACTCAGTGCTGATTTCCTAGAGTGAGAGGTTTTAGAAGATCTTGATGTAAGCTTTGATGACGTGGATCTGTGAGACCTGGTCTCTTGCAGGTGTGCAATCCTGAGCTCTGCCTTCTCTTTAGCACTTAGCACCAGAAGGTCTCTCTCTTGATCTAAGGCCTCAGTTTTGCTCAGCTCTGCTAAGGATTCCACTATATTAGTGTCCTTTAAGAAGGAAGTATACTTAGCGGACAGACGCTGATAACGCTCATAGGTGGAAGATAAGCGATTTATACAGTCTCTTAAATCAGCTGCGTCATTATTAGAATATGAAAGAACTGACATGCAGCGTACAGTTCTATTCCATAGGTCTGATAAACTGCTTGACAACTCATCCCTTGTAGCCTCATAGTTTTCTCTAGACTTTTGAGATGGTTTTATTATACGCTTGGATCTAACACTTTGCTCTGCAGTATGTATGGGATTTTCTCCCTGGATGTCTGTGAGCTCTGGTTCATGGGGTACTTGCTCAGATTCACCTGCAAACGAATGCACAGAGCCTTGCTGGGACATTTTGCACTTTTGGTGAAAAAGGTTACTGTCTCTTTAAGATGCTTATAGCAGTGGTAGGTGTGCAGGACAAACTGCAGTAGTGTTATAGCAGGACCAAGATAATGTGTTTAGCCAGTTATAAAGGATATACGGCACCTTAATATTCACAGGGTACAGACTGCGCTTGTACAATCAGGCGCTTGCAGGGAGTTGTGAGCTGGTATTAAGCTTGGGTGCAGACTGAATATAAACAGCTTGCCTGTGAGTGGAGACTTGATGGAACAGGCACTCTGACAGCAGGTTATGGAATTCTATTTCTTTTGACTATTCTGACTCCAATTGCTGTGATAATGGCTGAGTTTCTCCTGAGACCCCTCTCCCTGGGCCTGTATGGAGCTGGGCACAGTCACTGTGGGCAATCTTTGCCAGATAGCAGAACTCACGAGACACTTGGGATCCACAAAAGGTTGTTTATTTGTTGTGGGTTAACAAACGTTGGGGGTGGATGGACAAATGCTGGAGGTCAAAAGAAATATGCTTTCCCAACCCCTGGAGTAGCTCCTCACACATAGGAAGCAGGAACATGAATGGCATGATGGGAGGAACTGACGTCACACATAAGGAAGGGAATGGGAGGGTATACAGACTTAGAAGTAAACAAGTTGTAATGCTACCTTGGTCACTAGGTGGCAGCATAACAATGAAAACACATATAACCCATTAACTTTAAAACATGATATACATTATTAACTGCTGGGGCAGCACAAAAACAGTACCTGTACTTGATCCCAACTAAGATATAATTACCCCTTATTGGGGGCAGAACAGCCCTATTGGGTTTATTTCATGGTTAAATGATTCCCTTTTCTCTGTAATAATAAAACAGTACCTGTACTTGATCCCAACTAAGATATAATTACCCCTTATTGGGGGCAGAACAGTCCTATTGGGTTTATTTAATGGTTAAATGATTCCCTTTTCTCTGTAATAATAAAACAGTACCTGTACTTGATCCCAACTAAGATATAATTACCCCTTATTGGGGCAGAACAGCCCTATTGGGTTTATTTAATGGTTAAATGATTCCCTTTTCTCTATAATAATAAAACAGTACCTGTACTTGATCCCAACTAAGATATAATTACCCCTTATTGGGGCAGAACAGCCCTATTGGGTTTATTTCATGGTTAAATGATTCCCTTTTCTCTGTAATAATAAAACAGTACCTGTACTTGATCCCAACTAAGATATAATTACCCCTTATTGGGGCAGAACAGCCCTATTGGGTTTATTTAATGGTTAAATGATTCCCTTTTCTCTGTAATAATAAAACAGTACCTGTACTTGATCCCAACTAAGATTATAATTACCCCTTATTGGGGCAGAACAGCCCTATTGGGTTTATTTAATGGTTAAATGATTCATTTTTCTCTGTAATAATAAAACAGTACCTGTACTTGATCCCAACTAAGATATAATTACCCCTTATTGGGGGCAGAACAGCCCTATTGGGTTTATTTAATGGTTAAATGATTCATTTTTCTCTGTAATAATAAAACAGTACCTGTACTTGATCCCAACTAAGATATAATTACCCCTTATTGGGGGCAGAACAGCCCTATTGGGTTTATTTAATGGTTAAATGATTCCCTTTTCTCTATAATAATAAAACAGTACCTGTACTTGATCCCAACTAAGATATAATTACCCCTTATTGGGGGCAGAACAGTCCTATTGGGTTTATTTAATGGTTAAATGATTCCCTTTTCTCTATAATAATAAAACAGTACCTGTACTTGATCCCAACTAAGATATAATTACCCCTTATTGGGGGCAGAACAGCCCTATTGGGTTTATTTAATGGTTAAATGATTCCCTTTTCTCTGTAATAATAAAACAGTACCTGTACTTGATCCCAACTAAGATATAATTACCCCTTATTGGGGGCAGAACAGCCCTATTGGGTTTATTTAATGGTTAAATGATTCATTTTTCTCTGTAATAATAAAACAGTACCTGTACTTGATCCCAACTAAGATATAATTACCCCTTATTGGGGGCAGAACAGCCCTATTGGGTTTATTTAATGGTTAAATGATTCCCTTTTCTCTATAATAATAAAACAGTACCTGTACTTGATCCCAACTAAGATATAATTACCCCTTATTGGGGGCAGAACAGTCCTATTGGGTTTATTTAATGGTTAAATGATTCCCTTTTCTCTATAATAATAAAACAGTACCTGTACTTGATCCCAACTAAGATATAATTACCCCTTATTGGGGGCAGAACAGCCCTATTGGGTTTATTTAATGGTTAAATGATTCCCTTTTCTCTGTAATAATAAAACAGTACCTGTACTTGATCCCAACTAAGATGTTATTAATCCTTATTGAAGGCAAAACAAGCCTATTGGGTTTATTCAATATTTAAATGATTTTTAGCAGACTTATGGTATGAAGATCCAAATTACGGAAAGACCCCTTACCCATAAAACCCCAGGTCCCGGGCATTCTGGATAACAGGTCCCATACCTGTATAACAATCTCAAAATCAATATATATATATATATATATATATATATATATATATATATGGGATTTTTTTTAATGCATTTTTTCACTTTATCGTTAAAGTCCTTGTGTGTGCAGCTCTCTGTCCATATATACAATATATATATATATATATATATATATATATATATATATATATATATATATATAAGAACAAACAGGAGCACACCATCCAAACGATCAAAAGCCCTGGGTGCTGGCAAAAACAATAATAAAGAAGCAGAGAGCCGCACACAGGGACTTTGCAAAAAGATAAAGCATTTATTGAAAAAGAGCCGACGTTTCGAGCACTAACGGTGCTCTTCTTCAGGGTAAAACCATCCATAAAATATATATATGTGTGTGTCGCAGACACGGAGAGAAGTCAAGGATCTAAATATCTCTGCCCGGCCCCGTATAATACTGTTTATAATTCTAAACTGAGTTAACGTCCTTAACAATTTACCATTTTCTCGTGCTCTCAGAAACTCGAAGACTATCAATTAAAGATAAAGAATTAGAGATAAAACAGAATGTTGCAATTATACTTTTGATCTGCATATTTTGGCGGCTGCCATTAGAAGATGTAAGAACAAGAGATCAGTGTCAGCGAGCCAACTTCACATGGCATAATTTAGCCTTACGGTAGCGAGAAGCTTGGATTTCTGCCTTTTTGCCGCTTCAGAATAGATCTTATTTAGTTTCTCAGAAGCCGTTTCTGCCTGGAGGTGCAACCGTTACAAGCGATGCCTTGTTAACAACTCAAAAACATCCATGAACACGCATGCTAGGATGGTGATATTAATAATGATCCGGATTCACGAAACTTTTGTTCTCGCTAACACAGAATCCATTCTTCCGGGGCGAAGAATGGTTTCTTATCTGCTCTGAGCTAAAACATTCCGGAATGTGTCAGCCTTGTGATTCCTGAGGTTAAGGGGAAAAAAATGACATCATTGCATGTAAAGTCAATTACCACCTTTGGTGCATAAAGATCGGCTTGTTCTCCCCGAGCTGGACTTGCAAATGATACCTTTGTGTTGCTCACAGCTGTCATAAGTAGGGTGGAAAACTGCCACTTTGGAGAATAATGAAAGATGCCTGACCTCTGCTCTTCTTTACTCTTTATGTAACATGGAATTTACCATGAAAGAACTAAATGTCTTGACTTCAGCAAGGGAGAAATGATAAAATGGGAAACCCTGGTAATGATGTGCAAGGTTTTCATACATATAAAGCACATACTAGTGTGATTAGTGTATTGAATTAACACTTGAGGCATGGTCCCTCGTTATTAGCAGCTAAATGGCTTAGACCAGGGGTGGCCAGACTTTTTCAACCACGATCGACTGATTTACCATGAAAGAACTAAATGTCTTGACTTCGGCAATGCACTAAAATGGGAAACCCTGGTAATGATGTGCAAGGTATATATACATAAAAAGCACATACTAGTATGATTAGTGTATTGAATTAACACTTGAGGCATGGTCTCTCGTAATTGTCAGCCAAATGGCTTAGACCAGGGGGTGGCCAGACTTTTTTCGTCCGCGATCAACCGATCCCAGTGGGCCCCGGTGGCCCAGACCCAACCCTTGCAGGAACACCCCCTCTGCCCAACTGTTCCTCCCCTGGTGCGTTAAATTTACACGTTCCGGGGAGGATTTCGGTGGGGGGCCCTGCGAGGGGGGTTAGGGGGGCCCCTGTGGGAGGGGGTGCGGCAGCATGGGCTCCTGCAGGGTCCCTGGGGCAGGAGCCCCGGTGGGCCCTTCACCACCCAGCCCGACCCTGGATTTACTCTTTATGTTACATAAAATTTACCATCAAAGAACAAAATGGCTTGACATCGGCAATGGAGAAATGATAAAATGGGAAACCCTGTAATGATGTGCAAGGTTTTCATACATATAAAGCACATACTAGTATGATTAGTGTATTAAATTAACACTTGTGGCACGGTCCCTCGTTATTAGCAGCCAAACTAAAACCATCCAATTCGTGGCTACCCAATGGGCCACATTCATTAAAGTATGATTGAATCCGAATACAAGAAAATCATATTTTTTCTAAGTTTTCGTACTGTACGTATTTTTCGACGATTTTTCAATAATTTGCTCAACTTCTTCTTGCTGTGCATCAAAATTTAAGCGACAAAATCGGATTTGTCGCAACGAGTATGAAAGTTTCGGACTCAAGCTTTGGTATTGTGACTTTCTTTGGGCCGGGTTGGAGTTGCAGAGTGCCATTGAGCCCTATAGGAGACTTTCCTTGGGCCGGGTTGGAGCTGCAGAGTGCCATTGAGCCCTATGGGAGACTTTCCTTGGGCCAGGTTGGAGCTGCAGACTGCCATTGAGCCCTATGGGAGACTTTCCTTGGGTCGGGTTGGAGCTGCAGAGTGCCATTGAGCCCTATGGGAGACTTTCCTTGGGCCAGGTTGGAGCTGCAGAGTGCCATTGAGCCCTATGGGAGACTTTCCTTGGGCCAGGTTGGAGCTGCAGGGTGCCATTGAGCCCTATGGGAGACTTTCCTTGGGCCAGGTTGGAGCTGCAGGGTGCCATTGAGCCCTATGGGAGACTTTCCTTGGGCCGGGTTGGAGCTGCAGAGTGCCATTGAGCCCTATGGGAGACTTTCCTTGGGCCGGGTTGGAGCTGCAGAGTGCCATTGAGCCCTATGGGAGACTTTCCTTGGGCCAGGTTGGAGCTGCAGAGTGCCATTGAGCCCTATGGGAGACTTTCCTTGGGCCGGGTTGGAGCTGCAGAGTGCCATTGAGCCCTATGGGAGACTTTCCTTGGGCCGGGTTGGAGCTGCAGAGTGCCATTGAGCCCTATGGGAGACTTTCCTTGGGCCGGGTTGGAGCTGCAGAGTGCCATTGAGCCCTATGGGAGACTTTCCTTGGGTCGGGTTGGAGCTGCAGAGTGCCATTGAGCCCTATGGGAGACTTTCCTTGGGTCAGGTTGGAGCTGCAGAGTGCCATTGAGCCCTATGGGAGACTTTCCTTGGGCCAGGTTGGAGCTGCAGGGTGCCATTGAGCCCTATGGGAGACTTTCCTTGGGCCAGGTTGGAGCTGCAGGGTGCCATTGAGCCCTATGGGAGACTTTCCTTGGGCCGGGTTGGAGCTGCAGAGTGCCATTGAGCCCTATGGGAGACTTTCCTTGGGCTGGGTTGGAGCTGCAGACTCATGACTACTCCATAGGACTCAATGGTACTCAACAGATCAAACCTATCGAATTTTTATTTTACAAAAAAGAGTTAACTAAACCTTAATAAATCACGAATTATGGGAGTTATTTTCGCAAAAACTCAATTTTTTTCTGGGAATAACAATGAAAATATCTAGTTCTGGTGAAAACTCACTTGTTAATCTAGAAATAATCTAGAAGTTGTCACAACGAGTATGAAAGTTTCGGACTCAAGCTTTGGTATTGTGACTTTCTTTGGGCCGGGTTGGAGCTGCAGAGTGCCATTGAGCCCTATGGGAGACTTTCCTTGGGCCGGGTTGGAGCTGCAGAGTGCCATTGAGCCCTATGGGAGACTTTCCTTGGGCCAGGTTGGAGCTGCAGAGTGCCATTGAGCCCTATGGGAGACTTTCCTTGGGCCAGGTTGGAGCTGCAGAGTGCCATTGAGCCCTATGGGAGACTTTCCTTGGGCCGGGTTGGAGCTGCAGAGTGCCATTGAGCCCTATGGGAGACTTTCCTTGGGCCGGGTTGGAGCTGCAGAGTGCCATTGAGCCCTATGGGAGACTTTCCTTGGGCCGGGTTGGAGCTGCAGAGTGCCATTGAGCCCTATGGGAGACTTTCCTTGGGCCGGGTTGGAGCTGCAGAGTGCCATTGAGCCCTATAGGAGACTTTCCTTGGGCCAGGTTGGAGCTGCAGAGTGCCATTGAGCCCTATGGGAGACTTTCCTTGGGCCAGGTTGGAGCTGCAGAGTGCCATTGAGCCCTATGGGAGACTTTCCTTGGGCCAGGTTGGAGCTGCAGAGTGCCATTGAGCCCTATGGGAGACTTTCCTTGGGCCAGGTTGGAGCTGCAGAGTGCCATTGAGCCCTATGGGAGACTTTCCTTGGGCCAGGTTAGAGCTGCAGAGTGCCATTGAGCCCTATGGGAGACTTTCCTTGGGCCGGGTTGGAGCTGCAGAGTGCCATTGAGCCCTATGGGAGGCTTTCCTTGGGCCAGGTTGGATCAGATCAAACCTATCGAATTTTTATTTTACAAAAAAGAGTTAACTAAACCTTAATAAATCACGAATTATGAGAGTTATTTTCACAAAAACTCAATTTTTTTCTGGGAATAACAATGAAAATATCTAGTTCTGGTGAAAACCCACTTGTTAATCTCGAAATAATCTAGAAGTAAAAAAAAAAATCAGATTTTTTCTCATAATTGCTTAGTAGATGTACCCCTTAGTTTGCCCAGGAGCAGTAACCCATAGGAACCAATTAGACAGGGGTCCCCAACCTTTTTTAACCGTGAACAATGTTTAAATATAAAAACAGTTGAGGAGCAACATAAGCATGAAAAGAGCTCAGAGGAGGTGACCAATAAGGTGTTTGATTGGTTATTTAGTAGCCCAATGTGGACTGGCAGCCTACTGGAGGCTCTGTTTGCCAGTACGTATGGTCTTTCAAGGCAGAAATTCAAAAATGAGCACCTATTTTGAGACCACTGGGAGCAACATATTGCTCTCGAGCCACTGGTTGGGGACCACTGCAATAAGATGTTTGCTTTTAAACAGGTGACCAGTTAATGCTTCTTGCTGATTGGTTGCTATGGGATACTGTTCCGAAGCCAATAAAAGTGCCTTTTACTACATAACCCCTTATGAACATTCATAAACCAGGCCCTGAATAGTTCAAGTTCCAAATTCATAAATGAACTGCTTAACTTATAACTATTCCTATATAGCGATGGAAACATTCTAATCCACCCACTCAAAGCAGGTCCCACTGGCAAGGAAAGGCCCCTTGTTGAAGAATAAAGTATACGTATATAAATGCATATATTTTGAACAAATTATATTTTATTTATTGCTTTTTGGGGTATTCAACATTTAGTCCCACAGCTGCTAGAATACCCAGAATGCCCCTGTGGTCAAAAGCAGAAAGACTTAATTCTACAAGATACTGTTTAACAGAAGCTTTGATGATCACAGGCTGTCTATGCAGGGCTTATTTGGAAAACCGGGCAGGATTCTTGAAGATTGACATGGCGATTGGCCAATCACCGATTGTCATAGCCAAGCCCCCGTGATGGTATGACCCGCCCCTGTCATGTCACGCAGTGGTCTTTCTGGAAAATCTTCCCAATAAACTGTATGCACAAAATCTATATAACACTTGAAGGGATACTGTCATGATATTTATGGGGCACTTTTTATTTCTAAATGACACTGTTACACAGCAAATAATTCCCTCTGCCATTTAACCTTTTATTCTTGAGCCAACAAATGTATTTGTAGCTGTAATATTGGTGTGTAGGCGCCATCTCAGTGCCTTGTGCCTGAGTCTGAGCTTTCAGCCAGCGCTACACATTAGAACTGCTTTCAGCTAACCTATTGTTTCTCCTACTCCCATGTAACTGGAGGAGTCCCAAGCCGGACTTGGATTTCTTACTATTGAGTGCTATTCTGATACCTACTGGGAGCTGCTATCTTGCTCCCTTCCCATTGCTCTGCTGATCGGCTGCTGGGGGGGGGGGGTGGGATATCGCTCCAACTTGCAGCGCAGCAGTAAAGTGTGACTGAAGTGTATCAGAGCACAGGTCACATGACTGTGGCATCTTGGGAAATGAAGAATATAGCTAGCCCCATGTGAAATTTCAAAATTAAATATAAAAAAATCTGTTTGTGTTTTTGAAAAACCGATTTCAATGCAGGATTCTGCTGCTGGGGGGGGATATCACTCCAACTTGCAGTGCAGCAGTAAAGTGTGCCTGAGTCTGAGCTTTCAGAAGGAGCCAGCGCTATTATTAGAACTGCTTTCAGGTAACCTATTGTTTCTCCTTCTCAATGTACTTTCAATAGGACCCAAGTTGCATAATTGGGTTTCTCCTGCTTGGGTGCTATTATAATATCTACCATTAGGTGGGGATAGTGAGCAATACAAAGTTTTGTAAACTCATTCTGAACTCTACAATGCTGAAATCCTCTCCAGCCTTTAAGAAACCTGTTGTTTGGAAGGTTAATGTATTTGGGGCTAAAGTTGCCACTGCTTCTTTAATGTATTTAGGATCTGGAGTTTACAGAGGTCAGTGTACCATACTGTGTGTATATATCTATATATTCATTACTGTACAAGCTAATTAAGGCTAATAGCAAATGGGGCAGTTTTTTCACAGTGTATTTAGCTGGCAGGGAAATGCCTAAAGTCACCCTAAATTATTGGGATGGAGTATAGGCAGTTTTGCCTGTTTACCCACTCACTAAAATCCAGGACATTAGCAGCAGTGCTATTAGGCCATAGAGGCACTCACATCAGTTCAGGCAGCAGAATCTTTTAGCAGAGATGTCAGAGAACTGCTATCTGGCTCCCTTCTTATTGTTCTGCTGATTGGCTGCTGGGGGGGTGGGGGGGGGGATATCACTCCAGCTAACAGCTCAGCAGTAAAGTGTGACTGAAGTTTATCAGAGCACAGGTCACATGGCTGAGGGCACCTGGAAAAGTAAGGTAATGTGAAATTCTAAAATGTGAAATTTTAAAATTAAATATAAAAACATTTGTTTGCTCTTTCAAAAAATGGTTATCAATGCAGGATTCTGCAGGAGAAGCGCTATTAACTGATTCATTTTGAATCAACCAATCAGCAGGTAGCATTTACTCATTACCTGTTTAAAAGCAAAAATCGTATCACTTCATAGTTATGCTTAAGTTATACCAACCATCATACTTAACTATGTGTAGGGTGAACTATACATTGCTAAGTTTAGTTGTTCAATAATACATGTTCTTCTGCCTTTTTGTTCTGGTGTTTTCAATTAACGAACAGGGGGATATGGGGGTGGTAGATGTTAGCTAGAAAGGTGCAATAGGGGACACTCAGTAGTGATGAGCGAATCTGTTCCGTTTCGTTTCGCCGAAAAATTCGCAAATCTTTCAAAAGATCCGCAAAACGGCGAAAATGTCGTGCAGCAAAAAAAATTGTCGCCCGCGGCTATTATTTTGTGACACGGCTATTATTTTGTCGCCCGTGGCTATTATTTTGTCACACGGCTATTATTTTGTCGCCTGTGGCTATTATTTTGTCGCCTGTGGCTATTATTTTGTCGCCTGCGGCTATTATTTTGTGACACGGCTATTATTTTGTCGCCCGTGGCTATTATTTTGTCACACGGCTATTCTTTTGTCGCCTGCGGCTATTATTTCGTCGCGTGGCTATTATTTCGACGTGCGGTTATTCTTTTGACGCCCGCAACTATTCTTTTTTGACGCCGGCAACAATTTTTGGACATGCGCCGAATTTTTCTGTGGCAAATTTTTTCATCCGTTTTGCGAAACAATCCGCCAATGGCGAAACGCGGAAATTCGCCGCAAATCCATGCCTGGCGAAACATTTCGCCCATCACTAGCACTCAATGATCAAACAGATAGCCCATACCATTCAATTCAGAGACCCACTATGGCAGTCCCATTAACACTGTGCCTAATCACATGTCATATGACATTCACCCAAGTATAGAGCTACATTCACCCCAGTATAGAGCTACATTCACCCCAGTATAGAGCTACATTCACCCCAGTATAGAGCTACATTCACCCCAGTATAGAGCTACATTCACCCCAGTATAGAGCTACATTCACCCCAGTATAGAGCTACATTCACCCCAGTATAGAGCTACATTCACCCAAGTATAGAGCTACATTCACCCCAGTATAGAGCTACATTCACCCCAGTATAGAGCTACATTCACCCAAGTATAGAGCTACATTCACCCAAGTATAGAGCTACATTCACCCCAGTATAGAGCTACATTCACCCCAGTATAGAGCTACATTCACCCCAGTATAGAGCTACATTCACCCCAGTATAGAGCTACATTCACCCAAGTATAGAGCTACATTACATCAATTTCAGCAGGTCAGCGATTGCAAATACACACAAACACACAACAATATGTGCCCAATGGTTGGGGGGAGAGATATAAATTATAGTCTGACCTGTTAACAAGGATCTGGGGGCATTTAACCTGATTCACCCTTCAAGTTATGTCCCCTGTATAAGCAAGTCCTCGTTAAGGGTTCATAAGAGATTAGAGGTAAGAGAGGAGCTCATTACACATAGCTACATTATGGGGCCGATTTACTAATCCACGAACGGATCGAAAGCGTCCGAATGCATTTTTTTCGTAATGATCGGTATTTTGCGATTTTTTTCGTCGCTGTCGCAACTTTTTCGTAAATTGTCGCGACTTTTTCGTAGCCGTTACGACTTGTGCGAATTGTTGCGACTTTTTCGTAGCCGTCGCGGAAAAATTGGAAAGGTTTGCCCGCCGTTTACTAGCGCTCAATACGAAAAAGTCGCGACAATTCGCGCAAGTCGTAACGGCTCTTAAAAAGTTGCGACAATTCACGCAAAAGTCGCGACGGCGACGAAAAAAAGCGCAAAAAATACGAAAAAGTTGCAAAATGTTCGTTTCCAATTCAATTTTTTCCCATTCAGGATTCGGATTCGTGGATTAGTAAATCAGCCCCTATATGTGTCTTATTATTATTAATATATATAATAATAATATTAAAGATATTAGCTAATCTTTTAATCTTCAACTCACTTCCCAAAATGTCCTTATTAATAACTACTTGCAGACTGCTGGATTTCATTTTAATGTGACAAAACAGTGAAAATAAAAACTACCCACTGTGTTTAAAAGGATATTGTTGCCAGAATGAAACAAAAAAGTGCTTATTTATGCATAAAATTGTAAAGATTGTAGTTTTTTTATTTTTATAATTGCTTTATAAACCCCAACCCCCTCCCCCCCAAAAAAATACAAAAAAATATATATACAGGTATAGGACCCATTATCCAGAATGCTTGGGACCAAGGGTATTCCGGATAAGGGGTCTTTCCGTAATTTGGATCTCCATACCTTAAGTCAACTAAAAAATCAATAAAACATTAATTAAACCCAATAGGATTGTTTTGCATCCAATAAGGGGTAATTATATCTTAGTTGGGATCAAGTACAGGTACTGTTTTATTATTACAGAGAAAAGGGAATCATTTAACCATTAAATAAACCCAATAGGGCTGTTCTGCCCCCAATAAGGGGTAATTATATCTTAGTTGGGATCAAGTACAGGTACTGTTTTATTATTACAGAGAAAAGGGAATCATTTAACCATGAAATAAACCCAATAGGGCTGTTCTGCCCCCAATAAGGGGTAATTATATCTTAGTTGGGATCAAGTACAGGTACTGTTTTATTATTACAGAGAAAAGGGAATCATTTAACCATGAAATAAACCCAATAGGGCTGTTCTGCCCCAATAAGGGGTAATTATATCTTAGTTGGGATCAAGTACAGGTACTGTTTTATTATTACAGAGAAAAGGGAATCATTTAACCATGAAATAAACCCAATAGGGCTGTTCTGCCCCCAATAAGGGGTAATTATATTTTAGTTGGGATCAAGTACAGGTACTGTTTTATTATTACAGAGAAAAGGGAATCATTTAACCATTAAATAAACCCAATAGGGCTGTTCTGCCCCAATAAGGGGTAATTATATCTTAGTTGGGATCAAGTACAGGTACTGTTTTATTATTACAGAGAAAAGGGAATCATTTAACCATGAAATAAACCCAATAGGGCTGTTCTGCCCCCAATAAGGGGTAATTATATCTTAGTTGGGATCAAGTACAGGTACTGTTTTATTATTACAGAGAAAAGGGAATCATTTAACCATTAAATAAACCCAATAGGGCTGTTCTGCCCCCAATAAGGGGTAATTATATCTTAGTTGGGATCAAGTACAGGTACTGTTTTATTATTATAGAGAAAAAGGAAATCCCAGTTTTAATAAAGTAACCATTAAATACCTTAACAGATCTTGTAGATTGTAAGCTCTTTTGGGCAGGGCCCTCTTCACCTCTTGTATTGGTTATTGATTGCTTTATATGTTTCTCTGTATGTCCAATGTATAAAACCCACTTATTGTACAGCACTGTGGAATATGTTGGCGCTTTATAAATAAATGTTAATAATAATAATAATCCTACATGAGTCAATATAAGCCAATAACAGCGACCATTACTTTGCATGTAGTTCAACCTCAACTGTTACGACATCGCTACTCTCACTATAGTGGGAATGTGTTTCAAGCAATAAATCGTACAACATTTTTAGAACATGTGTTAAGCTATTTCTGTACGAATGAAGCTCTTAACAAAACATAAGCCCGCTGCGTGTGTTCCTAGCAGCAAAGTGCTTAAAAGATAAAACAACTATTGGTACCATGGGAAGAACACCAGCTGCAGAGCGCATAGGTCCATTATGAGAAGTATGGTAGTGGGAAGGGAGAAAATGATTTAATCAGGAGTAAAACCAATTTTATTATAAGGACACGCAGGGGGTGTGGCACCATAGTGTGAGGGACATTTCAAAATATCAGACAGATTTCAACAATGCAAAACCCGGTGCTCGGATGTGACAGTAAACTCGACAGGTTGCCTTTTTTTATTTTATTGTTGTCTGTTGACTGTTTAAATCTTGCCTGCTAGGATGTAGTCATTCCGCTTCAAAAGTACGATGGAAAAAAAAATAAATAAAAGAGGGAGGGAAAGAGATTGTCTGGTTGTATAACGGTAGATGGGGGAAGGTCACCTAGGCGGATTTCTCTCCAGATCCCTCCAAGGTACCGATGAAGATACTAAAGGAGAACTATTGTGAAAACTATTTTCCCATGCCACTTGTTTCTTTTGGATTCCAGCCAGTCACCGTGGACCCTAATTGTGTTAAATGACCCTTCACCCCTTGGGTTAGGGGGCGCGGCACACAATACAAAAAAGGGCGACATCTTTAACTCTCCTCTGCCAATCAAAATGTCAATTTTACTGATAGCCCATCAACATACAGATTGCATTCTGCTTTCTTTTTACTTTTTCCCCCTAGATTATCTAGATAACGTTGTAGTTTCAAAAATTTAACCATGATTTCAAATGCTAAATTCAAAACTAAAATATTAGAAAATGCAATAATAACTTAAGCGGGCAACTGAAATATCAGTAAGTTCTCCAGGATTTCACCACAATTATTAATACATTTAAAAATGATTGCAGATAGAGTAATACCTTCAATAGTAACAATACCAAATAATACAAATTGTTTACAAATCCCAAAAGTTACAAGTATCTATTTTTTTTCTTGCATTTTCATAAAGATTTTACAACAAATATGTTTTTTCAAAAGGCATTTTTCATTTTCAACCATATTAGAAGCCAAAGGTATCATAGTAAATTACTATATTATTATAGTGAATTCAACATTGATTTCTGATACTTAAATATCATATTTAATTAGAAATTCATATATTAATTTGAAAAGAATTATAAAAAAATACTAAATAAAATAATAGTTATACCAAATGTAATATTGTACTAAATGTGGGATCCGTTATCCAGAGAGTGCCAGCTCCCATAGGCTCTATTTTAATCAAATAATTCAAATTTTACCAATTATTTCCTTTTTCCTTGTAATAATAAAACAGTACCTGTACTTGATCCCAACTAAGATATAATTACCCCTTATTGGGGCAGAACAGCCCTATTGGGTTTATTTCATGGTTAAATGATTCCCTTTTCTCTGTAATAATAAAACAGTACCTGTACTTGATCCCAACTAAGATATAATTACCCCTTATTGGGGCAGAACAGCCCTATTGGGTTTATTTCATGGTTAAATGATTCCCTTTTCTCTGTAATAATAAAACAGTACCTGTACTTGATCCCAACTAAGATATAATTACCCCTTATTGGGGCAGAACAGCCCTATTGGGTTTATTTCATGGTTAAATGATTCCCTTTTCTCTGTAATAATAAAACAGTACCTGTACTTGATCCCAACTAAGATATAATTACCCCTTATTGGGGCAGAACAGCCCTATTGGGTTTATTTCATGGTTAAATGATTCCCTTTTCTCTGTAATAATAAAACAGTACCTGTACTTGATCCCAACTAAGATATAATTACCCCTTATTGGGGCAGAACAGCCCTATTGGGTTTATTTCATGGTTAAATGATTCCCTTTTCTCTGTAATAATAAAACAGTACCTGTACTTGATCCCAACTAAGATATAATTACCCCTTATTGGGGGCAGAACAGCCCTATTGGGTTTATTTAATGGTTAAATGATTCCCTTTTCTCTGTAATAATAAAACAGTACCTGTACTTGATCCCAAGTAAGATATAATTACCCCTTATTGGGGGCAGAACAGCCCTATTGGGTTTATTTAATGGTTAAATGATTCCCTTTTCTCTGTAATAATAAAACAGTACCTGTACTTGATCCCAACTAAGATATAATTACCCCTTATTGGCGGCAGAACAGCCCTATTGGGTTTATTTAATGGTTAAATGATTTTTTAGTAGACTTAGGGGGACATTTAATAACTGTAAAAGTTGTGGGGAAAAAAGTCACACTTTTTTTTTATATTTACTATGTGACCAAATGCCTAAAATTCTGAATCTGACAATTCACCAGCTAAAACTTGCCGAGATCATGTAGTCAATGGCAGATTTCCCTTCCCTTTCCTGAAAGATCCTTCTTTTGCTTCAAAACTTTAGAGGTTTTGTAATTTTGACGCTGGTTTTTGTGCCACAATTAAAAACATTCACGTTTACGGGGTGACAATTAAAAAAACACTTTTCCCACATGGACTTTTCCAGGTCTCAGGCATTCTGGATAGCAGGTCCCATACCTGTACAACCTAAATTTTTGTCTATTTCCAAAAAAATGTTCATCTTTTTTACCCTGTTGCTGATTACTGTTAGATTTTGAGTATTTATACATTTTATATCATCATTGTTATTCACTTTCACAAATTGTTGGCTTGATATTTAGGTACCACATTTATTACGGAACATTTGGGGGCACATTTACGAAAATGCTTTTTTTTCTGGCCTCGAAACACGATATGGTATAATTTAGAAGTTCTAAAATGTCTCCACAATGCTTTTATCATTTGTACGAAAATATCGCAATTGCGTTTTCGTGCTGAAAAGTTTGTTAACGCTACAAAAACCTTTCTGGCTTTGGTAGCCTTTCATGTCTGGCTTTGGTAGCTTTCCGTGTCTGGCTTTGGTAGCTTTCCGTGTCTGGCTTTGGTAGCTTTCCGTGTCTGGCTTTGGTAGCTTTCCGTGTCTGGCTTTGGTAGCTTTCCGTGTCTGGCTTTGGTAGCTTTCCGTTTCTGGCTTTGGTAGCTTTCCGTGTCTGGCTTTGGTAGCTTTCCGTGTCTGGCTTTGGTAGCTTTCCGTGTCTGGCTTTGGTAGCTTTCCGTGTCTGGCTTTGGTAGCCTTCCATGTATGGCTTTGGTAGCCTTCCGTGTCTGGCTTTAGTAGCCTTCCATGTCCGGCTTTGGTAGCCTTCCATGTCTGGCTTTGAAAACCTTCCATAGGACTCAATGCACTCAACAGATCAAACCTGGTGAAAAGATAGTCCCGATGAAAGTGTAACCAAAGCGTTAACGAATTCCAAAATGTTCTTTGCGCAAAACACAATTTTTTTGTGGAAATTTACCGAAAACCTCGAAAAACTCTTTTAATTTTAACAAACTTTTTGCATACATTCCGAAATGTTCTATAATTTAGAAAAAAATACGAATATATCTCAAAATTATTTAGTAAATGGGCCCCTTGATGTTTAAATATGAGCCGATAACAGGCAGCAATATGGGCTAATTATTGCATTCCTGTTAATTAGCATTGTTTGTTTATTTTACACTCGTTTTTTTCTTGCTTCAAAAGAAAACATTCGGCTTTCTAAAACAAAAACTCGTTTCTAAGAAGTCTGTGGCGCGTTATCATTTCTGACAGCTTTACAAAGCCTAGGTAGACCAACGGGGGTCTGTCTAATATTGTTTCCGGAAACTGTACCTTGCTGAGTTGAGAGCATTTTTATTTTTTCTTAAATAGAAATTAGATTTTTTTTTTTCCTTTCTCGCTGCAGCCACAAACGGTGACAATGCCTACCTCCGATTCTCCTGCACATAGCATAGCTAACATATGTAAAGTAATGGCTGATTTCCATTGCCACGTTGAGCATATGTCTCACGTTGGCTCAGCAAGGCCTTTAGGTCGCTCCCTCGAGCCAAACATCATTGGCAACTTTTAGCCCCTCGGCCTCGGAAACCGAATAGCTTTGGATCACGTTGAGCAGGAATGCTAATTTCAATGCCAATGCATTATGGGAATAAATGTATCTGACACGTTGTGTCAACGGTACTGTCTCTTTGTGTCTCTTGTTTTTTTCTAAGTTGCATTCCTACAGATGGTATTCCATTGAAAATGTTCCTTTCCTGGAGAAGAGAAAAAAAATAAATAAAAAAATAAAGCACGCACAGCACCAAACCTCTAGGTGCAGCAGGCTGTTAACGGTTGCTGATGATAGTAGGCAAACATTAACATAATAATTAGTGTCTTGTAATTGTTTCATTAAAACCAGTTGTTCCATTTCTCCTCGTGTTTTCCCAGAAGAGAAGCTGAATTTGGATGACAGCCAGTGGGACGACATCCACGTTGTCACCGGAGCACTCAAGATGTTTTTCCGAGAGCTGCCTGAGCCCCTGTTCCCATACCGCTTCTTCGAGCAGTTTGTAGAAGCAATAAGTAAGTGCGCTTTGTTTCCTTGGAGCTGAAAGTGGCAGTGGAATAAACGTTGGATGTAAACAAGAAACGAAAAAAAATACAATTAATACATTTTTAAAAACACTTTCTAGGGTTAGAAACCGTTTTATTATTGTACAGTTTAATTCATTGAGCACTAAACCCAGCCACCAGGGGGTGATAACGACAATTCGTTCAACGGTTTTATTAAGGGCAATGTAGAATGGTTTTGGGTACTTTAACCATCCTTGCACCTTTCAAGGCGTTGAGCACAGTTCTCACAGTTGCAAAGGAGCCCTGAAGACACATTAAAGGGAACCTGTCACCCTAAGAAATTATTCCAAATTCTTTTCTATTGTGTTTGGCAAGCAACAAAGAAAACAACCTTACTTACTATATAAATTATTTATTTATCTTGTTTCTTTCATTATTTTGAAACTTTGAAACTATTAGAGTATTCATGTAGCCTCCATTTTGTGAACCTTGTTAGTAAAGGAATACTGTCAAACCAAGTCAGTTTATAGAGCTTCTCCAGCAGAATCCTGCATTGAAATCGGTTTTTCAAAAACACAAACAGATTTTTTTATATTTAATTTTGAAATTTCCCATGGGGCTAGCCATATTATTCATTTCCCAGGGTGCCACAGCCATGTGACCTGTGCTCTAATAAACTTCAGTCACACTTTACTGCTGCGCTGCAAGTTGGAGTGATATCCTCCCCCTCCCAGCAGCCGATCAGCAGAACAATGGGAAGGGAGCAAGATAGCAGCTCCCAGTAGGTATCAGAATAGCACTCAATAGTAAGAAATCCAAGTCCGGCTTGGGACTCCTCCAGTTACATGGGAGTAGGAGAAACAATAGGTTAGCTGAAAGCAGTTCTAATGTGTAGCGCTGGCTCCTTCTGAAAGCTCAGACTCAGGCACACTTTACTGCTGCGCTGCAGAACTGACTTTTCTGACTATTATGACTAGTGACTATTATGAATGAAGGGCTGCTTGACCAAATGTTGAAGCAAAACCTTAATTTTTTACCCAATATTGTTACCCAGAAATGTACCCAGAAATGCAATATAAAATTCAGCACCCACAAAATACACAGCAACTTGCTTACAATTTTCCAATGTGGGGGCAAATAAGACTCCGCCTTAATCATTTCTGCAGAATACATACATTAATAGGAGTTAAAATGGTTATGTGTGTAAGTGAGTACACTAAGTACTCAAGTATATATAGTTTATGTATGTGAGTGTATAGACTGGTAAGTATAGGTTTGTGTGTACTAGGTTGAACTTGATGGACTCTGGTCTTTTTTCAACCCTATGTAACTATGTAACTATCTATGTACCTAAGGGAACCCTGGAAGGAACATCTCCTTAGTGCAGACCATGTACTTTGCACCTTCAAAGATGTCTAAATTGATGCATCTTCTTGTGAAGGGCATTAAAGTGAGTCCATACCTGTGGACCTTCATGCCAAAGGACAACGGTACCTACAGACTGCAAAAGTAGCACTGCGGAAACTGTACATGCTACCCAATAGGACAGACAGTTGATACTTTTCAAGTTTAGATGCCTTTTGAGCATACACGCCTTAACATTGGGACCTAATGAATATCACTGGAGTGACTATAATGGGTAGCATGTCCATTTTAGAAGGCATTTTGCAGCAAAAAACATTACACAAAGGTTGTTTTTTTAATTCCTGCTTATCCAATTGTAGTATAGAATAAATAAGAGTAAAAAAAACAGAGCTAATTATTGAGTGGGAGGGAACCTGCCAGACCATGTTTATTTATGCACTTAAATTCTTAAAGCAAATTCTCAGCACAAAGATCAAGCACGATATGAAGTTTTTTATTCAACTCCCCCATAGTATTTTATAAATATTATACTTACTAACATCTGAAACAGAGAAATAAATATAGAATGATCCTTTTCAAGTTGAATTGGCTCCGCTCCAAGTATCTTTAGCATGGCAGTCGAGAAGAGCAGTTAAGAAACAGCTGGAGGTCCCTACGTTATCTGTCTTTGCTTTAGTGGAAGCAAATCACGAATCCATACCTGGGAGAGTCTAATTGAGAAAGCAGATGATTCCAAAGAATGGGTAGAGCTCAAGAGAAATCTTGTAAACATGTTTTGAGAGATGGGGACAGCGGGAGACCATTAATTGAGCACTTGGAGCCAATTCCGTTAGTAGAAGTTTGACATTGGGAGAAAGGGGAAGAAAAGGTTGCACTGGTCAAGGTGGGAAATAATGATGGCACAATAATTTAAGCCTATTGAGCGAAAGAGGTAGACGTTTTTGAGATCTTAAATAGATGTCGTATATAAAAGTCTGAAAATCAGTAGTAGAAGCTTATGGTCAAAGATTCCAAATGTGGTAGAAAGGAAGCATTATTAACTTAATGATATTACGCTTACTGCAGTGTTGGGTAGTTCGTTATTATTGTCCAGAAGTGATGTCCCATTTCACTTGGCTGAAAGATTTGCAAAACGGTGATAAATTTGCGAAAAGACGGAAATATTGCACATAAAAAAAAATTGTTGAACGCAACATAATTTTGACTTTTTTTTTTTTTACATGGGCGACAATTTTTTTTATCGTGTGGTGAATTTTTCCGTTGAAAACTTTGGCTCTCATTTGGCAAAAAAATCCGCCAAAGGCAAAACATGGAAATGAGCCCTGAATCCATGCTTGGCAAATCATTTGGCCCTTCACTATTGCCCGAGAAAAACTGGTCCATCAGGATAAATTAGATTAAAATGTCTTCTCAGGCTTCTCTGTGTATAGCTAAGGCAACTATATGTAACACAGTAAGTTAGGTTGAAAAAAGACATACGTCCATCACATTCAACCATAATGCCTATATATAACCTGCCTAACTGCTAGTTGATCCAGAGGAAGGCAAAAACCCCATCTGAAGCCTCTCTAATTTGCCACAGAGGGGAAACAATTCCTTCCTGACTCCAAGATGGCAATCGGACCAGTCCCTGGGGCAACTTGTACTAAGAGCTATCTCCCATAACCCTGTATTCCCTCACTTGCTAAGAATCCATCCAACCCCTTCTTAAAGCTATATAATGTATCAGCCAGTACGACTGATTCGGGGAGGGAATCCCACAACTTCACAGCTCTCACAGTAACAAATCCTTTCCGAATATTTAAATGGAACCTCCCTTCTTCTAAACGGAGTGGGTGCCCTCGTGTCCGTTGGAAGGACCTACTGGTAAATAAAACATTAGAAAGGTTATTATATGATCCCCTTATATATTTATAAAAAGTTATCATATTCCCCCTTAAGCGCCTCTTCTCCAGTGTAAACAGACCCAACTTGGCCAGTCTTTCCCCATAACTGAGACTTTCCATACCCTTTACCAGCTTAGTTGCCCTTCTCTGGACCCTCTCTAACTCAATAATGTCCCTTTTGAGCACTGGAGACTGGAGACCATTGTAAGCCATTTTACTCGTTAAGGACTTGCAGTGCATGTAGAGCCTCACTTTTCAAGGGCAAGACACAATGTTGGGAGTGCTAAGGGCCTCAAATTCACAGGCCTAAAGGGCACTTGCCCTCAGGGAGATTAGTCACCCACCGATGATTTTCTCTATTGCATTTTGGGGAGATTAGTTGCTGCCCCCCTCCCGCGGTAGTATAATAGCCATGACCCTTCCACCATTCTGCAGTAGATTATTTGGTTAAAAAAAAAAAATGTGCACATTGAATCGAAGAAATAATCTGTAAATTTTTGGTTTATCCACCTGTACCACTTTTATCTTATTTCATGCCAAAGGCTGAATTTTTGACAATATATCGTAACTGTAAAACAAATATGGAGGATGCAGTACATGTAAAGGCATTGTAAACCCAAAGGTAACATTTTGCTTAATGAAATTTCATTCTAAGCAACCTTCCAATGTACACTCGTTACAGATTTTGGTTTGGAAATGTTATGGCTATTGAAAGTAGTATCTGCCTGTCCCTTGCTAGTCTCTGCACTACTGGCTCCGACCATTAAAAGAAGGTAGCAGTAGCCAGCAGATTAACAGGAAAGTGAGGAAGCAGTGAAGGCTTGAAGGCATTGTGGGAATTGGAGTGTTGGCTTTAGGAGAGCTGACTTCTCAAAGAGTCCAAACCAGTAGTGCAGAAAGGAACAACTCTACAAACAACTTTAAAACAACATTTGTATATTGCAAAGTTGCTTAGGATCGTTTTTTTGTTTGCAAAATGTTATCTTTAGATTTTCATATAAAACATATCCCTCTATTCAATTGCCTTTGACCCTTAAATAGCAAACTCATCCTGAATGGTTTAAATAAAGACATCCTATTGACTCTTCAAGTGATACATGCACTTACAACTATTCTAGCAACAGCCATGACCAAATAATGGCCAAGAGAGAGTAGGATGTGTAGTATGATATCTATATATTATTTTACTATCAACATGCAACAGTTAATTGTCACCGTGGTGGTCTGTTTTGCTAAATACATATGCAATGGTATCTATTTTTTGCACCATGCAGCTGAGCACAAACACATACTGCCCTCTGTAAGTCACTAGTAGACCTGTATATGCTGACAGATTTGAGAGAATAAAGCAGTGAATTCCACCCAGGGGCAACATGTTGCTCCCCAACCCCTTGGATGTTGCTCTCAGTGCCCCCAAACCAGGGAGTTATTTTTGAATTCCTTACTTGGGGGCAAGTTTTGGTTGAATAAAAACAAGATTTCCTACCAAATAAAGCCCCTGTAAGCTGATAGGGTGCATACAGGCTGCCTAATAGCCAATCACAGCCCTTATTTGGCTCCTCCATGAACTTTTATGGTGCTTGTGTTGCTCTCCAAGTCTTTTTACATTTGACTGTGGCTCACGAGTAAGAAAGGTTGGGGACCCCTGGACTAAGGTAATGCTGTGAGTTGCAAGAAGAACCTTTATGTCATGGGGAGTGTTGTCTTTCTAAACAATTTTGCCTAATCAGACGTATATAGTGATCATTTATGACCCTGGAAGGGTGCAAGTGCAAGAGCTCTCTCTACTAAATGTCAGATTTTCAAACTAAGGGGTGGAAAGGGGAGATGCCTATGTGACTCTATTCTGCAGGTCAGCCACAATCAGCCTTTTTTCACACTTAACCAACTGTGTGGGGCATTGAGCAAACAGCCTTCATATCTATAAATCAGCCCTCATACCTATTAATCAGCCCTCGTACCTATAAATCAACCCTCATACCTATAGATCAGCCCTCATAACTTTAACCCCATTTTCCTTGGATTGTGTGCCATGGCATCATGTTTTATTAGAGTTACATGGACCTTTCACACTGTGGGTGGTATGAGACCCTTGTCCAGTGGAACATAGAAGATCAAGCAGATAAAGTGGGGGTCAACATTAGCCCCTAAATTCTACCCATAATCAATTCAAACAAAGGTAGGTAAGGTGGAGAGCACCTCTATACCCCCGCCAAAATATGTTGAACTATGGTTTAATAACGTAATACAAGAATCTATTCTGTGTGCCACAATGTTGAAGGGTCCTTATAAATACATTATAACGTTAATAATAATACTTATTAATAATAAGTAACGTTTATTTATTTAATAAGCTATGTATTTTTCATTTTCAACAACCCGGCTTTGGACCTTCAGAGATAAAAAATAGTTCTCTGTGAACACTTAACCAAAAATATCTCCTTGCCTTGGCTTTGTCGTTGCTTTCTCGCAAGGCAACCGCAGTATCAGTTTTACAGGCACACGTATCCCAACAATCAAATATAGATGACTTGACTGTGCACATGTTGCTGTTTATTACAGCTATTTGTAATATGTAAGTTAGAAAACATATTTCCACGATATTTGTTCCCAAAATGTCTCAGTTCTCCCAGTCAAGTGTGCCAACGGTGAAGTGCCTATGTAACGTACACCTGAACATAACGCGGCCAAAAGACTTGGGGTTTGGCTACGGGAACTAGGGGCTGAAAAAGTGGCTGCTAGCTTTCACGAAAGGTATAAATTGAATTTATTTGCAAAATTCAATAGTATATGGAACTGCATTCTTTGGTTTGAGGTAAAATAATCATCTACTGTATATTAATGTGATAGGTAAAGAAGCTTTGTGCTACAAACCAGTAGAATGCAGTAAAATATTCCCCAAAGCTTGTGAGAAATGGGGTTTATGGTAGAAAAATAGGACCCTATTAACTATACATACCGAAGAGTGCTATAAAGAAGTGGCACTTGAATCTGTCCTTGACATTCTTAGGCATTTTGATCATTATAGTCGTCTCAGGAAGAACTGTAGTAATCAAGATACCAAGACTCACCCCTTAGGCATTAAGTGAAGGGACTTTGGACTGTTTCACCTAAAAACAATGTTGGGCCATCATTGAATGCATCCAGGACCCTTTACGTTTAGTACAGGTCCCCTGTTATCCAGAATGCTCAAGACCTGGGGTTTTACGCATAAGGGGTCCATAATTCCAATCTCCATACCTTAGACAACTGGAAAATTATCTAAACTGTAATTAAACCCAATGGGATTGTCTTGGCTCCAATAAGGATTATTTGATGAACATGGAGTCTATGGGAGATAACCTTTCCATAACCTTTCTACGGGGTTTCTGAATAATGGGTCCCATACCTGCACATATTTATACCTGTATATATATAAATTTATATATTTAATACCCTCTTCCCTATTGTAATTAATTTTGGAGAACCCATTAGAAGGTAATAAACGCACTTAGGAATAATGGATTGGTTAGAAATGGGGAGGCCCATGTTTACTAGGATATAGAATATCTTTTTGTTTCAATATAGAACTACTGCTTCTTCTCTGGTTTTTCAAAGCAAAGTGGAGAAAACACCCATTGACTCCTAAGCGTTTGCCAAAATTTCTCTATTTTTCAAATTTTTCGGCGGAGCAAAATGGGGCCGTTTCACTCGTCATTATATAGAAATGTATAAATTATATAAGTTATATATAATAAATTATATATAAAGTAGTACAAACAGCACTCTCAGGATTTACTAAATACGTCTTGTAAAGTTTGACTTGGCTCAATGTTTGTTGAGTCAAACAGTGCAACAGTGCAATATATAATATATGTAATCACGTAGCACTTAGAAGTCAATTAGTTAGATATAAATAATCATTTCATGAATGGGGGATTTTTTTCCAATCCAATAATATTACTTTTAGGTGCTGCATGACTTATGTTTTGTTGTAATTATGGGAAATTGCCATTTTTTATTGGTGCTTGTCCCAAATGAATGTTTAATATATATATATACTATACACATTACCCCAGCACTCCATTATATAGCTTCAAGAGAAAATTTAAAACCAATTTTTAACATTTTTTGGATATATTTAACATTTTTTGCATATATATATATATATATATAAAAGAACAGAGTACCGCACTCATAGGGACTTGTGAAAAAAGAAAAAGTATTTATTGAAAGAAATCCGACGTTTCGAGCACCAACTGTGCTCTTCCTCAGGACCAGCACCTAGGGCATTCAATCGTTTGCAGGGTGTGCTCCTTCTGTTCCTGTATATATACAGTATATATATATATATATATGTGTGTGTGTGTAAAAAATGCTGATGCACACCAGGAAAATTTCATCAAAAAAAGATACTTATTTTATTTCGATCTAAATAAAATAAGTATCTTTTTTTGATGAAATTTTCCTGATGTGCATCAGCATTTTTTTACATATTTACATTGTTTATCTGATTTGCACCACTATTTGTAATCCCTATAAGTGTGTGCCTCAGCCTTTTTCTCTCTCTCTCTCTATATATATATATATATATATTTGGCATTATTAAATAATCTAATAGAAAAAGGAGCGTGTAAATATTATTCACAACTGACCTGAGATTCAAAAGCAGATTGTGATCTATTCACCAAAGCCATCATCCAACTCACCCTATAGTATTGTAACATTCCACACAGAGTCCAGGGGCCATGGTGTCATGAATGGCTCTATTATGCCCACATTTCTCCACAAATATGTGATTGTGTTACACTGCCAGGTGCAAAATGTGCCCTATGGCCCCGTTGCCATTCATTAAAACAAAATGATGTCTACGGGACCAACAGGCAAGAATTACCATGGTTATATAGCCTTTGTTATTAGGTTTATTTGGATTGTTCCAGTCCGTGGCACAATCAGTGCATCAGTGAGTAGGAGGGCATTCAAACAGTCTTTAAAAAGTGTATTTGATAATGAAAATGATGTTAAATATTGTATTTATATAAAACATTTTAAAAAATTAACAGTGTAATCTGATTTAAAGTTTCTTTTACTTAATAAGCAGCAAATAAAAAGCTTACGGCACAGCAAAACACTGAACATGCAATTTCTCATGAATTTTTTGCTATCCTAAATTTTCTTGCAGATGCTTGGCCCGTCTCCTAACTCATGCTAATTATATTCATAATTAAATGTTAAACAAGATTTGACTGAAGCCAACTGGCTTGCACAGGTGTCTCTGTGTATGAATGGCTTACTGCATATACAATAAATCTTTGGACCCCCAATGGGCCTCTTCCAAAGAGCCAATCAAGGTGAAAAACCCAGTGTGGAGAAAAAAAAAAAACGGTAAATGAATTGCACAACTGGAAGTGAACTAGAGGACACGGGGAAATGCCAGAGCTAGGAACAAGGAATAACACTGAAACGCGGCGTGCAAAATAGAGACATCTGATATCTCGGAGCAAAAGATTCCTGACTAGGGATGTAGCGAACCTCAAAAAAAAAGTTCAATGGGAAGGCGAACTTTAAAACCTAGAAAAGCCATTTCTGGCCAGAAAACTGATTTTAAAGTTGTTTAAAGGGTGCCACGACCTGGACAGTGGCATGCAGGAGGGGGATCAAGGGCAAAAATGTCTCTGAAAAATACTTTGTTGACACAGCGTTGCATAAAACCACAAAGGCAGCTGGCAGACCTAGCGGAAATACGCAGCGTTTTTTGCTATTTCGCACTATTAGCACCATGGAAACGGGATTTGCTGAAAAACGCCATGTGTGGCTTGTGCGGCGTTTTTCCGCAGCGGAAAAACGCCACGCGAACCCAAATTGCGAACATACGCGAAAAGTTCGCGAACTTTCGAACACCCGATGTTCGCGCAAATTAGTTCGCCGGCGAACAGTTCGCTACATCTCTATTCCTGACTAATAACCAAATCCCTGCTGACAAAAAAAGTACAATCTCCTATATGAATCCCTACTGCACTTTCTGTGGAGGTGATTAAAAAGGACAAGAGTAGTGATGAGCATTTTTTTTTTTTTTTGCCAGGCATGGATTCGCAGCGAATTTCTGCATTTCGCCATTGGCGAATTGTTTTGCGAAACTTTGCTGAGCACGTCAAAAAAAGTTGCGTCCAAATAGGTGTGGTTGGGTCAAATTGGGCGCAGTCGCATCAAAATGGGCGCGGTTGCGTCAAAACGACAAAAAAAAAGATGCGTGTGACAAAAAAGTTGGTCGACAAATGTGTTTGTGGATTTTTCGCCAAACCCATTTTGACGCAACCATGAATTTTTTCGTGATGAATTTTCACTGAAATTTCGTGAAACAATTCGAAAAAAAAAAAATCACTAGACTTGAATAGAAATATAAGTTAGAAAAAGTACCAATAACGATAAAACTGGAGCCTCACAGAGCAGGGTTTTTTTGGCTGCCGGGGTCAGTGACCCCCATTTGAAAGCTGAAAAGAGTCAGAAAAAGAAGGAAAATAGTAAGGATGCACCGAATCCCAGATTCGGTTCGGTATTCATCTGAATCCCGGCGTTTTTTTTAAGGATTTGGTTTCAGACGGTTCTGCAGTCCCGCCCAGAATCGAATCCTAATCCTAATTAGCATAAATTGGCATATACTAATTAGAATTTGGAAAGGGTTAAATGGGCATATGCTAATTAGGATTTGGATTCGGTCCGGGATTCGGCCCGCAGTTTTTTTACGCAACCGCGCCCAATTTTGACGTGACCGCACCTTTGTTTAATGCGACGGTGCCCAATTTGAGGCGCAACAAAAAACATTTCCGCAAAAAATTAGCGAAACGCATTTGTTGCATGTCTTTTTTGTTGCCCGTGTCTATTTTTTGTTGCCCGTGTCTATTTTTTGTTTACATGACCGCGCAATTAATTTTTCCGTGCCAAATTTTCACGGAAGTTTGCGAAACAATTCGCCAGTGGCGAAATGCAGAAAATCACTGCAAATCCATGCCTGGCAAAAAAATTCGCTCATCACTAGTCATGTACCTTATCTGCCCAATCATACCATAGGCTGAACAGACAGAGCATACGAGGGGCCACAAATCTGAGCAAGATTATTGGCACAAACCTTACAAATCCCCCGTACATATACAGCCATCTTTGGGTACAAACGTACATGTGGATAGTATTTTATTAGGTGCAATTTTTGTGCCTATTTTAGCTCCTAGTGATAAATGAGCCCTAGACTACTTTGCCTTTCTGTTGTGTGTGTGTGTGTGTGTGACGTTACTATACTCTTCCCATACAACAAAAGAAATCTTTTTTTTTCTTCATATTAACTATTATTCATTTAGCGACTGATAAAAAGCTTCCTTCCTATTAAAAGTTTTCTACTTGTCATTCTGCGTGCGAAGTGAAGGGGCTAGCCATCGAGAAAATGTCATCCAAACAGCGTAATTAACGTTGATGCAACTTTTTATTTGTAATGGGAGCCCTGTGTTTCATTTATTAAACTCGCCTACCAATATCTCTTGGGAATTTGTAACACATTTTACTACCATTTTGATTGCTCTGTCAAGGTCACCCTACTGCGACACCTCTAATGAAACGGTGACCTATGTTGGACACAAGTCATAGAATGTTTTTGCTTTAGGAAGGAATAACTTTTGAACAAAATGTACGAGAATCTTTAATGTACCAAGTAGGAAAAGCCTTGAACCCTAAACCCATAATTAGCCTATATTAAGTACCTTTCTGGCTTTCAGCTTAACCCTTACCCTTGTTAATGTTGAACAATAAGATCTTGGTAATACACTATATTAACAGCAATAAGAGTAAAGTTGTATTGTACTGCAGAATGGTAATTTCCATTATAGAAAATAATGGCATGTAAGATAATAAAAGGGTATAAATAAAAGCTCTAGGAAGGCAGGGGAAGGAAAGGGGAATTATTTATATATTCTTTTCTCCCATAGGGCTCAAGGCAATTAAGGCAGCCATGATAGGCACACAAAGTATGCTAGAGAACAATGGGAAATCACAGAAGCTAGATATACCTTATGCAGGTATAGGACCCTTTATCCAGAATGCTCGGGACCAAGGGACACGAAATAAACCCAATAGGACTGTTCTGCCCCCAATAAGGATTAATTATATCTTAGTTGATAATAAAACACATTTTTTAAGAGTATTTCCTTTTTTATACAATAATAAAATAATACCATCTACTTGATCCCAACTAAGATATAATTACCCCTTATTGGGGGCAGAACAGCCCTATTGGGTTTATTTCATGGTTAAATGATTCCCTTTTCTCTGTAATAATAAAACAGTACCTGTACTTGATCCCAACTAAGATATAATTACCCCTTATTGGGGGCAGAACAGCCCTATTGGGTTTATTTCATGGTTAAATGATTCCCTTTTCTCTGTAATAATAAAACAGTACCTGTACTTGATCCCAACTAAGATATAATTACCCCTTATTGGGGGCAGAACAGCCCTATTGGGTTTATTTAATGGTTAAATGATTCCCTTTTCTCTGTAATAATAAAACAGTACCTGTACTTGATCCCAACTAAGATATAATTACCCCTTATTGGGGCAGAACAGCCCTATTGGGTTTATTTCATGGTTAAATGATTCCCTTTTTCTCTGTAATAATAAAACAGTACCTGTACTTGATCCCAACTAAGATATAATTACCCCTTATTGGGGGCAGAACAGCCCTATTGGGTTTATTTAATGGTTAAATGATTCCCTTTTCTCTGTAATAATAAAACAGTACCTGTACTTGATCCCAACTAAGATATAATTACCCCTTATTGGGGGCAGAACAGCCCTATTGGGTTTATTTAATGGTTAAATGATTCCCTTTTCTCTGTAATAATAAAACAGTACCTGTACTTGATCCCAACTAAGATATAATTACCCCTTATTGGGGGCAGAACAGCCCTATTGGGTTTATTTAATGGTTAAATGATTCCCTTTTCTCTGTAATAATAAAACAGTACCTGTACTTGATCCCAACTAAGATTTAATTCTGGATAACGAGTCCCGTACCTGTACCTGCAGATCATTTGGGAATCAAATCCACTTTAAAATGTCAGGATTTCTCAGACGGTGAATGAAAGAGACAAAAGAGTTCTCACCCACTGAGTTTCTAATATGAGTTTTGGTGCTTCAGGCACAAGGAACGGATCTGGCCAAAGGTCAACGGAAATAAAGCTCTTACTCTGATAGTCGTACAGGACTGATCCTCCAAAAAAAAAAAAAACATGGAGAAGACAGCCTTTGTCTTCTCCAAGAGAAAATACTGTACAACCCCGGTAGTAAATGAATCTATGTATGGTTATTATTTATTAGTACATTTGCGATGTTTAAATGTGTTCTTTGTGATTCAGTTTAACGGGGCAGCCGTTATTTTGTCGTCTTTTTTTTTTTTTTTGTCAAACTATTAATTGGTTCAGTTCAGAAACCAAAGTGATATATGGACCAGTGAACATGATGCATTTTATAGGCTTGTTTTTTCCAAGTCTGTGACAGTACGCCTGTGTTAGCGTTCAGTATGTGCTTGAATCCAAGCTTAGTCCTCAGGTGGATCTGTGGTTCCTGTGCATTCATTCTCGAAGCTGTTATTCTGGAAGGGAATGCAGGCAGCTGTGTTTACAGCTCAAGTCTTGGCATACATTTACCAGAATCTATTATTCATATCATTCAGTATCAGAGAGAGATCTCAGACCACCTGTCTATCTGACAAATTCACCCTTTTGTGAGCTTTCTGTTCATAGCAAATTATGTTCACATTGATGAATTGAGTTTTTATGAGCGATGCTAACTAACATTCTCACAGAAGGCCAAAGGCACTAGACTGAAAGTACTTCTGGTCCCCACATAAATGTTAAAAAGGAGGAAAATGTTGATACTTTCAAACCATTTGCCGTAGGACAGTAGGTGTAACATTTGGCCGTTTCCTTTTAATTAGAATTTTAATCTTTCACTGAATGAATGTAAATAACCTTTTAGCAAATGCATTTATTTAGGGGGGGGGGAAATGAAATATTAATATTTATACCAACAGGTATTTTGGTTAATAAGAGTCACTTGGAAATAAATGAGTAGACTAACATTTTCATAAATGTTCTGGATAAATTGTTAACTCTGATGGATATTCAGTGGCTTGTTATTTTATGGAAGGGTATATAAGGTTGTTGTGATGCTTTATGCTGCTCGAGATTTTGGTTTGGGCACAAAATCAACAAATATGCACAAAAATATAAAGATATATAGATATTTGTAACTTTTTCCCTATAAGAGTGGTCCCCTTTACTAAAGATATGATGGGTGAAGGGTGAAGAATAGATAAATACATAAATTGTTAACTCTGATGGATATTCAGTGCCTGGTTATTTCATTAAAGGGTATATAAGATTGTTGTGATGCTTTATGCTGCTCGAGATTCTGGTTTGGGCACAAAATCAATAAATAGGCACAGAAATATAAACATTTATAGATATTTGTAACTTTTTCCCTATAAGAGTGGTCCCCTTTACTAAAGATATGATGGGTGAAGCGTGAAGAATAGATAAATACATAAATTGTTAACTCTGATGGATATTCAGTGACTTGTTATTTTATGGAAGTGTATATAAGATTGTTGTGATGCTTTATGCTGCTCGAAATTCTGGTTTGGGCACAAAATCAACAAATAGGGCTCAATGGCACTCTGCAGCTCCAACCCGGCCCAAGGAAAGTCTCCCATAGGGCTCAATGGCACTCTGCAGCTCCAACCCGGCCCAAGGAAAGTCTCCCATTGGGCTCAATGGCACTCTGCAGCTCCAACCCGGCCCAAGGAAAGTCTCCCATAGGGCTCAATGGCACTCTGCAGCTCCAACCCGGCCCAAGGAAAGTCTCCCATAGGGCTCAATGGCACTCTGCAGCTCCAACCCGGCCCAAGGAAAGTCTCCCATAGGGCTCAATGGCACTCTGCAGCTCCAACCTGGCCCAAGGAAAGTCTCCCATAGGGCTCAATGGCACTCTGCAGCTCCAACCCGGCCCAAGGGAAGTCTCCCATAGGGCTCAATGGCACTCTGCAGCTCCAACCTGGCCCAAGGAAAGTCTCCCATAGGGCTCAATGGCACTCTGCAGCTCCAACCCGGCCCAAGGAAAGTCTCCCATAGGGCTCAATGGCACTCTGCAGCTCTAACCCAGCCCAAGGAAAGTCTCCCATAGGGCTCAATGGCACTCTGCAGCTCCAACCTGGCCCAAGGAAAGTCTCCCATAGGGCTCAATGGCACTCTGCAGCTCCAACCCGGCCCAAGGAAAGTCTCCCATAGGGCTCAATGGCACTCTGCAGCTCCAACCCGGCCCAAGGAAAGTCTCCCATAGGGCTCAATGGCACTCTGCAGCTCCAACCCGGCCCAAGGAAAGTCACCATACCAAAGCTTGAATGAATCCGAAACATTCGTACTCAGCGCAGCAATACGTATTTGTTGGGATGACGACGAAAAATTTGCAAAAGATAAGAAAAATTTGCGATGAAATTGTCCCAAAAATAACTATCATTACGACAAAAAAACAATTCGGAGCGTTCGTGAATTGATAAATCTCCCCCTATGTCTTGTGTAAATATTATTGATTACGATAGATAAAAAAGTCTAGGAATAAATGGTAGATATGAAGCTATAAAGTGTTGTCCAATGATAACATGGAAACCCTAATTTTGTTTCCGGAATCATTGAGGCGTAATTAAGGCCATGCTGTATATTTGGTGCTGCTATTACACACAATTGGCTCTGACTGGCCCTTAGTTAAGACTCCCAAATATTTATGACTGTAAATAAAATTAAAGGTGTCACGGAACTGAGCTACCAACAAAGAACGAATATATCACATTCAGTTTTAATTTACAAGGGCGTCGGACTTGCCTACTTAATTTCCCAGGCCCCGATTCCATCTTGCGATTCATTATATCATGTAAAGTACGAACATCAGAAACTTGTGTTTCTGCCAGTATTTAAAACATGAGATCATTTTTCTCTTAAAACAGGGTTGATAAGATCTAGTGTAGGCACACAAAGCCTGAACCCAAAGGCAATGATTAAGATTACATTGCTTAGGCTTAGGGAAATTAGTTATTGGGCTTTCTGCAGCTTGGTGTAGAGTAACTGCAATATTTAAACAAATGGTAAAATAATGTGAATTATTGTTTAAAGCTGGACTGAATCTAAGATGTATTTGTATTTAATGCCTATAGTTTCTTTTAATTCAGAACTCATCTATGGTATTAAAACGAAATACAGCTTCATCAGGTTCATGTGGAAGTGGCAAATACATTTTGAAGGAGACATATACCCACTAGTATAACTCAATGTAAAATTGTTTAAGTTCAAGTTACATTTTTCTTCTTCTTAAATGTCATGATATTATTAGCAGTTTTACACTGCTAATATTATAAATGTATTATTAAATGTGTAATAGAAACATCTTCTGCTGTTCCTTCTGGGTGGAGGCTGGATAGATTGGCTTTATTTACTGATGAAAGAAGCATCTTCTGATGCTTTCCTGCTCAGCTCTATCACTCACATGTAAAGGTCCCCATACACGGGCCGATATGGGTCCCTTAGACCGATTTGGCAGCTAATCGGCCCGTGTATGGCACTACTGACGGGCCTGCCCAACCGATATCTGGCCTAAAATTGGCCAAATCTCGATTGGGCAGGTTAAAAAAATCTAGTCGAATTATAATGATGGGTATAGCAAAGTTGGTCCGGGGACCGCATCAACAAGACGATGCGGCCCCTGGACCGACTTTGCTATAGCCGTCATTATAATTCGATCATTTGGCCCCAGGTCCAAACGATCGAATTAGCCTGGATTCTCCCGATACCGCCCACCCGTAGGTGGGGATATCGGGAGAAGATCCACTTGCTTGGCGACATCGCCAAGCGAGCGGATCAGCCCGTGTATGGGGACCTTAAGGTGGACATGAGCAGAAAAGCATCACGAGATGCTTCCAGCATCAGTAACACATTTATGATATCAGAAGTGTAAAAACGGCTCAAATCATGAAATACAAAAACAATTGCAAAGGATTTTAGAAAAGCAATCTAAGCAATTGTTATACTGGTGGGTAGCGATGAGCGAGTCTGTCCCGTAAAATTCGCACAACTGTGAAAAAAATTGCTAAATGGTGCCAAATTCACGTAACATGGGTACCGGGCAACATTTTTGAAGTGTTTTTTATGATGTTCTCAAGCCTTTTTGATCTGGTTGCGGCTTTCTTTGATGCAAAATTTTTTGTGGCAAAATTTTGCTGAAGTTTCGCAAAACAGTTCACTAATGCCGAAATTCATTTGCAGATCCGTGCCTGCCGAAAAAATTTGCTCGTCATTACTGGTGGGTTTTAGCGATGGGCGAAATTATTCATCAAACATGGATTCACAGAGGATTTCCATGTTTTAACATTGGTGGCTTTTTTTGAGAAACAGGCAACAAAATTCACTGCGGGACAAAAAATTGTCGCCAGCATCAATATAACTTTTTGCATATGGCAAAAAAATTTTAAAAAAAATCCATTGAGCCCTATGGGAAAAATCCATTTTCACAATTATTTGTCGTGCAGCACATTTTTCTGCTTAAAATATTCTCGCCTGTTTCGGAAAATATCCGCCATTGGCGAAATGCGGGAATTCGCTGCATATCCATGTCTGCCAAATTATTTTGCCCATCGCTAGTTATTAGTGGAATGGAAGTATTGTATATACATTATTTATCAATTTATTTGATAACCTTAATAAATATTGATGTTATTTGACTTTAAAGGAGAGGGAAAGGCTAGTAAAGAGTTAATCTCAAGCTGCAGGCATACCTTTAGTTCTCTCAATAGTGCCCTTAAGTCTCCCCATATTTCACCCATTCAGATGATCAGAAGCCAAACAGAAAAAACGCTGAGCTCTGTAAAGAAAGTTCCCATAATGCCTCGCTCCTGCACCAAGACCAAGACCGGTGTACATGCTCAGTTAGTAAGACTATGAGGAAGCTTCCTGCTGATTGGCTCAGATCCACATTCCTAAGGGGGGGAGAGTGAGTTCTTAGCATTTGAGGGAGGCGGGAGCAGGAGAGGGGAGAGAGCTGAGAGCTGTGTGTCTCTGGCAGAGGAAAACAGACACAACAAATCTTTTGACAGAGAACTCAGCGCAGTGTTTCTGTGAGTGCTTATGGCTGTATTTACATTGACCTTTCTGATAAAGATTACTTTCTTTCTCATTTAATATAGTGAATGTTAAGGGCTTATAGTTTCATAAACAATTATTTACCAGCACGATACGCCTGTAAAATGAGAATCTAAGTGCCTTTAAAAGTTACCTTTTGTACTGCTATAATTAAAAATATAATAAAAACAAATCAGTCACCATAAATTATTTTTCCGGGCTTAGGATTTGAAAAGATATGTCTTTTAAACAAAAATAAAACGTTCTACTTTCACGAAATCCCACTTCCATGAGGCTACACTGAGAAACGATCTTGCTTTATACGGTCGCTTTGCCTAATGAGAGTGAGATTAAATAGCCAAAACGACTTTCTAACTTTTCTTCTATAAAAAGTTCATTGCTCCGTGAATACTTCTAAAAAAAAACCCTGTCAAACATTCAATGCTTCCTGCTCAAAAGAAGAAAGGAAAAATAAAATCAGCTGGAACTTTTCCCCATCAGTGAGAAACTGTTATTCAGACATAGAGTGGGAGGATATGTTTGTGATCTATAGGATGTACGAATGTGCTCTCCGCTGAGCGGAGCTTGGAATGGCCTAATGGCATATTATGGATTCTATTTTACATGTTTTGTATCCTGTGTAGCATTGAATATATACATCATGCTTGACAATACTTTATCCCTAGTAACTTCTCTACATCTTAAACTATATATTTGTCTGAAATAATAAAAGCTAAATCTGTAATACTGATCTAGTTGTGTTTCCCCTAGCTGCTAGAAATGTTCTACTGACACAGCTTGAGGTCCTCTTAGAAATATCCATCTAAATACCCATGCTAAATGGAAAATAGATGCTTTATGGGACATAACTTTGACTGAAAAATTCACAAAATGGCGAAAAATTTGCGAAATGCATTTGTTTTTCTCTCATGCTATTTTTTTTATGTGACCATGACTTTTTTGCCTCGACGGCGACTTTTTTTGGATGCGTATTTGCAAAACAATTCACCAATTCACCATTGCAAAAATTCGTTGCGAATCCATGCCCGGTGATAAAATTTGCTCATCACTAGTGGTTCACATATATTGTACAAATAAATATCATATAATTTCCCAGAACAGATATGGGATCCTTTGTTCTCTTTCTATCTCCCATAGACTCCATTATAAACAAATAATTCAAATTTTATAAAAAAAAAAAAAAATCCTTTTTTTCTCTGTAATAATAAAACAGTACCTGTACTTGATCCCAACTAAGATATAATTACCCCTTATTGGGGGCAGAACAGCCCTATTGGGTTTATTTAATGGTTAAATGATTCCCTTTTCTCTGTAATAATAAAACAGTACCTGTACTTGATCCCAACTAAGATATAATTACCCCTTATTGGGGGCAGAACAGCCCTATTGGGTTTATTTCATGGTTAAATGATTCCCTTTTCTCTGTAATAATAAAACAGTACCTGTACTTGATCCCAACTAAGATATAATTACCCCTTATTGGGGGCAGAACAGCCCTATTGGGTTTATTTCATGGTTAAATGATTCCCTTTTCTCTGTAATAATAAAACAGTACCTGTACTTGATCCCAACTAAGATAGAATTACCCCTTATTGGGGGCAGAACAGCCCTATTGGGTTTTTTTAATGGTTAAATGATTCCCTTTTCTCTGTAATAATAAAACAGTACCTGTACTTGATCCCAACTAAGATATAATTACCCCTTATTGGGGGCAGAACAGCCCTATTGGGTTTATTTAATGGTTAAATGATCCCCTTTTCTCTGTAATAATAAAACAGTACCTGTACTTGATCCCAACTAAGATATAATTACCCCTTATTGGGGGCAGAACAGTCCTATTGGGTTTATTTAATGGTTAAATGATTCCATTTTCTCTGTAATAATAAAACAGTACCTGTACTTGATCCCAACTAAGATATAATTACCCCTTATTGGGGGCAGAACAGCCCTATTGGGTTTATTTAATGGTTAAATGATTCCCTTTTCTCTGTAATAATAAAACAGTACCTGTACTTGATCCCAACTAAGATATAATTACCCCTTATTGGGGGCAGAACAGCCCTATTGGGTTTATTTCATGTTTCAGGCTTAAGGTAGAAGATCCGAAATACAGAAAAACCCCTTATCTGGAAAACCCCAGGTCCCAAGCATTATGGATAACTGGTCCCATACTTGTAAATGATTAAGAGATAAAATAAAACCTTAATTACCACAAAATAATTACAGTCACACAATTAGTACAAGTAGTAATAACATTTTTCTCAAAATAAAAATCAGAATACTTTAATAGCAAAAGTCACGAAAACATTGTTTTCAGAGCTGCTTAAAAATACCCAATCAGCATAACGAATGCATTATTAATTAGAGAAGGTACGTTTGGCTAATTGTCATATCTATAGACTAGTTCTGCAGAAAGATATATTTTAACAATCTATAAATAATTGATTTTTTTTTTCTTTCATCCTACTTAGTTTGCATAAAATTAATGACTTGGTAAATGGCGTTCACTTCAAAATATTCTTCATCTTGTGTGGAAATTAAAGTAATATAGTAACCTTCCCGACGCTTTATTTCCCCAATCCTGAATAAAATAGGAAAGGTGTTTGTAAAAATTTCTACACAAAACCTTGGATCCGAAGAACTCAAAGGGAAAAACATCATTCAAATATTCAACAAAAATCAGGCTTATTTGTGCCCTGGGTACCCCTGGAACTATAGCAGGGTGACTGTTACCCCAATGTTTCTATATATCTGTAACCTTGTTATGGGCTAAGGGGGCCCAGCCTGAAGGCCAGTTAGGGGGGTATTTGGGGTGAGTGCTTATTTGTGCCCTGGGTACCCCTGGAACTATAGCGGGGTGACTGTTACCCCAATGTTTCTATATATCTGTAACCTTGTTATGGGCTAAGGGGGCCCAGCCTGAAGGCCAGTTAGGGGGGGATTTGGGGTGAGTGCTTATTTGTGCCCTGGGTACCCCTGGAACTATAGCAGGGTGACTGTTACCCCAATGTTTCTATATATCTGTAACCTTGTTATGGGCTAAGGGGGCCCAGCCTGAAGGCCAGTTAGGGGGGGATTTGGGGTGAGTGCTTATTTGTGCCCTGGGTACCCCTGGAACTATAGCGGGGTGACTGTTACCCCAATGTTTCTATATATCTGTAACCTTGTTATAGGCTAAGGGGGTCCAGCCTGAAGGCCAGTTAGGGGGGGATTTGGGGTGAGTGCTTATTTGTGCCCTGGGTACCCCTGGAACTATAGCGGGGTGACTGTTACCCCAATGTTTCTATATATCTGTAACCTTGTTATGGGCTAAGGGGGCCCAGCCTGAAGGCCAGTTAGGGGGGGATTTGGGGTGAGTGCTTATTTGTGCCCTGGGTACCCCTGGAACTATAGCAGGGTGACTGTTACCCCAATGTTTCTATATATCTGTAACCTTGTTATGGGCTAAGGGGGCCCAGCCTGAAGGCCAGTTAGGGGGGGATTTGGGGTGAGTGCTTATTTGTTCCCTGGGTACCCCTGGAACTATAGCAGGGTGACTGTTACCCCAATGTTTCTATATATCTGTAACCTTGTTATGGGCTAAGGGGGCCCAGCCTGAAGGCCAGTTAGGGGGGGATTTGGGGTGAGTGCTTATTTGTGCCCTGGGTACCCCTGGAACTATAGCAGGGTGACTGTTACCCCAATGTTTCTATATATCTGTAACCTTGTTATGGGCTAAGGGGGCCCAGCCTGAAGGCCAGTTAGGGGGGGGATTTGGGGTGAGTGCTTATTTGCTTTCCTATTCACTATTTTTATATATTTGTACTGTAAGTTACAGCTATAATAGGGACCTGGCCCAGTGTAGGCCCACAAAAGACAGATTTGGGTACCCCTGAATTCCCCCAGTGTTTCTACCTCTTTCTGAATCTATTTTTAATTTTTTTTCTACTAATCCATGAGAGGCCTAACCTACAAATGACTTGAATCTGTTATAAAACCTTAATGCCACCTCTCTGTCTCACCTCTCTCTGTCGTTCTATGTTCCTCTACACTGGAATAATATACTCCTGTTTATTTGATTCACTTCTTCCAATTACTGTTTTAAGTGCCCCCTCAAAAAGCACCTCAGGGAAGCTCATCAAACCCTTGTTCTTGTTTGCACAGTTTAATGGTAACCCAGATCTTTGTAACCTACAACACCTCATCACAGTTGTACTCCTTAATCATTTTCTTTTCCGTCTTTGTTTTGTTTTTGCAGATATTAGTTGACGTGTCAGTAAAGTGAGAAAAAAAATTGTAAAATAAGATTTATCCAAAGCTTAAGACATGTCAATGTAGCCTTTTCGGTAATACAGGTATGGGACTTCTTATCCAGAATGCTCAGGACCTGGGGTTTTCTGGATAAGGGATCTTTCTGTAATTTGGATCTCCATAACTTAAGTCTGCTAAAAATCATTTAAATATTGAATAAACCCAATAGGATTGTTCTGCCCCCAATAAGGGGTAATTATATCTTAGTTGGGATCAAGTACAGGTACTGTTTTATTATTACAGAGAAAAGGGAATCATTTAACCATTAAATAAACCCAATAGGGCTGTTCTGCCCCCAATAAGGGGTAATTATATCTTAGTTGGGATCAAGTACAGGCACTGTTTTATTATTACAGAGAAAAGGGAATAATTTAACCATTAAATAAACCCAATAGGGCTGTTCTGCCCCCAATAAGGGGTAATTATATCTTTGTTGGGATCAAGTACAGGTACTGTTTTATTATTACAGAGAAAAGGGAATAATTTAACCATTAAATAAACCCAATAGGGCTGTTCTGCCCCCAATAAGGGGTAATTATATCTTAGTTGGGATCAAGTACAGGTACTGTTTTATTATTACAGAGAAAAGGGAATCATTTAACCATTAAATAAACCCAATAGGGCTGTTCTGCCCCAATAAGGGGTAATTATATCTTAGTTGGGATCAAGTACAGGTACTGTTTTATTATTACAGAGAAAAGGGAATCATTTAACCATGAAATAAACCCAATAGGGCTGTTCTGCCCCCAATAAGGGGTAATTATATCTTAGTTGGGATCAAGTACAGGTACTGTTTTATTATTACAGAGAAAAGAGAATCATTTAACCATTAAATAAACCCAATAGGGCTGTTCTGCCCCCAATAAGGGGTAATTATATCTTAGTTGGGATCAAGTACAGGTACTGTTTTATTATTACAGAGAAAAGGGAATCATTTAACCATAAAATAAACCCAATAGGGCTGTTCTGCCCCAATAAGGGGTAATTATACCTTAGTTGGGATCAAGTACAATGTTCCATTTTATTATTACAGAGAAAAGGGGAATCATTTTAAAAAATTAGAATTATTTGCTTACAGTATAATGGAGTCTATGGGAGATGGCCTTTCTGTAATTTGAAACTTTCTGGATAAGGGGTTTCTGGATAAGGCATCCCATACCTGTACAGCAAATCTGTTTAGAGACGCTGAATCTACTTTATTTCTGTTTCCATTTTTTCCTATGCTATAACTTTCCAGTCAGCTGCTTTAATGTTGCCTTCCTGCTATCTTCCACCTACTGTTCTTGTTTGCTGTTCACTGGTCCCCACTGGTTTTCTGTCTCCTTTGAAACCTTTTTTGCTGTTCCCCTATTGACAAAAATCTCTTTATTCTGCTCATTTTATCTGTTTGGCTAACCCTCTGATGACCTTACAGCGCTAAGATTTGTTTAATGTTCTCCCCGTTGTTACGTTTAAACTTTTTAATTGATCTACTGATGCAGTAATTGTTATCCCCAAAATAAGGTTACCTTGAGCAGTCTCAGTCTAATTGTGCTACAACTGAGCAAATGGCAGATACAGCTTGTAAGGATAGCACTGAATACTAGCGATGGGCCAAATAATTCGGCAGGCATGGATTTGCGGCGAATTTCCACGTTTCGGGTGTCAAAATTCGCAGCGCAACAAAAAAATGCAGTTAGCGTCAAAAGAAATTGTTGTGCACGGAAAGAAAATGATGCACAGAAAAAATTGTTGTGCACGTCAAAAAACTCCACGTAAGTCAAAGAAATGACGCAAATGATGATTTTTTTTTGACGTGCAACATTTCCACCATTTCGGGAATTTTTCGCCTTAACGCAAATCTTTTCAACGATTTGAAAATTTTTCACTACTGAGTACCCAATTTTTGGATAACTCTGGCTACCTCTTTATTTTAGCCTACCCTTCTTTACTTACAGATAAATGTGGCTACTATCCTAATGATATGCTGCCTACAAGAGTAGCCACCAAATAAGACCTGGAAGAGACAGGTGTGGTAAAAATAAAAATATCAACACGTTCATAGTGATTGGCGAATAGAGATGTAGCGAACTGTTCGCCGGCGAACTAATTCGCGCGAGTTCGGAAGTTCGCAAACTTTCCGCGTATGTTTGAAATTTGGGTTCGCCGCGTTTTTTTCCGCTGCGTTTTTTCTCTGCATTTTTTCTCGGCCTAAAAACGCCGCACAAGCCACACATGGTGTTTTTCAGCCTAGTACTGGTGTAAGCAAATCCCGTTTCCATGGTGCTAATAGTGCGAAATAGCAAAAAACGCTGCGTTTTTCCGCTAGGTCTGCCAGCCGCCTTTGCGGTTTTACGCAACGCTGTGTCAACAAAGTATTTTTCAGAGAAATTTTTCCCTTGATCCCCCTCCTGCATGCCACTGTCCAGGTCGTGGCACCCTTTAAACAACTTTAAAATCAGTTTTCTGGCCAGAAATGGCTTTTCTAGGTTTTAAAGTTCGCCTTCCCATTGAAGTCTATGGGGTTCGCAAAGTTCGCGAATATTCACACTTTTTGGCGTAAGTTCGCGAACGGGTTCGCAAACTTTTTTTTTTTGAGGTTCGCTACATCCCTACTATTGGTTTCTCCAAAATTAATTACAATATGGAAGAGGGTATTAAATATATAAATTTATATATATACAGGTATAAATATATGCAGGTATGGGACCTGTTATCCAGAAACCCCGTATCTAGAAAGGTTATGGAAAGGTTATCTCCCATAGACTCCATGTTCATCAAATAATCCTTATTGGAGCCAAGACAATCCCATTGGGTTTAATTACAGTTTAAATAATTTTTCAGTAGTCTTAACATATGGAGATTGGAATTATGGACCCCTTATGGGTAAAACCCCAGGTCCTGAGCATTCTGGATAACAGGGGACCTGTACTAAATGTAAAGGGTCCTGGATGGATTTCATGATGGCCCAACATTGAACACGTTCGCAAACTTTTTTTTTGAGGTTCACTACATCCCTATTGGCGAAATAATTTGCCAGGTATGGATTCGCTGCGAATTTCCGTGGTTCGCCATTGGCAGATTATTATGAGAAACTGGTGACAATATTCACAATATGAAAATTTGCCGCGCAACAAACAATTTAATCCAGCGTAACAAAATGACGGAAAAAAAAGAAGTGCGCCAATAAAAACATTTTTCGCCGTTTCACAGATTTTTAGTCATTTCGTGAATCTTTTCAAAGATTCCCAAATGTTCTGATGAAGCAAAACAGGACACATTCGCTCATCACTAACCACACACACACCACATGGGGTATTACATTTGGGCAAACTCAAACAAAGCCTAGATTCCATTTCTTAATGCGCTTTTTTAAAAAAATTCTGGCCAAAAAAACCCTGGATCTTAATTTTTTTTTTTTTAAATGATTAATTTTTTAGACTAATCATTCTAAAAATCTGAAGAATGCAAAGTTTAAAACATTCTTAAAAACATAACACTTTTTAAATGTAATGGAACTATGTAATTTTTATACAGCGCTGCGGAATATTTTGGCCCTTTATAAATACATGTTAATAATAATAATAATAATAATAATGGTGATCACATTTTTTCCATGACTTAATCCAAATGGTTTTTTGTGAACATGAAAGAACTGGGAAAAAGTGCGTTCATGGGAAAAATAAATCCTGTTTTTTTCACAAAAAAAATTCTAATTTTACTCAGTTACCCTAGCGACGTTAAACTGATTTTATACTTACTATTAGTGATGAGCGAATATGTCCCGTTTCGCTTCACCAGAAAATTTTTGAATCTTCGAAAAGATTCATGAAACAGTGAAAATGTCATTCATCCCAAAAAAAAATTTTTGACCAGCAACAATTTATTTATTTTGACACAAGTGACAATTTTTTTATGTGGAAACACGGAAATTCACCCTGGTGAATTATTCGCCAATGGTGTTAAAAAAAAAGTCATGCACGGCAAAATAATGTCGCACGTGTGACTTTTTTTTTTTTTTTTGATGTGTGCGTCTTTTTTTTGACACAGGTGAAAATTTTTTGACACACAGCAAATTTTGTTGTCCCTTTTGTGGAAAAAGCCGCCAATCCTGAAATGTGACAATTCACCACAAATCCATGAAAAGATTTGGGAAACGGTGAATGTCGCTTGTCCAAAAAAATCGTTGCAATTGTTGCAATGACGAAATACGGAAAATGTTTTGATTTTGGGTTTTTTTTTACGCTTCTGACAATTTTTTTTTGACAATTTTTTGGGGGTAGTTTGTTATTATTGCCCAGTATTGGGCAAATTTCACTTCGCTGAAAGATTCGCAAAACGGTGAAAAATTTGGGAAAAAGTGAAATGTTGCACGTAAAAATAACATTGTTGCACTCGACAATATTTTGAGGTGTGCATCAAAAAAATTTATGTGACGTCAAAAAAAAACGCCGCATGCAAAATGTTTTTTTATCTGTATCGTTTGTTTATATGAAGAACAATTTGTTTTTATGCGGGCAACAATTTTTGCCGCAAATTTTTTCATGGTGAACTTTGGTGCCTGTTTTGCAAAAAAAATGGCAAAACTTGGGAATTTGCCGTGAATAGTGATGGGCAAAATGTTTCGCCAGGCATGGATTCACGGCGAATTTCCGCGTTTCGCCATTGGCGGATTGTTTCGCGAAACGGATGAAAAAATTTGCCGTGAACAAATTTGCCGCACGTCCAAAAAGTGCCGCGGGCGACAAAATAATAGCCGCACGACAAAATAATAGCTGTGGGCGACAAAATAATAGCCGCGGGTGACGGAATAATAGCCGCGTGACAAAATAATAGCCGTGGGCGACGAAATAAAAGCTGCGGGCGATAAAATAATAGTCGCGGGCGACTAAATAATAGCTGCACGACAAAATAATAGCCGCGGCGACAAAATAATAGCCGCAGGTGACGGAAGAATAGCCGCGGGCGACAATTTTTTTTTTGACGTGCAACATTTTCACCGTTTCGCAAATTTTCCGCCATTTCGCGAATCTTTTGACAGATTCACTCATCACTAGCCGTGGATCCATGCCTGGTGAATGATTTCGCCCATCACCACTTTATTACCTTTACTATCCATTTATTCTGAGAAGCAAGTACACTCACAGTCTAAACATTTGCATTCTGTAAATGAGAATTTGATGAGCAAAAATGATAAGACGCACATTATGTAATCGGAGCGATAAAACACTCTTGAAACTGATAAACTTTTGGAATGTTTTTAACTAACAAATGTTTGCACATAAATGATTAAAATGCATTAGCTGCTTTGCTTTATAGGGGAGAGAGAGAGAGAGAAAAAAAACATTTGGAGAAAACAGTGTAGTTGTGTTGCTTAAATTCGTAATTAACAAATTTATTACTGATTCTGTTCACTCATTTAATATGCTGCATTCTGGGAGAGGAACATTAATACACAATGGCACGCAGAAGATAATTCTGAGACTTTGGAGAAATGAATGCCTTTTAATGTCGCGTGTTTCTCTTATCTGCATGCCACATTATTGTAATAAGGACACTCAAGAATCATTTCTCTCCCCATATTTTTACAAATCTCGCCCTTATTTGCATGCAAGTAAGTTGTCAGCTTAAATCTTTGAAATGCAAAATATATCTCATTTCTATATTTCATCAAGGATCCTTTCATGTTTAATAAATTACAACTTAGATCCTCCAAGACTTTGTTTTTCATTAACTAAAAGCAAAAGGATACATTTAAAATCTTAATCACAACCTGAAAGGGCGTTTGCATGCCGCCGATATTTGTCGCGCTGCGGCCTGTACTGTTTGCAAACTCTTCGCGTTACAATGATGTCTTCGGGGTTAAGCAGAAAGAGAGTTTCCATTTGTATTGCCCGTTAGAAGGGCTAAAAGTGTGCAACATTGAATAAAGGAGAAGGAAAGGTAAACTAAATAAGCTTTATTAGAAAGGTCTATGTAAATACAGCCATAAGCACTCACAGAGTCCTCTATCAAAAGAAACACAGGATTTCTTGTCTCCTTTTTTTGTAATCATGTTCTTTGGTATCTGACTTGCTCTCTCAGAAAAATCCTTTATTCCCGGGCCAGAGTCTGCACAGCTTTCTCCTCTCTCCCCTCTTCTGCTCCTCCCCTCCCATAAAAATTAATAAAACTGACTCACCTCTCCCTTAGGAATGTGTAATCTGAACTACCAGTCCCTAGAGCTGCAGCAGGAAGCTAGGAAGACCAAGCTAAAATGGCAGCTGCAATCTTAAACAAACGGAGAAAGTTTCTAGTTTCTTGAGAAATCCTCGACCTGCACCCAACCCCAACTTCCAGCCCTAACCCGACCTGGCTTCTCCCCTCTATTTTTAGACCCGTTCCCAATCCGCCCCACAATGACGTCACAAAAGGGGTAGGGCATGTCGGATGCTGGAGAGCTGGAAGAGCAAGCTGGAAGTGTTAGGTTGCAGGCAGGAAGGGTGAGTGGAAGAGCTCAACCCGAACTCACCCACAACCTGAAATAAATGTGCCGAGGTTGGCCCGAACCCTCCCACAAGTAGGGCCAGCCCACACATCACTATTCAGGGGGTATATTTGTGTATGAAAATGGCCCATTGTTTTATATGTATGATATGCTTCATGTTTTTATGTGCTAATTTTTGTTATTAAGGATTGCAGCTGCCATTTTTGCTTGGTCTTCCTAGCTTCCTGCTTCCAGCTCTAGAGGCTGGTAGCTCAAATTGCACATTCCTAAGGGAGGAGGAGTGAGTTTTTTTGAATTCTTCAAGAGAGTGGGGAGCAGGAGAAGGTATAGAGGACAGAGCTGTGCAGACTCTGGCCCAAAGAATGAAGGATTTGTCTGAGAGAGGAAGTCAGATACCAAAGTACATGATTTCAAAAAAGGAGACAAGAAATCCTGTGTTTCTTTTAATAGAGGACTCTGTGAGTGCTTATGGCTGTATTTACATAGACCTTTCTGATAAAGCTTACTTAGTTTTTACCTTTCCTTTTCCTTTAATAATACAAATAAATAACAAATGGATTTTGATTAATGGGAATTGCATGTTTTTTGCTATCAGTTAGAGAAATAATTGCCCAGATCCAGATGGCAGTTGCTTATTGTGTGCAAAACATAGAGGGTTCTCTTTAATGTATTTTACACAGTTTTTGTTTCTGTTAAATTGAGAACTTTTTTTCGGCTTTGGTAAGAATAGTCTAGTAATGACAGTGAGACCTATGGCAGGTTTGAATGCCTTTGGCTACTTTTTGAGTTATGGTAAATCAATAGAAACCTACATATTCATTTTTTTTTAAATATACTATTATGATATTACATATATACTATTTACTATAAATAGTGATAAAAAGAATTAAGCTTCAGGGTGTGGAACCCCTTGTTATTAATCAAATTGGTTGATGGAAACAGGGAGAAGGCTGAGGTTCTAAACCACTTTCCTTCTTCTGTTTACACCAGTGGGAACCAGTAAAGGCTTTCTTTTTAATATACAGTTCAGTTAACTAAAGGAGTAAAGCATTTAAATGTAAACAATGGTCCAGGGCCTGATGAGTAATAAAGAGGTTTAGCTGTGTTTTGGCAAAATTTTATATGGTGCCATTTAAAAAAGGATCCCGTTCTCTGCCAGTTAACTTTGGCAGCTGTAATAGGAAAGTTATTAGGGGTTTTAGTGGGTCTGCTTGGACCAATGTTGTTAGTGGGTAACTGAGGGTAACTGAGGTTGGCATAGTGTGTTGCCTTTGTGTTTGCCGATGCCACTAGGTTGTTCAAAATAATAGGTTGCATGGAGGGGTTCCACAATAGACTAAATTGGGGGACTGGGCAGCAAACTGGCAGATGAAGTTCAATGTGCTTAATTAATTAGTAATGGAAGTGTCTTGCAAAGGATTTGATGGTTATTGTGAATAATAGACTTTGCAACTCTCATCAATGTCAGTCCGTGCCTGCTGTCTAGTAGTTCAAGGGGTGTTGATCTACGGGATAAAAATATAATTTTGCCTTTTATACTTGAGTATACAGGGCAGTTTTATACATCTTTTATATGCAATGCCTTATAGGGTATTGGTGAGTAGGAACATTTGCAGACTTTTTTTTTTACTAAAACTATTTATAAAGTATTACAGTATAATTGTTATGTTTTTATACTTACTACATTACCTTTCCTCTCCCAGTAATCTGCTGAGCTCATTTGAATTAGAGATGCACCGAATCCAGGATTCGGCCTTTTTTGGCAGGGGTCGGACGAATCCTTGGTCCTGGCCAAACCAAATCCCAATTAACATAAATTAGCATATGCTAATTAGCATTCAGAAGGGTTAAATGTTAGGGAAAACATTTTTTTACCCCTTCCTGATCCTAATTATCTTATGCTAATTAGGCTTCGGATTTGGTTTGGTATTCGGCCGAATACATCGGGGTGGATTAGGGGGTTCGGCCGAGTACATCGGGGTGGATTCAGGGGTTTGACCGAACCCAAAAAACTGGGTTCGGCGCATCCCTAGTTTGAATACTTACTAAATCATGAGCTCTGTATAAACAACCCCCTCACTTTGCAGAAATCCATTATATCGGGGGTTTTATCTGTGCCCTGTAATCTCATTAACTACATCCTTTCCTTGTAGAATTGCTCACAAGAACCAGTAAACTGGAATGTACAACTTGTTTCAATGTCTCTCTTTCCCCAGTTGAGATAAATAGCAAAAATAGATAATTTCGGTATTCGGCCAAATACATCGGGGTGGATTAGGGGGTTTGGCCGAATACATCAGGGTGGATTCAGGGGTTCGGCCGAACCCAAAAAACTGGGTTCGGTGCATCCCTAGTTTGAATACTTACTAAATCATGAGCTCTGTATAAACAACCCCCTCACTTTGCAGAAATCCATTATACCAGGGGTTTTATCTGTGCTCTGTAATCTCATAAACTACCTCCTCCTTGTAGAATTGCTCACAAGAACCAATGAACTGGAATGTACAACTTGTTTCAATGTCTCTCTTTCCCCAGTTGAGATAAATAGCAAAAATAGATAATTTCGGTATTCGGCCAAATACATCGGGGTGGATTAGGGGGTTCGGCCGAATACATCGGGGTGGATTCAGGGGTTCGGCCGAACCCAAAAAACTGGGTTCAGCGCATCCCTATTTTGAATACTTACTAAATCATGAGCTCTGTATAAACAACCCCCTGACTTTGCAGAAATCCATTATACCGGGGGGTTTTATCTGTGCTCTGTAATCTCGTTAACTACCTCCTCCTTGTAGAATTGCTCAAAAGAACCAATGAACTGGAATGTACAGCTTGTTTCAATGTCCCTCTTTCCCCAGTTGAGATAAATAACAAAAACCAATAGATAATTCTTAATTGAAACTTTGTTCAGTACAAGTCCTATTCATATTACACAACTGAGGGGGCTTAGATGTCATCTTGGATGGACATAATATCCAGTGCAAGTTTGTGTGCACACATAAGGGCTATTTAATGGTCAGTGCTGCTGAGAAATACACTGTATGGTTCAACTTGATGGACAGCTCATATTTTTTTTTTTAAACAAAATTCCCATGTGTAATGACTTATTTTATTAAATAATCATCGCTCAGGGCTGTGATTAAATCAGTACTGCAATGTCAATTATTTGTTTGCACTAAAGACAACCCGGAATGGTATAGAACAAAAATTAAATTAATATAGGGCAGTCATCTTATTTAATTAATTGAAATAAATACCATTAAAGTAATTAATGGCTGTCATTTCACCATATCATTTTACCGTATTGACACAAACCTCTTTCCGTGTAATCATACTGTAGTGCCGTCAACCATAGATCAGATCCTCTATCCAGAGACATCTAAATGCTTATCTGAAAGAAGGAGAATAGACAGTATCCAATAGCGGGTCGACAAGATGTATTTTGAAATAACGCAACATGGAACCGCGTTTATTTGAATGACAATAGCCAATTAATATCTAGTGATTAATTGCAATGACCCAGCTAGCCCCTTCAGCCTAGGTATTATGACTCTGTATCAGATTGGCACGAAGATGTGTTTTTTCAGAGGAATATCGCAAAGCAGAAGGTCCTGGGTTGGGGGAGGTGGAAAGAAATAAATCATTGTAGTTTGAGGAACAGTAATCCTTGTTGAGGATTTTGGCTGATTGATATAAATAACATCGTCCCCACCATCTGTCCGAAGAGGGACCTTTCCAGTTAGTGCTAAGCTACAACGGCAGAATAATTAATGAATGGTGTCCTTTGTGCTGGTAATAAAGACAAGACAAATTATGTTATAATCCAACTGCTGCTCATTTGTTACAGCCAAATAAAATGTCAAATAAAAGTGAGGGGGCCAGTGTGTTTGTTTAATAGACTACAAGCTACCTGTTCCTATTGCCGGCAGCATATGAATGTTGCGTTCTGTGCAATTGCCCTCAATATCATTTTGCTGAGAGATTCTCTGCTTGTTTTTTTATATATGTTGCTATTACTTTGGAGGCTGAAATAACTATGACATTGAGTTTATTATTTAACCTCTTTCTTTCCTTCCTACCTACTTACCTACATACAGTATTTGCACTTTCGCTATAAAGTGTAGATCCTCCCTAGCAATTGCCATAATGTTAGTCTCTAAGAGGTATATGTTGCTCATAGCAGCCAATCAGATGCTTTGCTTTGGTTTTCTAACTGTTGATATCTAATTGCTGATTGGTTGCCCTGGGTAACATCACTAGTGATGGGCGAAATGTTTCGCCAGGCATGGATTCGCGGCGAATTTCCGCGTTTCGCCATTGGCGGATTGTTTCACGAAACGGCTGGAAAAATTCACCGCGGAAAACTTTGCCGCACGTCCAAAAATTGTCGCCGGCATCAAAAGAATAGCCGCGCGACGAAATAATAGCCGTGCGACGAAATAATAGCCGCGCGACAAAATAATAGCCGCGGGTGACGAAACAATAGCCGCGGGACAAAACAATAGCCGCGGGCGACGAAACAATAGCCGCGGGCGACGAAACAATAGCCGCGCGACAAAATAATAGCCGTGGGCGACGAAACAATAGCTGTGCGACAAAATAATAGCCGCGGGCGACGAAACAATAGCCGCGCGACAAAATAATAGCTGCGGGCGACAAAATAATAGCTGGGGGTGACAATTTTTTTGGTCGCACGACATTTTCGCCGTTTCGTGAATTTTTCGCCGTTTCGCGGATCTTTTGAAAGATTCGCACATTTTTCGGCGAAGCGAAACGGAACAGATTGGCTCATCACTAAACATCACTAGTTCACTCCACTTTTTACGCAGCATGATAAATATACCCCTAAGTTAATGAAAGGTTTGGGGGGTTGAGAGAGTACGATCTTGAGGTTCTCAAATTATGATTAGCAAAGCGTCGAGATCACCCCATATAATTTGTCCACTGATTCACTGTTCTGTAGCTGATTAACTAAGCAGAACTCATAGCGGGTTTTTTAGAACCACTACTAAAATCATTTCCACAAAAACCACGCCACGTATGAAAATTCAGAATGAAAAAGCATGAACTAGAATGACACAGAAAAAAAGTGAAAAATGTGAATTATTTTGTATTGTCGCACAATTAAAAACATCAAAACCACCATGAAGCAAAGAAAGATCTTCCAGTTGTAAGTATCCAAGCATTCTGGATAATGGGTCCCATACCTGTACTTTGCTGCCTCTTATAGGAAAAAAGGTGCGTGATTTAAGCCAGGGGTCCCTAACCTTTTTTGCGCCACGGACCGGTTACTATAAGGAAAATTTTTCCACGGACCGGACCGGGGGAGGGGGGACGGGGGGGTGAGGGTGCAGCACAAATTGCAGGCGCGTATGTGTGTTCAATCGCGCCTCTATGCGCGGCGCGTTCATTTTACGTCCAGAATTGTTTGGTGCTTGCTGCTCCGGGGAACGCCGGCGGGCCAATCACATGCAGTCTATGGCCCGGCACCGGTCCGCGGCCTGGCGGTTGGGGATAGGGATGTAGCGAACCTCAAAAAAAAGTTTGTGAACCCGTTCGCGAACTTACGCCAAAAAGTGTGAATATTCGCGAACTTTGGAACCCCATAGACTTCAATGGGAAGGCGAACTTTAAAACCTAGAAAAGCCATTTCTGGCCAGAAAACTGATTTTAAAGTCGTTTAAAGGGTGCCACGACCTGGGCAGTGACATGCAGGAGGGGGATCAAGGGCAAAAATTTCTCTGAAAAATACTTTGTTGACACAGCGTTGCGTAAAACCGCAAAGGCAGCTGGCAGACCTAGCGGAAATATGCAGCGTTTTTTGCTATTTCGCACTATTAGCACCATGGAAACAGGATTTGCTTACACCAGTACTAGGCTGAAAAACACCATGTGTGGCTTGTGCGGCGTTTTAGGCCGATAAAAAACAAAGCGGAAAAACGCCTAAGGCGAACCCAAATTGCGAACATCGCGAAAACTTCGCGAACTTGCGTACACCCGATGTTTGCGCGAATTAGTTCGCTGGAACAGTCGCTACATCTCTAGTTGGGGACCCCTGATTTAAGCTATATTTGTATCTGCACGTTTTCCTTAATAATTACATAGAGACCTCAGCTGCTGCACCGGCTCCTACCAAACCCATTTATCAATCCCGCCAGTGACCATTTAACTGAATTAAAAGACAGAGAAGAGAATTAGAGCAGGGAAGTGTCGCTATTGTGGCGGAACCCCCTTCCCAACGCAAGGTGGCCTGTCTCTGCTTATACTCTGTTTCCTTTCCGATAGTCTAATTCCTAAAGAATCCGAGCCGTGTAAATAGCAGCTATTCCTAATTAGCAGAGAGCCGTGCCAGTGTGCCTTGCCTCTCTATACACACACACCGGCCGCCAGTTGCTAAGAGAACCAAAGTGGCAGGCTGGGATTTAGCGGGGGCTCCTAGGGGAGCTACCTACGATGGAGGGGCAGGTCTGCCACTTCCCAGAACATGCTCCTGCTGTAAAAATTCACAAACCTGGCATTTCTGCGGGCATCTGTCGCTCGCACTAATGCCAGTTCATAGTATACACACAAACATCTGCTTCCATGCACAAAGGGACGCCGAACGCTTGACAGGTCTGTGTTAGCAGCCGACGCGTGCCAGTTTTTTATGCAAACCCCCCTAATGCTTCCCGTCAAGCCATTAGAAGTGATACAATCAGCGCAGGCCCCATTAAGTCATCAGTGTCCACCTGTGATAAAGACGGCCATTTGTTTTCTTAAAGCTCGCTTAATGTCTGCTTAACTCAATTTGTCAGGAAATGTCGAACAATTTCCTCACAGTCTGAAATTTGGTCGCGGTTCAAAGTCAAAAGGCCAGATCCAGAATTATTTCCATGACACAAACAAACAGCCATTAAACCAAATCTGAGCCCCCTTTATTTTTTTTAATTTAAATAGGAATAGAACTATAATAACATGATAAAATAATAAGCCTTTTGCAGGTAAGCTCTATGGGGCAGGGACCTCCATCCTCTTGTGTCTTTGACTCTTATTGCAACTGTATCTTGTATTTATTTGTATTTATTGTTATACTTTGTATTTATCTATTATTATCTTAATAACCCCCTGTTTGTATTAATGAATTCTACTGTACAGCGCTGCGTACATAAGTAGCACTTTATAAATAAAGACATACATACATACAGGAATTTGCACTGTAAAGGAAGGAAAAGACATGAAGGAAAGGAATCGGTGTGTATTTGGGAGGGGGAGTTGCAGCAGAACATAGAGCAGCCCCATTGCACACAATGAAACATTGTTTGTTGGCAATTTTAAAAGTGCACTGACAATTCGAAGAGTCGTTAAACTTCCTAATGCTCAAATAAAAATGTTATGTACAGGTATTGGACCCCTGATCCAGAAACCCATTATCCAGAAGGTTCCGAATTACGGAAAGGCCATCTCCCATAGACTCCATTTTAATCAAATAATTTACATTTTTGAAAATGGTTTCCCTTTTCTCTGTAATAATAAAACAGTACCTGTACTTGATCCCAACTAAGATATAATTACCCCTTATTGGGGGAAGAACAGCCCTATTGGGTTTATTTAATGGTTAAATGATTCCCTTTTCTCTGTAATAATAAAACAGTACCTGTACTTGATCCCAACTAAGATATAATTACCCCTTATTGGGGGCAGAACAGCCCTATTGGGCTTATTTAATGGTTAAATGATTCCCTTTTCTCTGTAATAATAAAACAGTACCTGTACTTGATCCCAACTAAGATATAATTACCCCTTATTGGGGCAGAACAGACCTATTGGGTTTATTTAATGGTTAAATGATTCCCTTTTCTCTATACTAATAAAACAGTACCTGTACTTGATCCCAACTAAGATATAATTACCCCTTATTGGGGGCAGAACAGCCCTATTGGGTTTATTTAATGGTTAAATGATTCCCTTTTCTCTGTAATAATAAAACAGTACCTGTACTTGATCCCAACTAAGATATAATTACCCCTTATTGGGGGCAGAACAGCCCTATTGGGCTTATTTAATGGTTAAATGATTCCCTTTTCTCTGTAATAATAAAACAGTACCTGTACTTGATCCCAACTAAGATATAATTACCCCTTATTGGGGGCAGAACAGCCCTATTGGGCTTATTTAATGGTTAAATGATTCCCTTTTCTCTGTAATAGTTACATAGTTACATAGGGTTGAAAAAAGACGATTGTCCATCAAGTTCAACCCATCCGAGTAAACCCAGCACACAACCTATACTTACCAATCTATACACTCACATACATAAACTATATATACAACCAGTAATACTAACTGTAGATATTAGTATCACAATAGCCTTGGATATTCTGCTTGTTCAAAAACTCATCCAGGCCCCTCTTATAGGCATTAACAGAATCTGCCATTACAACATCACTAGGAAGGGCATTCCCCAACCTCACTGCCTTACCGTAAAAAACCACCTACGCTGCTTCAAATGGAAGCTCCGTTCCTCTAATCTAAAGGGGGGGCCTCTGGATAAAACAGTACCTGTACTTGATCCCAGCTAAGATATAATTACCCCTTATTGGGGCAGAACAGCCCTATTGGGTTTATTTAATGGTTAAATGATTCCCTTTTCTCTGTAATAATAAAACAGTACCTGTACTTGATCCCAACTAAGATATAATTACCCCTTATTGGGGGCAGAACAGCCCTATTGGGTTTATTTAATGGTTAAATGATTCCCTTTTCTCTGTAATAATAAAACAGTACCTGTACTTGATCCCAACTAAGATATAATTACCCCTTATTGGGGGCAGAACAGCCCTATTGGGTTTATTTAATGGTTAAATGATTCCCTTTTCTCTGTAATAATAAAACAGTACCTGTACTTGATCCCAACTAAGATATAATTACCCCTTATTGGGGGCAGAACAGCCCTATTGGGTTTATTTAATGGTTAAATGATTCCCTTTTCTCTGTAATAATAAAACAGTACCTGTACTTGATCCCAACTAAGATATAATTACCCCTTATTGGGGGCAGAACAGCCCTATTGGGTTTATTTAATGGTTAAATGATTCCCTTTTCTCTGTAATAATAAAACAGTACCTGTACTTGATCCCAACTAAGATATAATTACCCCTTATTGGGGACAGAACAATTGGGGGAGATCCAAATTATGGAAAGACCCTAGGTCCCGAGCAGTCTGGATAATGGGTCCCATACCTGTACTAACGCATGGCTAGGAACCTTATGTAGGAACCCACAGTTTGGGTGCTTTGAGTGCTGCATCTTTAAGTAGCTGGATTTTCAGGTGTATCTATGAGAGCAAAAAGGCATTTTCTGCTAGACTTACCCCTCCTTGTATTCAGGCTGGAAACACCCTTTCATGGCTTCAAGTCCCTAGCTGGACCGCCCCACAGTCTGGAAACAACTATATTACAGTGTGAATATCGTATCCCTTTCTTTGCCTGTTTGCAGATGCACATTCCCATAAGGGGTCATTTACAAATACAACACTACGTTTGCTCTAACATGGACTCAACACAAAGTTAATATTCATGAAATTTATTCGGCCACTTGTGCCATTCCATGTTTGTCAAAAAGTCCATCTGATGTGTGCTGTTCAACCGCACCTTTTGATATAGGAGACCCTGAAGCTTCTACCCAGCTACTGTGGTTGTTCCATGGTTGTCACATCCGGTCGTATCAATAGCCACTTGTGCTCAGTGAATAAGATCCAAATGCCATGCACTAGAAATGGTTCAACCCTTAAGGTGGCCATACATGGGCCGATTCTAGCTGCCGATATGGGTCCCTTAGACCAATTCACCAGCTTTTCGGCACTAACGACGGGCCTGCCCGACTGATATCTGGCCTGAAATCGGGCAGGTTTAAAAATTTGATTGATGTGGTCCCTGAACCGTCGTTTTAATTCGATTGTTTGGCCCCAGGGCCAAACGACCAAATTAGCCCAATATTGCCCACCCATAGGTGGGGATATCGTGAGAAGGTCCACTCGCTTGGTGACCTCGCCAAATGAGCAGATCTTAGTGTGTATGGCCAACTTTGCTCTAAAAACGCTCGGTGCAACTTGTATCCAACTTGAGTCAAAATGCAAGAATACCAGCAACTAACACTTTCCACTTGCACTTGCATTTGTGAATGACCCCTATAATCTCCCTGTGCTTGAAAACAATTTGATTGCAAGTTTTATTGGGTAGGGACTTTTTGGGGGGACATTTTGTTTTATTTTCATGTTTTTCAAGTTTTCTTGCACTAAAACTCAAATTTTTTGCCCAAAAAAAAAAAAACTTTGCCAGTCAAAACTGCGACAAATCTGAAAGTAAAAATACACAATCTAAAAGCTCAAGTCAAGGTCACGTAGAAGTCAGTGGTGGCTGTCATTTTTTCAATTGGCTAATCCTTCTTTGTGTCATTGTTTTAGAGGTTTTGGGGTCTTTTTTGATGCGTTCATTTGTGCGACAAAATGAAAAAGTTGTGGTTTTCAGGTTTTTCTGCATTTTTTTCATTTGTGCTTTTTTTTTGTAAGGCTGTTTTAATAAATCACTTGGCATTTATGGTTTTAGAGAAAGTGAGAGAAAGTGAGTTTAAAAAAAAACCACGAAAAGGAGAATGTTAATAAATGGGACACCCCGTGCCATAATAATCTCAAGTAGTCATTAATCTACATAAGTAAAAATGTAACATAGAGGGGCCCATTTATTAAAATCCATTTTTTCTGGGCCTAAAACATGATATGGTATAAATTCGGAGTAACCACGATAATTTATGATGTTCTAAAATGTCTCGACAATGCTCTTATTGTTTGTACGAAAATATCGCAATTGCGTTCCGAAAGTCACAACATTTTTGTGCCGAAAAGTTTGTTATGCCACGAAAACCTTTCTGGCTTTGGAAGCCTTCCATAGGACTCAATGGGACTCGACAGATCAAACCTGGCGAAAAGATAGTCCCGATGAAAGTGTAACCAAAGCGTTAATGAATTCTGAAATTTTTGTATTCTTTGCGCAAAATGTGATTTTTTTCGTGGAAATTTACTGAAAACCACGAAAAACTTGTGGAATTTTAACGAAATTTTCGCATACACTCAGAAATGTTCTATAATTTAGAAAAAATATGAATTTAGCTCAGGATTGTTTAGTAAATGGGCCCCATAACGATAAATGTAATAATAAGTGCAAACTACCATATTGCTTTTGTTACCTGGAGAATAGAATTACCCAACATACTTACTACATGACCGTGTTTCTGTTTGTGTGAGAAATGTTACTGTATGTATGTGTGTGTTATATTGTGTGTGTTTATAGAACATATCACATCTTGTAATGCTGAGTCACAGGCCTATAATGATGAGGGAACAAAACTGCTGAAAAATTGCAAAACTGCTGAAAAATTCATGAAACTGCAACAAAATCCATGAAATGCCACTATTCTGCAACTTTTTTGATGCACACCGGGACTTATTTGCCCCAACTGCAACTTTTTTGATATGACCACAACTATTTTGATGCAACATGACACAACCGTGGCTTATTTTATGCAATTTTTTTGATGCAACTATGACTCTTTTTATGCAACCGTTACTTTGTTTTACGTCACCGTGACTTTTTCTTCAACCACTGAATTTTTTCTGCGGCAAATTTTTGCAGCAGTTTAATGGAAAAACTGTAGAATTTCACAGCGAATCCATGCCTGGCGAAAAAATCCACTCATCACAAGTGGCCTATCTAATGTATGAAATAGATCTGCATCAGAATATTCCGTTCTGCTTGTATGCGGCCAGCCCTGGGTTAGGCAGCCCTGTGCGCTGATCGGAGCAGCATGCTTTAGTTAAGGGTAGGATTTGCCATGGCGCAGGGCATATAACGCATGGCACCGTGAAGGCAAAAGGAGCGGCGTGGGAGTGAGTGCAGACCTAGGCCTGTTCTGCGCAACTATAAGATTGTTGACATCTGCCGAGGTTGGAGAGCTCAGTAAGCAGGAAATGGAGTGTCACTTTGAGTGGTAGTTTACTATTATCCTGGCATCCTAATGAAGTGTCTGGAGTACACAGAGCTTCTGGATGGCATCTTAACGCACGGATAAACAAAAGCACTTTTCTGCTTGTCACTGTCATCCATCTGCCTGCACCCTACTGCAGCCAATGGGATGGAACCCTGCCGCAATGTGCTATAAGCTATTTAGACTTGTGTATTGCATAATCAGTACCATCAAATATGGAAAAAAAAATGACTATTATAGGTTATTTCCCTCTGTCTCCGACACCTGGAGTTTGATACATGAATATTTAACTGTCCTAAAGTGCCGATTCCCCTATTAATTCCGTACGTGTAATGAGTTGCTACATTTAACCGCTCGTCAACATCAAAACCCGAGCAAATACATCTCGGCATTGAGGCAGGCGTTTGTTAAAACATCTTTTTGCTTAACGGGCGCAAGACATTTTGCCATTGACAATTAAAAGAATATTTGGTTTCAGAGCTCCTGTCCCCTCTGCAGAGATGAATATATTGACTTTCCACTCATCTATGGAACATACCATTGCATTGTCCAATATATATTTACTATAGATAGATAGATGATAGATAGATAGATAGATAGATAGATAGATGATAGATAGATAGATAGATAATATATAGATAGATAGATAGATAATACTATAGAGTTCTTTAATGTTATTATCGGCAGCACTCAGACTATTACCATTGAAATACACAGAGATACAGATTTCTCATAGCAAAGGGACATATCCTCATCCCAGGGTGCAAGTTTGAGCTGTACAATCCAGCGGGATAGCGGCGACTGTCACAGCCGTAATCCATTCTAAATAACGCTATTAGTATCCACATTCCCAAGAAAGACTGGGTAATGGCTCTCCAGAAACAATGGTCCCTCCCTTTCTTTTCAATGGCATCTTTGGAATGTATTACATGTTCTTGTGCAAAGCTCCAGCTTGAATTCAGCCTGGTTAGGAAAGAAAACGCAGAATTAAAACTCAAAATTGAATTTTATAACATAATATTTTTCACAGGTTCACAAATTTGACATTCATTTTACTTCCTATTAAATGGGATTTAAGATTCTGAGATATTAGCAGTTTTAGACAGCTTTATACTGCTTCGACAGCCATTTACTAATGCTAGATTTTTGTGGTTCAGGTTTTTATGCCAACACTCGATGGAAAAAAAAATGCAATTGTTTGACAATTTGTTATGCAACAAATCCGAATGCAAAAATAAGCCACTGGCTTTTGTATGACAATGTGAAAAAGTCGATATTTTCATGCAACAATTTGAAAAACGTTTTCAATTCAGATTTTTTAATAAATGACTGACGTTCATGGAAAAGAGTTTAGTCGTGGTTAATAAAAAGTATTAAACCATGGTTAGAAATCAGACTACAAATCACTCATGCTTAATGCCAATGCTTTTCATTTGGAGCAAATAAAACCCAAAATTTGGGGGACCCCTAGAACATTGGCTCCTAATAATGCGCACCTACAAACACTGAGTAAAGGTATGGGATCCTGTATCCGGAAACCTGTTATCCAGAAGGTTCCGGATTACAGGAACGCCATCAACCAGAGACTCCATTATAAGCAAATAATTCTAATTTTTCTTTTTCTCTGTAATAATAAAACAGTACCTGTACTTGATCCCAACTAAGATATAATTACCCCTTATTGGGGGCAGAACAGCCTTATTGGGTTTATTTAATGGTTAAATGATTCCCTTTTCTCTGTAATAATAAAACAGTACCTGTACTTGATCCCAACTAAGATATAATTACCCCTTATTGGGGCAGAACAGCCCTATTGGGTTTATTTAATGGTTAAATGATTCCCTTTTCTCTGTAATAATAAAACAGTACCTGTACTTGATCCCAACTAAGATATAATTACCCCTTATTGGGGCAGAACAGCCCTATTGGGTTTATTTAATGGTTAAATGATTCCCTTTTCTCTGTAATAATAAAACAGTACCTGTACTTGATCCCAACTAAGATATAATTACCCCTTATTGGGGCAGAACAGCCCTATTGGGTTTATTTAATGGTTAAATGATTCCCTTTTCTCTGTAATAATAAAACAGTACCTGTACTTGATCCCAACTAAGATACAATTAATCCTTATTGGATGAAGAACACTCATATTGGGGTTATTTTATTTTTAAAATATTTTTTTAGTAAGCTGAAAGTATGGAGATCCAAATTACAGAAAGATCCCTTATCCGGAAAACCCCAGGTCCCGAGCATTCTGGATAATGGGTCCCATACCTGTACCATCAAACACAAGAATTGAGTGTAAGGGGTTTCTGAGGCTGCTAATCACAAGGGGAGGCTCATTTATTCCTTATCAAATTTCTGAAGAAACCTTCAAAAAAACCCGAGACTTGAGTCTTATCCACAATCACAATTTGAATTGAAAAAAAAATTAATGTTTACAACAATAAAACGGCTCGAATGTTGAAAACAGACCTCCAGTTGACTTCTACGGAATGTTTTCAGGTTTTATCTGAATTTTTAAAATTTTGTTTCAATTCTTAATCCTCGGAAAACTCGAAATTAAAAAATTCCAATTTTTTTTCTAAATTTTCTTTAATCATGGAAAAAGTTTTGACCCTTAGAAAATTACAGAAAGATCCCTTATTCGGGAAAACCCCAGGTCCCGAGCATTGTGGATAATGGATCCCATACCTGTACCCATCAAACACAGGGGGTTTCTGAGGTGGAGGCTCATTTATTACTTTTCAATTTTTTGACGAAAACCTGCAAAAAAAAACCAGAGAAAAAAAAAACTTAATCCTGTTATTTACAATAAATCACTTGAATGTTGAAAACAGACCTCTCGTTGACTTCTACAGAATGTTTCCAGGTTTTAGTTGGCATATTTTGTTTCACCTGAATTTTCAAAATTTTGTTTCAATTCCTAAATCTTGGGAAAACTCGAAATTCAAAAATTCAGAATTGCATTTTTCTAAATTTTCTTTAATCGCGGAAAAAGTGTGACTGATCTTAAACTTTAACAGATTGGACCCTTAGTAAATTACAGATGTTGCCAGTAACTTTCAATTGACTCTTTACACGTTTCAAAGGGAATTAAAAAAAAAAAAAAAAACACTTTCTTTTTAGGACAAAACTATCTCTCTTCACCTGCGTTCTGTGCTTTATATTAAGTGAACACTTAGGGATGTGTAAAATATTTCACACTTAAGAATGGTGTAAAAAGTGATGTCAAATAAATGGCATATTTATAAAGCCTGGGCGAATTAACGATTCATCACGATGGCGGAAATAATTCATTACACAATTCTAATTGCAGTATCTATAAAGGTGTGTGTTTTCTTTAACACCAGACTAACACCTACAATGATGCCATTATTTTACACCACCTCAAACTGTGATGTTAAATGCTGTTAAAAGTAGACCTGGCAGCATTGCAGTTGTGTTTCAAGGCACTTTTTAACACTTTATTTATGCAAGATTTTTACACCACGCTACATATATGCTAAAATCCATTACACGTTTTTACAGCTGTGCATGATTTTACACGACTAACCTTGGAGTTGGGTTGTGGATCCTGACATACCTTCATAAATACATCCTTCAACGTGGGTTCCATTGCCCTCTTCCTTTAGGTTTTATTTTGGGGCAACGTAAGAAAATAAATATTGTCAGGTCTGTTTGGTAGATGATTGGAATATGCCTATAATGCCTTTGGTTCTTATGTTATGTGGTGGGTACAGCAGAATGGCCCAATTATTTTGGTTATTTTGGTTGACCAACAGTATAGGAACTCAATGTTGCACCAGCTAAATTACCCAATTCCTCTCAAAGGCAAGAATCCCCATTTGTGTCCAACTGACTAACCAGTGGAAATCTTTTGCCACTGATTTCTGGTACACAATTGTGTATTTGGTTACATTGCAAATTTGCAAAGGAACATGGGTAAAAAGCAAAACTAATTGCACTCATATTTTGCCGTTTCCACTCCTTAAGTAAATGATCTTGAATTCTCCTTGTCTGTAAACAAGCCTTAAGGTGACCATACTGTACATTGCCCAATTTTAGCTGCTGTTATTGCGCCTTTAGACTTATCTGCCGTGAATGGGCATGAATGACGGGCCTCCCTGACCGACATTTGGCCTGAGGTTGGGCAGATCTGGATCAGGCAAGTTTGATTTTTCCGTCGGATCGGGGACCGCATTGACTCATTGATAAGGTCCCCAAACCGACTGGGTCCCTGAACCGCCCTAGGGCCAAATAACTGAACTGGCCCGATATCACCCACCCATAGGTGGGCATATCGGGAGAAGATCTGCTCACTTGACGACCTCACCAAGCAAGCGGATCTCACTATGTATGGCCAGCTTTGGAACTACAAAAACACATATGAGAGAGACTTCATTGAGTATCACACTCATTTTGCTAGAATGGCGTTCCATGTAAGCTAGATGGTTAGTCTACTCCATCTGTATGGAGAAGCCCAATATAAAGATTCCATATTGCAACAAATGAAAGATTAAATCACAAGCCAACCGCATCTGTGAGCCAAAACAGGATTTTGCGCAAAATCCTTATTATATTGTATAGTAGTTAACGTATTTGCTTAATTACTTTTTTCAGTTATTTCTTATACATAAACACAGATCAAATAGAGAGCATTAAAAATGCAAACAGTTGTTTTTGTAGAAAATATTTGCTCTTCACGCTGTTTAGAATGATCCCAACATTAGGAAGAAGCTGTATATTCTACAGTATTGCTGTCCCCCTTGTTAATTTGTAGGGGAAACTATCTCCAAAGCAGTAAAGACCAATCAGAATGGGCCAGACAGGCATATTCCGCAGATAATATTCTCTGAGTGAATAACCTAACGTTATCTGTACAAAAATATCTCCTACAAGGTCATATCCAAGTTTGTACTCAAATACATTCCTCTACGGCTGAAGAAATAAATATGTTCCTTTATCAATATCAGATTGGGAAACAGGCAAACAGAATCTCATAAACCGCTTTGTACAAAAAGAGGAAAGGTAGATAATTCAGGGGGAAAAAAAAAAAAAAATCATATTACGCTTTTTAGTGCATCAGTGCTCAATATTTTCTAGGGACTTAAAAGAGCAAACTGCAGAAAAAGTACAAGCTCAGCGGCTTTATGTGGCTGAATGGTGAAATGTGACTATGTGATTTATAATGAGAAAAGGTATCTCCAACACACAATTTTCTACCTAGCTGCAAATAATAATTCATAGTGATGTCCCTTCCAGATAAAAGACCTTTTTGTGTGTAAAGCCTATGTGGTAAAATGATCATGATAAATGTCAGACCACTGCAGGTAACGGCTTTACAAACCATTAAGATTAGCTAGACCCCTTCTTTTTTTTTTTTTTCAATGATAACAGTAACCATGTAGTGACTCTATGTGGTAATAATATCTCAGTTCTGATAAATGCCGCCGGCAGACAGAGGTGTTTATCATTTAAGTTCAGAAATGCTGACTAAAGTTCCCACATGTTGACTGTTTCTTTCTTGCTTCAACAATAGATTAACAATACAATACTGCGAAAAAAATATATATATGGCCATTCTGTTTCCAACTTCACTTTTTTCTACCATCCTATTCCGGTTTTTCTTTTCTTGCCGTAAGTTGAGTCAAGCTGATCTCGAGAACCGAGGATTTATGGGGGAATGTGATAGTCATAAACGGAAAAACAATGTGCACAAATAAGAATAAAAATTATTTTTTAATCATGTGAATAGTAAAAAAAATGAAGCAAGAAGGGGTAGTAGTAAGAAGTACAGGTATCGGACCCCTTGTCCGGAAACCCGTTATCCAGAAAGCTCCGAATTATGGAAAGCCCGTCTCCCATAGACTCCATTTTAATCAAATAATTCAGAATTTTTCTCTGTAGTAATAAAACAGTACCTTGTACTTGATCCCAACTAAGATATAATTACCCCTTATTGGGGGCAGAACAGTCCTATTGGGTTTATTTAATGGTTAAATGATTCCCTTTTCTCTGTAATAATAAAACAGTACCTGTACTTGATCCCAACTAAGATATAATTACCCCTTATTGGGGGCAGAACAGTCCTATTGGGTTTATTTAATGGTTAAATGATTCCCTTTTCTCTGTAATAATAAAACAGTACCTGTACTTGATCCCAACTAAAATATAATTACCCCTTATTGGGGGCAGAGTAGCCCTATTGGGTTTATTTAATGGTTAAATGATTCCCTTTTCTCTGTAATAATAAAACAGTACCTGTACTTGATCCCAACTAAGATATAATTACCCCTTATTGGGGGCAGAACAGCCCTATTGGGTTTATTTAATGGTTAAATGATTCCCTTTTCTCTGTAATAATAAAACAGTACCTGTACTTGATCCCAACTAAGATATAATTACCCCTTATTGGGGGCAGAACAGCCCTATTGGGTTTATTTAATGGTTAAATGATTCCCTTTTCTCTGTAATAATAAAACAGTACCTGTACTTGATCCCAACTAAGATATAATTACCCCTTATTGGGGGCAGAACAGCCCTATTGGGTTTATTTCATGGTTAAATGATTCCCTTTTCTCTGTAATAATAAAACAGTACCTGTACTTGATCCCAACTAAGATATAATTACCCCTTATTGGGGGCAGAACAGCCCTATTGGGTTTATTTAATGGTTAAATGATTCCCTTTTCTCTGTAATAATAAAACAGTACCTGTACTTGATCCCAACTAAGATATAATTACCCCTTATTGGGGGCAAAATAATCCTATTGGATTTGATTAATGTTTTATTGATTTTTTTAGTAGACTTAAGGTATGGAGATCCAAATTACGGAAAGACCCCTTCTCTGAAATACCCTTGGTCCCGAGCATTCTGGATAACAGGTCCTATACCTGTACGACAAACTAGATACCATTACCCTAAAATTATTGATCGTCCTACTGATGCCTGTCAATCTTACCTACTATGTAATAATGTACATTTTTACATTTTCTATTTATAATGTTTTCAAAAATAAAATTATTCCCCCGCGTACAAATTCTGTTGCCGTAAATTTCCAGCACATTAAAAAATGCTTTTAGATTTATAACGTCATTGTTGCACGCAGAGCCTGGCACAATCCTGTCACACTGGGCTATTGGAGAGAAGATTTATTTTCCTGAAGGACCACATAGAAAGCCCCTTGTTAGATGGCAAAGGAGAATCTCACATTGCTGTTATTGATTCTATCTGATTTTTAGAAAGCAATGAAATTGGAATATTTCGGTAGAACTCGGTCAGTCCCATTTTGGGAAAGTGAATGTTGCTACAAGGACATATGAAGAGCAACCTCTAGCAATAGATGTCATTCCTGTTTTGGGAGTAGCGCTTAATTGCTGCTCTTAATGTCCTATTAAGTGACTGAGTAAATTCCAGCTGTGAGCATCTGATAAATCATTTTGTGTTCGGCAAGCAGTGCTTTCTAAGTACAGTGAAAGAATTCTAAATGGACTTCCATTTAAACACCAATAGGGTGAATTTTCTTAAGCAATTTTTCATTAGTTTTGCATGAAACTCCTACATAAGTTTAAATATATTTTGATACTCGGGCCATATTTTGCAGAAATGTCATTGCTGTGAAATAATCAGTCAAATTCTAATGGAATCTACACTCACATACAGACCCACACTGACCTATCTATCCACTCACATACAGACCCATACTGACCTATCTATCCACTCACATACAGACCCACACTGACCTATCCACTCACATACAGACCCATACTGACCTATCCACTCACATACAGACCCATACTGACCTATCCACTCACATACAGACCCACACTGACCTATCTATCCACTCACATACAGACCCATACTGACCTATCTATCCACTCACATACAGACCCACACTGACCTATCCACTCACATACAGACCCACACTGACCTATCTATCCACTCACATACAGACCCATACTGACCTATCTATCCACTCACATACAGACCCATACTGACCTATCTATCCACTCACATACAGACCCATACTGACCTATCCACTCACATACAGACCCACACTGACCTATCTATCCACTCACATACAGACCCATACTGACCTATCTATACACTCACATACAGACCAATACTGACCCATCTATCCACTCACATACAGACCCATACTGACCTATCTATCCACTCACATACAGACCCACACTGACCTATCTATCCACTCACATACAGACCCATACTGACCTATCTATCCACTCACATACAGACCCATACTGACCTATCTATCCACTCACATACAGACCCATACTGACCTATCCACTCACATACAGACCCATACTGACCTATCTATACACTCACATACAGACCCACACTGACCCATCTATCCACTCACATACAGACCCACACTGACCTATCCACTCACATACAGACCCATACTGACCTACACTGACCTATCTATCCACTCACAGATTTTAGTATCACAATAGCCTTGGATATTCTGCTTGTTCAAGGCTATTGTGATACTAAAATCTCCAAAATCTTCTTTAATATTCCACAGAAAGGTGGAAAACCCTGGCTCAAAAATGGAACTTATCCCCAGATATATTAATATATACTAATATATACCTTACTCAGTATATTAACCCTAATAACTATTTATTTGAAACTATTATGCCTATGCCTTCTTGTATGGTACTATTTTCAGTCTCTCTTGAGTCACGTCACATGTTTTTCATTAAGATGAGCATATTCATGTCTTAGTTTTACCTGATTTCCTAACCAATACTTTTACCTTATTATCTTTACCTCAGAACTGCAGGAAAGTCATCTTCGTGTCAAAGCGCTGAGAGACCTTGTGTGGAACTTACCACCGGCCAACCGCAACACCATGAAAGCTCTTTTTGAGCATCTCAGAAAGTAAGTTGCCACTCTCCCTTACTACATTTTTACTTTCTCTCATTGCCTACTTGGGTCACTACCTAAAACAAACGCAAGGGATATCATCACAAAACCCAGACATTATGCTCGGTACAAACTGGGTATCTTTCTACTCTTTTCCTTTTTTTTTTTGCTGAGTCTGTAAACAGCAGCAGGATCCAATCAAAGTGTGGCCCGGCTCCATTAACTCACAGAGTCACGCTCTAATTGGAGCCTGCTGTGCATGACTTTGAAGGGAAATTAAGAAACTAACACATGATCCAAGTAATGATTTTACTACCTCTTAAATATATTTGGAAAGTCATTTTAACTCTGTGTTGCTTAAGTCATTTGTTTAGAAAAGGTGTTAACAGTCCGAAGGAGTTGAACTTTCTTGTTCTGGTTATTTGTTCCATTTCCTAAACATCAAAAATAATAAAGCTCAGAAGTAGGTGGAATAGATATTGTATATGTCCAACTTTAAAAGGGAATGTTCTCCCTCACTTTTAAGAGTTTTTTTGTATTATTTTCTCTCCTTTTCTAACTAAAACCCTAAAATTGGGTTGTCAAGGACAGGCATACTCACCAGGAGATGTAATCTTGAACATATAACTATAAGCAGGAGTCTTTCAGCTATACGGTATTCATGGACAAGTCAAAAGGGTTGAGGAGACCGCCTCATACGTATGAAAATAGACCATAGGGATTTTGGGAACAAATTCCTTAAGGCTCATTCATCCAATAGGCTAAAGCTCCCCCACTGGGTTTTAAAGCAAAATCCAGGATAATAGCTGATCAGATTCCCAACTACAGACCGGTTTCACCCTTCTTGGGGCTCATCAGTGTAGGGCAGGGTTTTCTAATCTGACCTGGTAGAGCCAGGAGTGGGGATCCACCAACAAATCATTAGGATCGAGGAGACCGCCTCATACAGATACAAATAAACAAAAGGAATTCTGGGAAATGAATTCCAAAGAGCTCCAAGAAAATCCAATTTACATGGGTTTATCCTATAGGCTAACGCTCCCCCACTGGGTTTTAAAGCAAAATCCAGGATAATAGCTGATCAGATTCCCAACTACAGACCGGTTTTGCCCTTCTTGGGGCTCATCAGTGTAGCGCAGGGTTTTCTGATCAGCTTAGGTAGAGCCAGGAGTGGGAATTCATGAACAAGACAAAAGGATTGAGGAGACCGCCTCATACATATGCAAATAGACCAAAGGGATTCTGGGAACAAATTCCTTAAGGCTCCTAAAAAAATCCCATTTACATGGGTTTATCCTATAGGATAAAGTTCACCCACTGGGTTTTTGAAGCAAAAGCCAGGATAATAGCTGATCAGATTCCCAACTACAGACCGGTTTCACCCTTCTTGGGGCTCATCAGTGTAGTGCAGGGTTTTCTGATCAGCTTAGGTAGAGCCAGGAGTGGGGATCCACAAACAAATCATTAGGATTCAGGAGACCACCTCATACAGATACAAATAAACAAAAGGAATTCTGGGAAATGAATTCCCAAGAGCTCCAAGAAAATTCCATTTATATGGGTTTATCCTATAGGCTAAAGCTCACCCATGGGGTTTTTGAAGCAAAAGCCAGGATATTAGCTCATCAGATTCCCAACTACAGACCGGTTTTACCCTTCTTGGGGCTCATCAGTGTAGTGCGGGGTTTTCTGATCAGCTTAGGTAGAGCCAGAAGTGGGGATCCACAAACAAATCATTATGATTCAGGAGACCGCCTCATACAGATAAACAAAAGGAATTCTGGGAAATGAATTCCCAAGAGCTCCAAGAAAATTCCATTTATATGGGTTTATCCTATAGGCTAAAGCTCACCCATGGGGTTTTTGAAGCAAAAGCCAGGATATTAGCTCATCAGATTCCCAACTACAGACCGGTTTTACCCTTCTTGGGGCTCATCAGTGTAGGGCAGGGTTTTCTGATCAGCTTAGGTAGAGCCAGGAGTGGGAATTCATGAACAGTCAAAAGAGTTGAGGAGACCGCCTCATACGTATGCTATAAGGTAGGATAAGTAAGGTGACACCCCTACAGGAATGACAACTGTCCATGGTAACTGTTACCATATAACCTTTAGTGCTGATGTTATGGCTTAAACTGAATGTTTGGTTCTTTGAGGGAGAGTTCAGTAGCACACAGAACTAGAACCCTCATTTAAGAACCAAAACAACATAATGATTAAAGGAAAGGTATAAAGGGGCAAGATGAGGCAAAACAGTGTAAGACAAAGTCTTCCAACATAATGAAGAGGATCATCTCTACCTAATATAACAACATGGCGTCAAATCATTTCATATCACATTTTTTTAAAAATAAGCAGAAAGAGTTACCATGAATAACTTTCACTTCTTATTAAAGTAGAATAAGATCTTTTTTTTCTTGTGAACATAAATGTCATTTATTACCCTGCCTGCATACGGTATTAATTAAAAAAAATGATAATTAGTGATAATTAAACAGCAGTCGTTCCTTAAATGATGCAAAATAAATAGTCATTGGTTTTAGCAAACACCTTAGTTCACAGGTTTCGGTGATGATTGGCATCTAATGTGATCATTATTAACATCTACCCCAGGTAAAATATACATTCTGTGACTCTAAATAATTTCTCACTTACCTTAAATCACGGAATTTAGCTTTGCGTATGGAATTGTATCACGCAAATTGAAACTGACATTATATGCTGATAATGAAATAACCGGAGGGCATTCACTGCAGCACTAACAGTCTCTTTGAGAAATCAGAGGCAGCGCAGTCTGAGGCTTGAACTGAAATATTTAGGTTGTGACTTTGTCTATGGGGGGTTATAAAAGATAATATGGAGTAATATATATTTTTCAACATATTCATAAAGTAAAATATAGGGTGAATGCACAGTACATAATGCAAAATGCCTTGTAATGATTCCCTTTTCTCTGTAATAATAAAACAGTACCTGTACTTGATCCCAACTAAGATATAATTACCCCTTATTGGGGCAGAACAGCCCTATTGGGTTTATTTAATGGTTAAATGATTCCCTTTTCTCTGTAATAATAAAAAAGTACCTGTACTTGATCCCAACTAAGATATAATTACCCCTTATTGGGGGCAGAACAGCCCTATTGGGTTTATTTAATGGTTAAATGATTCCCTTTTCTCTGTAATAATAAAAAAGTACCTGTACTTGATCCCAACTAAGATATAATTACCCCTTATTGGGGGCAGAACAGCCCTATTGGGTTTATTTAATGGTTAAATGATTCCCTTTTCTCTGTAATAATAAAACAGTACCTGTACTTGATCCCAACTAAGATATAATTACCCCTTATTGGGGGCAGAACACTCCTATTGGGTTTATTTAATGGTTAAATGATTCCCTTTTCTCTGTAATAATAAAACAGTACCTGTACTTGATCCCAACTAAGATATAATTACCCCTTATTGGGGCAGAACAGCCCTATTGGGTTTATTTAATGGTTAAATGATTCCCTTTTCTCTGTAATAATAAAACAGTACCTGTACTTGATCCCAACTAAGATATAATTACCCCTTATTGGGGGCAGAACAGACCTATTGGGTTTATTTCATGGTTAAATGATTCCCTTTTCTCTGTAATAATAAAACAGTACCTGTACTTGATCCCAACTAAGATATAATTACCCCTTATTGGGGGCAGAACAGTCCTATTGGGTTTATTTACTGTTTAAATAATTTTATATATTTATATTAATATTTTTTATATTTTTTAGTAGACATAAGGTATAGAGATCCAAATTATAAAAAGACCCCTTATCCGGAAAACCCGAGGTCCCGAGCATCCTGGATAACAAGTCCCATACCTGTAGTTATAGATTTTGAAATAAAATTGCCTCAGTATGGGTGAATGTTATAGAACAAAATAAAGTCATTCCAATTATTTACAAACCATTAATATGATATATGTGTTATTCCTAACTATATAGTAATAAATGTAAATAATATCAGTTTGGAGGAAAATCGGATGAAAAAATCTAAAGCATTTTTAATGCAAAAAGCGACATTATTTTGTCACATTTCAGAAGCTTAATTTTAAAAAAAAGCTCAGACTCGCAGCCTTTTCATTATTTTCAGTCTGCAAATGGTTATGATCTGTCAAAAGCTGCAGGAAAGCCTAAGAATATGGGAGGTAACAATGTGTTGGAAATCTGCTATTTTGCTTTGGGTTTGGGGTCAGCTGTAAACTAATAAAAAGATAAAAGAAAAAAAAATGTTGGAAGGATTTGCACCAACGGGCAACGGATTGAGATCAATTAAGGGAAACCGTGAGTGTATGGACTTTTATTGTTAGCTGTAAATTCATGGGCGCAACGTCTTCTGCTAAAACCCACCCTTCCAAGGGAACACCAATGGGTCACTCATTAAGGGTGGAATTGGTTCAATGTGCAATTCAGTGCCTTATTGGGCTTTGATGGTTAAAAAAAAAATGTGAAAAAGCATTAGATTTAAAAGTAATAGTAGAAGAAAAAACAAAAACTTCATTATGTATTAGGACGCAGCTAGCCTAAAATAAATTAAATAAGGAGCTACAAAATTTTCATATTTTGTTTTACTGCCTATAGCTTGAGAAAAATACAAATGACAGAGTATGAATTGTAAAAAGCTATATAAATATTTCTAGCCTTAGTTTTACTCCATGTACGAGAAGTCATTTCCAAACCATTCTGACACCAATTATTTTCTTTCAGAATTTCTAATTATTCATTAGATTATTTAATTATATTGCTATAATTATTTATATTAAGTATAATGTCAGTATAACAGTATATATATATATATACATACATACAGGTATGGGATCTGTTATCCAGTAACCTGTTATCCAGACAGCTCTCCCATAGACTCCATTTTAATCAAATACAGCTATGGGACCTATCATCCAGAATGCTCGGGACCTGAGGTTTTCCGGATAAGGGGTCTTTCCGTAATTCGGATCTCCTTACCTTATGTCTCCTAGAAAAAATATTTAAACAGTAATTAAACTCAATAGGATTGTTCTGCCCCCAATAAGGGGTAATTATATCTTAGTTGGGATCAAGTACAGGTACTGTTTTATTATTACAGAGAAAAGGGAATCATTTAACCATTAAATAAACCCAATAGGGCTGTTCTGCCCCAATAAGGGGTAATTATATCTTAGTTGGGATCAAGTACAGGTACTGTTTTATTATTACAGAGAAAAGGGAATCATTTAACCATTAAATAAACCCAATAGGGCTGTTCTGCCCCCAATAAGGGGTAATTATATCTTATTTGGGATCAAGTACAGGTACTGTTTTATTATTACAGAGAAAAGGGAATCATTTAATCATTAAATAAACCCAATAGGGCTGTTCTGCCCCCAATAAGGGGTAATTATATCTTAGTTGGGATCAAGTACAGGTACTGTTTTATTATTACAGAGAAAAGGGAATCATTTAACCATTAAATAAACCCAATAGGGCTGTTCTGCCCCCAATAAGGGGTAATTATATCTTATTTGGGATCAAGTACAGGTACTGTTTTATTATTACAGAGAAAAGGGAATCATTTAACCATGAAATAAACCCAATAGGGCTGTTCTGCCCCCAATAAGGGGTAATTATATCTTAGTTGGGATCAAGTACAGGTACTGTTTTATTATTACAGAGAAAAGGGAATCATTTAACCATTAAATAAACCCAATAGGGCTGTTCTGCCCCCAAAAAGGGGTAATTATATCTTAGTTGGGATCAAGTACAGGTACTGTTTTATTATTACAAATAAAATTATTATTATAGTTAATTGAAATGGAGTCTATGGGAGATGGCCTTTCCGTAATTTGGAACTTTCTGGATAATAGGTTTCCGGATAAGGGGTCCGATACCTGTAATTCAGAATTAATTGAGCCTTATTGGATGCAAAACAATCCTGTTGGGTTTGATTTATGTTTTATTGATTTTTATTGACTTAAGGTATGGAGATCCATATTATTGGTCCTGAGCATTCTGGATAATGGGTCCCTATACCTGTATGTGTATACATATATATATATATATATATATAAAATTAGAATTTTATTGTTCTACACACAGTGATACTGTGTGCAAAAAAAAAAGAATAGTTGAATTTGAAAGGAAAGGGGACATAATCAATATTTTCATGTCATCTAGATACATGAGACATCCATTCTAGAAAACCACTAATTCTGAATAGCAGAAACAGCTAATTTATAAACAAACAGTGGCACTTTTGATTCACGTCATTGCTCCGTCAGATTCCTACAAAAGCTGCCGAAACCAATAGAGCGTATTTCATGAGGTTTGCTCACATTTAATATAAAAATAATATTGTGTTTAATGGCAGAAAGAGAGAGAGGTCATAATTAAAAGTAATTGTGGGTAGTTCATTGCTTTCTTTCCTTTATTACCGGCTATTGTCGATGAAGAATTATTAGTCAATGTTCCCAATTTTTCCTCCCAATCTGTATTGCTGTTAAACGCATTTAATACACTATAAACCCTTTTTGGATATGGTTTGCACATTGCAGTAGGCTTTGATCCTTTCTTACATACATTTTTTATAATAAATATTGTGGACCACATTTGTTTTTGGCTGCCACATCCATATTGATTCCTCCTTTACTTCTGTACAAAGAGTAAAACAATACAAATAATCCAAAGATTCATGGATAGCCGTAAATACTCTTTTTTTTAGCATTTAGTTGATGTTTTTGCTTTATATAAATCTATTATACACAGCTACTGTGGAAAATATTAAGACTCCCCACTGTATTTTTTTTTCAAAATATTATCAGATACATTCGCCATCATTTAAAACCCCATTAATGTTAATGCTTAATACACATTTCTACGGGAATATTTAATGGACCGAAAACTTAAATTTTTCAATATCAACAAGAAGTGGAAAGTTTCTCTATCAGTCCGACCTATAAGCTGAAGATGCGCGCTTACTTTTCATTGGCCCTTTCCAGCTGGGATGTCGGTGTCAATTATGTGGCTCATCATTTGTTGCTTGAATGAATACTTTTTCTTTATTTAACTCGCAACATGAATGTTTTATGCTGTATAATGTGATCACCCTGTTAAAAAACAATGCCGTCTTCTTTTCTCTTTTACAAAAAAAAAAAAAAAAAATGAAAGTTTGGACATTTTCCAAACAAATTATAGGTTTCTCTTCAGCCATTAAGCGTCTATTTTTCTTTCTTCACAATTACGCAAAGAGAGTATTGGGGATGGTGGCATATACCACTCCCCTTCTGCTTGTTCTTTGAATGGAAATTGCTGAACCCAGATGTCTAGCTCGGGAAAAAACTCTTCCAACAGCAGCATCTGGCTCCCTGGCAAGATCATCAGGCAACTTGTTTCAGGAGTTTTGCGCTGAGCCGGTCAGCTGATTAGAATGTTTTATTCTTTCTTCCTATTTGGAAAAAAATTGGATTTTCTTTATAGAATTCATATCACATGACGGACTATTTTTATTATAAATAAATTAATCCACAAATAAGATTTTATCCCTTTCCGTAATTTGGATCTCCAAAACTTAAGTCTAGTAAAAAAACAATAAAACATTAATCAAACCCAATAGGATTGTTCTGCCCCCAATAAGGGGTAATTAGATCTTAGTTGGGATCAAGTACAGGTACTGTTTTATTATTACAGAGAAAAGGGAATCATTTAACCATGAAATAAACCCAATAGGGCTGTTCTGCCCCCAATAAGGGGTAATTATATCTTAGTTGGGATCAAGTACAGGTACTGTTTTATTATTACAGAGAAAAGGGAATCATTTAACCATGAAATAAACCCAATAGGGCTGTTCTGCCCCCAATAAGGGGTAATTATATCTTAGTTGGGATCAAGTACAGGTACTGTTTTATTATTACAGAGAAAAGGGAATCATTTAACCATTAAATAAACCCAATAGGGCTGTTCTGCCCCCAATAAGGGGTAATTATATCTTAGTTGGGATCAAGTACAGGTACTGTTTTATTATTACAGAGAAAAGGGAATCATTTAACCATTAAATAAACCCAATAGGGCTGTTCTGCCCCCAATAAGGGGTAATTATATCTTAGTTGGGATCAAGTACAGGTACTGTTTTATTATTACAGAGAAAAGGGAATCATTTAACCATGAAATAAACCCAATAGGGCTGTTCTGCCCCCAATAAGGGGTAATTATATCTTAGTTGGGATCAAGTACAGGTACTGTTTTATTATTACAGAGAAAAGGGATCATTTAACCATTAAATAAACCGAATAGGGCTGTTCTGCCCCCAATAAGGGGTAATTATATCTTAGTTGGGATCAAGTACAGGTACTGTTTTATTATTACAAAAAAGCAAATCATTTTATAAAATTAAAATTATTTGCTTATAATGGAGTCTATGGGAGATGACATTCCATAATTTGAAACTTTTTGGATAATGAGTTTCTGGGATCCCATACCTGTATATATATATATATATATATATATATATATATATATATATATATATATATACAAACACAAAACGGATGGGCACTCACGAATAAGGGGAAATCCATCGCCTGGGTGCAGTCCCAAATAAAGTAGAAGTATTCGTAGAGAGCAGGACCGCTTCACACAGGACTTATGAACATCAAGGTTTTTTATTAAAGGCAAAATAACAAAGACTGACGTTTCGGCTGGAATACCAGCCTTTCTCAAAGTTACAAACACCGTTGTGAGACGAGCCTAAATACAAACTATGGCGGGAACTTACACTAGTGACGTGAGGATGTGACGTCAGTGTTCCTAAAAAACCAACACGAAACACGAACAACTTTCGTGTTGGTTTTTTAGGAACACTGACGTCACATCCTCACGTCACTAGTGTAAGTTCCCGCCATAGTTTGTATTTAGGCTCGTCTCACAACGGTGTTTGTAACTTTGAGAAAGGCTGGTATTCCAGCCGAAACGTCAGTCTTTGTTATTTTGCCTTTAATAAAAAACCTTGATGTTCATAAGTCCTGTGTGAAGCGGTCCTGCTCTCTACGAATATATATATATATATATATATATATATAAATTGATACTGTTAGAGAAATCAATAGATTTTATAAATACAATATAGAAATATAAAAGGAAACATGTTGTTGACTGTAAAAACAATATATTTTTTAAAAAAAATAACAAAATAAAACGGTTTTTCGCTTCCTGAAATTATTTTCAAATTAGCAACAAAAACAATGCATAATTCTATACCGCTATTAAGATATATTTCCTTGGTTGTTAGTTTCGTAATTACTATTGTGACAGTATGTTGGCTGGCTATAAAAAGATCTGTGAATCCTTATAAACAAATACCACTTGGAAAATTATGGAGGAGATTGTAGACTGGAAAGTGCCCCAATTCTAATAGGAACAGAAATCTGGCAGTTGTATATAAGGAACTGCTAACTCACAACAGAGTGACCTACTTGAAGGAATTTGCCAAAAGAGACAGTGTTTTATGCAATTCTTCTAAGCTAGCGTCGTTATGTCTATACCATCTGCAGATTTATTATTGTGCATCAAAAAAAAAAAAAATGAAATAAAATAAAACCGTGCCTAAATTATATTGAGCTGTACCCAAAGGAAAGGCTCCAGTACCACACCCACACCTACTGATGTGGTCCAACTTTTTTCTCTAAAAGCGCTTAATTAAGAAATCCTGACTCATTTACATGAATCCGTTTGATCTAAATTACACTCCAAACCACACCAAATTAGGAGCATCTGGGAATGTAAAATGTTTGTTCCTTGTGTATGCTAAAAGGGGGCCTGCTCTGGACAGCACATGTTCAAGTGACGAAAAATTATTTAATACAATTTACCTCCAAGATCTATTTTTTTCCACTAATAATTCATTGTAAAAATAAGCAGAGACTAGAAGTCTATGATTATTTCAGGCTGTTATACAATATGTCCCTCTAGAAGCAAGAAAGGGATAGACCACCTCCACTGTATCGTCCATAAAAGCATTAGGGAATATTTTTTAAGAATCCATGGGATGATGTGTAGTTTTGGCTAAATTTATTAGAACGGCACATTAATTGTAAGGGCTTATGGTGTTAATTATTATGAATTTATGACTATTTGCAGCTTAGACTATGAAGGAAGCGTGTATGTGTGATGGGGGGATAGCTGGGTCATGTGTGGTCATTGTGCTCCTGCAGTTCATGTTTCAGTTGCCAAATGAAACAGTTCTTCTGGTTTGGTGCTTGTGGCCTTAAAACAATCATTGTTGTATATCAAATATGTCATCTACTTTTAAATATTCCATATTGAAGTAGATGTTAAGCAACGTGTCACCTAAATTTACAATGATGGGTTCCCTTGATTCTTTCCATCCATGTGTTCCCCTCGGTGAATGATCCATGTGTTCCCCTCGGTGAATGTGTTCCCCTCGGTGAATGATCCATGTGTTCCCCTCGGTGAATGATCCATGTGTTCCCCTCGGTGAATGTGTTCCCCTCTGTGAATGATCCATGTGTTCCCCTCTGTGAATGATCCATGTGTTCCCCTCGGTGAATGTGTTCCCCTCGGTGAATGATCCATGTGTTCCCCTCGGTGAATGTGTTCCCCTCTGTGAATGATCCATGTGTTCCCCTCGGTGAATGATCCATGTGTTCCCCTCGGTGAATGTGTTCCCCTCAGTGAATGATCCATGTGTTCCCCTCGGTGAATGATCCATGTGTTCCCCTCGGTGAATGATCCATGTGATCCCCTCTGTGAATGATCCATGTGTTCCCCTCGGTGAATGATCCATGTGTTCCCCTCGGTGAATGATCCATGTGTTCCCCTCGGTGAATGTGTTCCCCTCAGTGAATGACCCATGTGTTCCCCTCGGTGAATGATCCATGTGTTCCCCTCGGTGAATGATCCATGTGTTCCCCTCGGTGAATGTGTTCCCCTCGGTGAATGATCCATGTGTTCCCCTCGGTGAATGATCCATGTGTTCCCCTCGGTGAATGTGTTCCCCTCGGTGAATGATCCATGTGTTCCCCTCGGTGAATGTGTTCCCCTCTGTGAATGATCCATGTGTTCCCCTCGGTGAATGATCCATGTGTTCCCCTCGGTGAATGTGTTCCCCTCGGTGAATGATCCATGTGTTCCCCTCGGTGAATGTGTTCCCCTCGGTGAATGATCCATGTGTTCCCCTCGGTGAATGATCCATGTGTTCCCCTCGGTGAATGATCCTTGTGTTCCCCTCGGTGAATGTGTTCCCCTCAGTGAATGACCCATGTGTTCCCCTCGGTGAATGATCCATGTGTTCCCCTCGGTGAATGATCCATGTGTTCCCCTCGGTGAATGTGTTCCCCTCGGTGAATGATCCATGTGTTCCCCTCGGTGAATGATCCATGTGTTCCCCTCGGTGAATGTGTTCCCCTCGGTGAATGATCCATGTGTTCCCCTCGGTGAATGTGTTCCCCTCTGTGAATGATCCATGTGTTCCCCTCTGTGAATGATCCATGTGTTCCCCTCGGTGAATGTGTTCCCCTCGGTGAATGATCCATGTGTTCCCCTCGGTGAATGTGTTCCCCTCTGTGAATGATCCATGTGTTCCCCTCGGTGAATGATCCATGTGTTCCCCTCGGTGAATGTGTTCCCCTCAGTGAATGATCCATGTGTTCCCCTCGGTGAATGATCCATGTGTTCCCCTCGGTGAATGATCCATGTGATCCCCTCTGTGAATGATCCATGTGTTCCCCTCGGTGAATGATCCATGTGTTCCCCTCGGTGAATGTGTTCCCCTCGGTGAATGATCCATGTGTTCCCCTCGGTGAATGATCCATGTGTTCCCCTCGGTGAATGATCCTTGTGTTCCCCTCGGTGAATGTGTTCCCCTCAGTGAATGACCCATGTGTTCCCCTCGGTGAATGATCCATGTGTTCCCCTCGGTGAATGATCCATGTGTTCCCCTCGGTGAATGTGTTCCCCTCGGTGAATGATCCATGTGTTCCCCTCGGTGAATGATCCATGTGTTCCCCTCGGTGAATGTGTTCCCCTCGGTGAATGATCCATGTGTTCCCCTCGGTGAATGATCCATGTGATCCCCTCGGTGAATGGTCCATGTGTTCCCCTCGGTGAATGATCTATGTGTTCCCCTTGGTGAATGATCCATGTGTTCCCCTCGGTGAATGATCCATGTGTTCCCCTCGGTGAATGATTAAGAAAATGATATATAGTAAAAACAAATAAAAGAAAGACAGGATACAACATTGAGATAAGTTAAGAAATAAATGGGTTGAAGGCAAGAGAGTATCTTTAAAAAACAATAGTGGAGATCACAACAATCGGAGCCTCCCAGGAGTCACAAAACTGCCAGGATACTGTCAACGAGAGTGAACGTCTCCTAAATATAAAAACAGACTGAACTCGAAGGCGGGTCATCATATTTTATGTTTTATTGGTTTACTATCCATTATTTTGTTAATTGAGATTCATACAGAGGGTAAAACTTCAATGTCAATATTTAAATTGCATATCACTATGAATAGATCGTGTCAACAACCATCTATATACTTCTGTCAATTATACAGGAAAAGAAAACATAACATGTAAACTGATTTTATATGTAAAAGCTCAATAAAAACATTAAAAAAAAAACAAAAACAATAGTTGTTACTGTAGATACATTGGTCTTTAGATGTTTTGCAGATAACATTAATTGCTACTTGTCATTGAAAGTATGAACGATGAGAGGGAAGAATCTAATATTCAAGTAGGGCAGTAGGGCAACAATCAAGAAGAGCAGTAAAAAAAAAAAAAAAGCAGTAGCATAGTGCAACTATCATCTACAGAAAGATGCAGCTTCACCCTGAATTGCCTGGGTTATATGGGCAAGATGCAACAGATCTGAAGCCATAAAAGACAAAATATGATATGAGATAGAGCAGGTTTCTAATGTATAGATACAAATCACCCCAATTGCCCTTATTTAAGTATGACCATCCTGAATCATTCATTCCAAAGGATGTCTCTTACTGGAAAGTGAGTGGGATTTGTAGTAGATCAGCGGTTCTCAACCTGTGGGTCGGGACACCTTTGGGGGCGAACGACCCTTTCACAGGGGTCACCTAAGACCATCGGAAAACACATTTTTCCGATGGTTTTAGGAATAATTTTATGGTTGGGGGTCACCAACAACATGAGGAACTGTATTAAAGGTTGCGGCATTAGGAAGGTTGAGAACCACTGTAGTAGATCAAGGGTGTGTCCTCCTATAATTAGCAGTGTCGCACTGGCCCACAGGGATACCAGGAAAATTCCCGGTGGGCCCAGGTGTCAGTGGACCCTCCTGCTTCTAGCCATTTGGCCTAATTCATGGTCATTACTTATTTTTCTAAGGGAACAAAGCAACTAAATATATAGAACAGATTATAGTGTGTAAAAATAAAAAAAAAATATAGAGACTGAGTAAGAAGTGGATGAAAAATAGTTTGGAGGGTAGACCCATGGTCTAAGCTTCTCTGGTGGGCCCCTGGGGTCCCAGTCCGACACTGATAATTAGGCATGGCTGAGGCAAATAGGAAGTAGTCTAAAATATTCTGATTTTTGCATTTCAACTATTGAGGGAAAAGTCATTTTGCTATAATTCTGCTATAAATATATGAGGGCAAATTATTTTCCCCCCACAAATATCACTTTGGCTGGCCTTTAGGCTCCATTAATAGCTTTGGCCTGCACGTATTTTGGATGTCTCATTTGAAATGCTGGCAATCAAATCATAAAGGATCCCTTCCTGTTTAAAACAATAAGGGGTTAATCATAATCACCTGACCCACAATTATTGCACAATTACACATAATTAATGTCTCTTTTAAACCAGCGATCCCCAACCAGTGGCTCGTGAGCAACACCTCCTCTTTGATGTTACTCCCAGTGGCCTCAAAGTAGGTGCCGCTTGGAGACAAGTTTTGGAAGCCCAGAGACACAGTTTTACTCCAAGCAGAGCCTCCTGCAGGCCACATGGGGCTACCAAATAGCCAATCACAGCCCTTATTTAGCATCCCCCTTTTTTCATGCTTGTGTGGCTCCCCAACACACAGGTTATGGAGTATGTTTGGTAATTTCTGTAATATCCAGTATGCTGGGAATGTAATGATCCTCTGCATTTTGATCGCCAATTTTTGTATATGATATGCCATAATGTTAATCATTGAATCTGTATTGTGTGCTTCCAAACCAGGGGTGGCCAATATGTCAATCACAGTCCACCAGTCGATCCCCTGTGGATGCGGAAGTGCTGCGTGAATGCCTACATACGCTGCGTTGCGTACATGCGCATTCACACCGGACTTCCACAATCCCCGGTCATCGGACGATCACGACCGAAAAAAGTCTGGCCAACCCTGTTTTAATACCATCCTGTGGCACAAGTTAATACCTAAGTGGTTTTTAGACATTACAACATTAGTTTTTGGACCTCCTTAGCTCACAAGAAGGTTAGATATACATCATATGATGACATAACAGACAAGAGGCTGTGGCATTCCAGAAGAGGATATTAGCATTCATCCTACGTATTATTCTGATTGCTAATCAGGTTGAGTATTCCGGTCCAATGCTTTAAGCCTACTAATTGGCCAGCCCTAGCATAAAGGATCCGACGTGTTAGAATGCTAGCAATCTATTACAGGGATCATATACAGCAATACACTGTTATTGGGTGCTGGGAAGTCTTCTCACAATCAAGTTATCTCTGTATATAAATTTTCACTGACTTTATTTACACAAAACAGGTATGAAAAATATATATATTGCTTCGGATAAAACACAAGGCAGTGTTTAAAGTCCCCCTGTCAAAAGGCATGCTAACAAAAAGTGTTCCTTTCTTGTACTGTCTTTGTTGTGGCATTCGGCATAATAGTATGGAGCCAGCATTCCGCCTCTGGTTTGCATAGCCTGGATCCAATAAGCAGTTATATACGCAGATTATGACAATGTGGTCAAGGAAAGCTGCTTTTTTTTCACTCTACCTTCTTATCCTTGGGAACATACAATCTGGTGTTTATTTTTTCTTGTCCTAGTTCAGCGTCTTAAAATATTCACAATTTGATTCAGGATATGCTTATTTGATATGATTATTATAGCTCTGCTATAGACACAAGCGCCGATCTTGCAACAGAAAGGAATTCTCTCAGTATAACAAAAACAAAGATTTGCATATGTTGTTTTACATTAGGAGAAATGTGCATAACAAATATACCATCATTGGCAGTGGGGGGGGGGGGGGGAATGAGTACATGTGTGAGCCACGCTCTTCCAGTCAAGGAATAACACATTGTAAATATATTAAAGGGCTCATTTATCAAAGTACGATTGCTTCCGAATACAAAAAAATCTTTTCTAAGTTGTGTATTTTCGCCGATTTTTTTTGCTAATTTGCGCTACTTTTTAAAGTTTCGGATTCATTCAAGCTTCGGTATGGTGACTTTCCTTGGGCCGGGTTGGAGCTGCAGAGTGCCATTGAGCCCTATGGGAGACTTTCCTTGGGCCAGGTTGGAGCTGCAGAGTGCCATTGAGCCCTATGGGAGACTTTCCTTGGGCCAGGTTGGAGCTGCAGAGTGCCATTGAGCCCTATGGGAGACTTTCCTTGGGCCGGGTTGGAGCTGCAGAGTGCCATTGAGCCCTATGGGAGGCTTTCCTTGGGCCGGGTTGAAGATGCAGAGTGCCATTGAGCCCTATGGGAGACTTTCCTTGGGCCAGGTTGGAGCTGCAGAGTGCCATTGAGTCCTATGGGAGACTTTCCTTGGGCCGGGTTGAAGATGCAGAGTGCCATTGAGCCCTATGGGAGACTTTCCTTGGGCCGGGTTGGAGCTGCAGAGTGCCATTGAGCCCTATGGGAGGCTTTCCTTGGGCCGGGTTGAAGATGCAGAGTGCCATTGAGCCCTATGGGAGACTTTCCTTGGGCCGGGTTGGAGCTGCAGAGTGCCATTGAGCCCTATGGGAGACTTTCCTTGGGCCGGGTTGGAGCTGCAGAGTGCCATTGAGCCCTATGGGAGACTTTCCTTGGGCCGGGTTGGAGCTGCAGAGTGCCATTGAGCCCTATGGGAGACTTTCCTTGGGCCGGGTTGGAGCTGCAGAGTGCCATTGAGCCCTATGGGAGACTTTCCTTGGGCCGGGTTGGAGCTGCAGAGTGCCATTGAGTCCTATGGGAGACTTTCCTTGGGCCGGGCTGGAGCTGCAGAGTGCCATTGAGCCCTATGGGAGACTTTCCTTGGGCCGGGTTGGAGCTGCAGAGTGCCATTGAGTCCTATGGGAGACTTTCCTTGGGCCGGGCTGGAGCTGCAGAGTGCCATTGAGCCCTATGGGAGACTTTCCTTGGGCCGGGTTGGAGCTGCAGAGTGCCATTGAGCCCTATGGGAGACTTTCCTTGGGCCGGGTTGGAGCTGCAGAGTGCCATTGAGCACTATGGGAGACTTTCCTTGGGCCAGGTTGGAGCTGCAGAGTGCCATTGAGCCCTATGGGAGACTTTCCTTGGGCCGGGTTGGAGCTGCAGAGTGCCATTGAGCCCTATGGGAGACTTTCCTTGGGCCAGGTTGGAGCTGCAGAGTGCCATTGAGCCCTATGGGAGATTTTCCTTGGGCCGGGTTGGAGCTGCAGAGTGCCATTAAGTTCTATGGGAGACTTTCCTTGGGCCGGGTTGGAGCTGCAGAGTGCCATTGAGCCCTATGGGAGACTTTCCTTGGGCCGGGTTGGAGCTGCAGAGTGCCATTGAGCCCTATGGGAGACTTTCCTTGGGCCGGGTTGGAGCTGCAGAGTGCCATTGAGCCCTATGGGAGACTTTCCTTGGGCCGGGTTGGAGCTGCAGAGTGCCATTGAGCCCTATGGGAGACTTTCCTTGGGCCGGGTTGGAGCTGCAGAGTGCCATTGAGCCCTATGGGAGACTTTCCTTGGGCCGGGTTGGAGCTGCAGAGTGCCATTGAGCCCTATGGGAGGCTTTCCTTGGGCCGGGTTGGAGCTGCAGAGTGCCATTGAGTCCTATGGGAGACTTTCCTTGGGCCGGGTTGGAGCTGCAGAGTGCCATTGAGTTCTATGGGAGACTTCCAAAATCATAAATCGAAGGTTCAAAGCCAGAAAGGTTTTCACGCTGTTTACGAATGTTCGGACCTGAAAATTTTGTGACTTTCGGAAGGCAATTATGATATTTTTAAGACCGATAAAAGCATTTTCGTGACATTTTAGAACATCAGAAATTATTGTGGTTACTCCGAATTTTTTCCATATTGTGATTTTAACCACAAAAAAAATCGAATTTTAGTGAATGGGCCCCAAAGTAATACGGGGCAGGAAATATATCATCTTTTGTCTGGGCTTTGGAACTAAAATAGAGATGCACTGAATCCAGAATTCGGTTCGGGATTCGGCCGAACTGAATCCAAAGACTTAAAATCATGTGACTCCAAGCAGAGACTCCTGTAGGCCACATGGGGCTACCAAATAGCCAATAGTGTGGCTACAAAATTGTTGGGGATCCCTGCCCTAAGCCATGTCCCAACGTCAAATTTCATTCTCCAAAAAAAGCCATAGTAAAAGCCCCCCCATAGCAGCCAATCAGCATACCACTTAGATCAGTCTACAACAAGCCAGATAATGAAGGCAAAAATCTGATTGTTTGCTATGGGTGACCATACCGAATTTATAATTCCCCTGATTTTTTACGTTTTTTCTAAACAGATTATTGTGACAAAAAACATGAACCAAAAAAAAAAAAACAAGCCATAGTAAAAGCCCCCCCCCCCCCCCCCATAGCAGCCATTCAGCATACCACTTAGATCAGTCTACAACATGCCAAATAATAAAGGCAAAAATCTGATTGGTTGCTATGGGTGACTGTACCAAACTTATTATTCCCCTGATTTTTCACGTTTTTTTCCTTTTTTTTTGCAACACAAAAAATTATTGAGGCAAAAACATGAAACAAAAAAAAAACAAGCCATAGTAAAAGCCCTCCCCATAGCAGCCAATCAGCATACCTCTTAGATCAGTCTACAACATGCCAAATAATGAAGGCAAAAATCTAATTGGTTGCTATGGGTGACTGTACTGGAGTCCGTTGAGTGCATGCCGGTGATGTTTCTACACCTGATTTTAGGCTATGGGTGACTGTACCAAACTTATAATTCCCCTGATTTTCTTAATCAAACAATAATAATTTATAGATGAACTTATAGATGTACATTTCCATGAAAAAACCTTATTCAACATAGGGGGAGTTTAAACCCTTCCATGACAGCTGGGTGGGGGGGGGGGGGGAAGCAATTCTTCATATCACAAAAGGGGTTAACTATTTGCCTATTCCATCCCCTTGCCTCATTTACAATTGAAAAGTGCTTCCCCTTGATGTGGGTTGCGTAGTATAGACAGCTCATTATGCCTTGAGAAAGGCACGGAAGTTCAACTGCTACCTAAGTAGCCTCATTCAAATATATAACGTACAATTCTTCACAAATATAAAAAAAATATAGGAACGACTGTTTCATTCCGGGCGCCCGACTGCCAGAGGCTGTTGCAAGGGTGAAGGATATCTATCATGAAACGACCAGTGTCGTTGTACTCTGCCAATTTATTTACTGACCTTCAGCACAACAGACATACTCCTGACCCTCAGAAGATAAAGCCCTGGGGGAAATGGCACTGAACACCAATTCCTATATCCTGTTGTTCTGTGGTCTAAATTAAGTGCTAATTAATTACCCCTGGCATCTTTGGCATTGCCTGTCAAATTGGATTAAGGATATCCTTTCACTGTTAACACAAAATGCTCTGGTTCGTCGGCTAAAGACTCAAGTGTTAATGTTTCCCTTGCAGATCGTTCTCTCTCTCGCAGATACGTTGTACCGCCGGGGCGCAGGTAGCTTGTGTGCAAAGGAAACAACAAAAATTGCCATTGTCATAGCTGATTTATCGGCTTTCATTAGCATCCTGTTATTCACTAACCACCTGCATTTTCTGCCCCTGCCTGGAATCAATTAGCCAATTTAATATCATTTATTTAACAAATTCTTTTTGTCTGACAAGCACTGAAGACATCCAAGCCATGAATCATTGTTCTATTGCCTCATCCTTATTTTATTTTCCATTTTTAGTCGGTACCGTTAGGATAATTGTAAAACGGAGCAAAGGAAAAATCTGCCATGGGGGGGGGGGGGGTCCTGCACATCAGTAAGACGTAGGAATTACAGACGGGGGTCTCGTTTTCATATAAATCTGCCACTTTTAGAACAAAAAATATACATGTTTAGGTAAGGTTCTAATATACGTCAAGGAGAAATGTAGGGAATTCCCAGCCCGAACGCTTGCAATGAAATACAATTCTTCTAATCTGGTTTCTGTTTAATGAAGTTCGTTTCCCATCTATACAAAAGATGACTATATATTGTTTATAAAGCTTTATACATGATTAGCCCAGCAAAAAGAGAATAATCAATAAGGAATTTGCTCATTTGTACAGGTATTATCCGGAAACCCGTTATCCAGAAAGCTCCGAATTACGGAAAGCCTGTCTCCCATAGACTCCATTTTAATCAAATAATTCAGAATTTTAAAACTGATTCCCTTTTCTCTGTAATAATAAAACAGTACCTGTACTTGATCCCAACTAAGATATAATTACCCCTTATTGGGGGCAGAACAGCCCTATTGGGTTTATTTCATGGTTAAATGATTCCCTTTTCTCTGTAATAATAAAACAGTACCTGTACTTGATCCCAACTAAGATATAATTACCCCTTATTGGGGGCAGAACAGCCCTATTGGGTTTATTTAATGGTTAAATGATTCCCTTTTCTCTGTAATAATAAAACAGTACCTGTACTTGATCCCAACTAAGATATAATTACCCCTTATTGGGGGCAGAACAGCCCTATTGGGTTTATTTAATGGTTAAATGATTCCCTTTTCTCTGTAATAATAAAACAGTACCTGTACTTGATCCCAACTAAGATATAATTACCCCTTATTGGGGGCAGAACAGCCCTATTGGGTTTATTTCATGGTTAAATGATTCCCTTTTCTCTGTAATAATAAAACAGTACCTGTACTTGATCCCAACTAAGATATAATTAATCCTAATTGGACGCAAAACAATCTTATTGGGATTAATTAGTGTTTAATTGATTTTTTTGTAGAAAAGATATGGAGATTCAAATTACGGAAAGACCCCTTATCCGGAATACTCTTGGTCCCAAGCATTCTGGATAATGGGTCCGATACCAGTATATAGACGTAGGAGCTTCCATTTGGCTTTGTTGGTTAAAATATTCTCCAAGATCTTTAGTAGATTATTTTAATATAACCACTGGGGGAGATGTTTCATGGAATGTTTATGGTAGTATGGCAGGTCTTCCTTATATATATATATATATATATATAAATGTTGCCCCTGTTCAAGACACTGTTCAAGGGTTAGAGCCTATGGCAATGGGGAATTTTGACTACCGTTGACCACTAATGGAGAAGGGGGCAGTTAAAAAACCCTTGTCTGTCTGTCACCACCAATGGTAGAAATAAATAAGCAGCATTGATAAGTGAATCTGTCCCTTTTTGAAACACGCTGAAGCCAATGGGCCTTTTTACACCTTTTATACAAGTTTTTCCAAAATTCATTGAAGTCAGTGGATGTTTCTTTGTGGTTTTTTCCTGCAAAATGAAATGAAGCATTTTTTAGGTTTATTTTTCTTTTTTATGCTTTTTTTGTGGCGAAAATTGTCACAGCGAAAGTTTGCTGTGTCTTTGTGAAAAAAATTGCCAATGGCAATTAAATTTCGCCGCAAATTTATCCACGGTAAAATTTTTTTACCTTTGACTCTATTATATCTCACTAATAGTGATGAGCGAATTTTTTCACCAGGCATGGATTCACAGCGAATTTACTCATTTTGCCATCGGTGAATTCTTTCGCGAAATACGGCGAAAATACGGCGCATGGAAATTTTTTTAGACGCGGGCGAAATGCGTTTTATGAATTTTTTGCAGTTTCGAGAGATTTATGGTGAAGGAAAATGGGACAAATTCGCTCATCACTACTCACTAACATTGCTTTGGGGAGGGGCCAAGACTCATAACAGGATCAACTTATTGATATACTTATGATAGAAATATTTTTCAATTCAGGAGAAATTTTTGTTGAAGCACAGGTATTGGATCCCTTATCCTGAAACCCATTATCCAGAAAGCTCCAAATTACAAGAAGCCATCTTCATGGACCTTATTTTAATCAAATAGTTAGAATATTTATAAATGTTCTTTTTCTCTATAATAAAACAAATCTTTTGGGTTCATGTAATGCCGAAATTATTTTTTAGTAGACAAAGGGGCACATTTACTATGGGTCGAATCCGAGTCCGAATTGGAAAAATCCGATTTGAAAACGAACATTTTGCGACTTTTTCGTATTTTTTGCGATTTTTTTCGGCACCTTTACGACTTTTCGGAAATTATCGCGACTTTTTCGTTACCAGTACGATTTTTGCGAAAAAACGCGAGTTTTTCGTAGCCATTCCGAAAGTTGCGATTTTTTCGTAGCGTTAAAACTTGCGCGAAAAGTTGCGCTTTTTTCGTAGCGTTAAAACTTAAAAGGCGCTGCGTTTTGCGCAAGTTTTAACATTACGAAAAAAATCGCAACTTTTTGCGCAAGTTTTAACGCTACGAAAAAATCGCAACTTTCGGAATGGCTACGAAAAACTCGCGTTTTTTCGCAAAAATCGTATTGGTATGAAAAAGTCGCGTTAATTTTCCGAAAAAATCGCAAAATACCGATCATTACGAAAAAAACGCAATCGGACGCTTTCGGCCCGTTCGTGGCTTAGTAAATGTGCCCCAAAGTATAGTGATCCCCAGGTCCCAAACATTACATGTATTTATTGGTACAAAAGCATTTTTAGAAATTCTACAAATGTAACCGCTCTCTTTCCGGCAAAATCATTCTTTTCCAGTTTGTCGGGGAAAACACTTTGCCAGGATTTTACTGGAACCTTCTACAAAACTGAAAAAAAAGTCCCAAGGACTCGGACTAAGATAGGGAATCGTTTCCAATTTTTGACATTCTGTCCCTATTTATTCTTCTGTCATATTCCTGCCCAGTACAGCATGTTGTCCAGAGTTCCAAATTTTTCCTTTTTTTTTTTAAATGTTTTTCTTCCTTTTAAACAAAAAGACACATTATTTCCGGCCAGTTGTCATTGCGAGATCTCAGTTGGCTTTATCAGTTTGGCTTGCTCCGTTCTACTTTGTTTCATTTAGTTTCAGACAACTTGCCATTTTGTCATGACAATGCTCGATTGCATTTCGAGATTAATTATACCAGTCGGCTTTGGATCCAGCTGCATTGTTCCATTCTGGCTTGGCTCACACAAGCTCACACATGCAGAACAAGTGCTTTCCCTAAAATGACTGACTGCCATTCCTGTTCATTTTTATATGAAAATTCAGAGCTCTGAGTTGAATTGATTCAAAATACTATTCCGTGCGGTTAGTGCTTTTTCATTTTCTCCGAGCTTTGTCGTTGTACGGAGTGAACTCTATAAAGCGCTCTCAGAGGTTTAACAAAATACTCCTGCTAAAGTACATTTAAGTGCGGAATTTTGACTTCGTTCAACAATATAAGTACATAGAACACGTAGACATACACATCACATGGAAATTCTGAGTCACAATCACTGATTGCCCTGATTTTGCTAATGCAACCTATTAGGGGATTATTTTGAAATCATTAATTTCCCATTAAGCAGACAGTATCTTATGAAGTATGGCTCATTGTCTGAAGTGGACATTTTTTTTTCCCTTGGATATTTACCTTAACTCATGCAAATGAATGCTTGTGTTAGTAGATTGTTATCCTTTATTTCTATAGATCCCCATATGTTATGCAGCATTTTATGGAGATTGTTCATTAGTTTCTGATCAAGTAGTGTTTGCAGTGAATGACCCCCTACATATGTACATTTTTGTGGCCATTTTCCAGCTGTATGGACCAGGCTCCCTCTACTGAAGGTTTAGCGTGTACGTAATGTTTTGAGCATGAGCCCCCTACATACACAAGTTTCGATGGCCATTTTATAACTATACAGTCCATCCTCCTTCTGCTGAATTTTCGGAATTTTGGATCTGGGCTTCTTCATATGGTCCAAGCTCCTTCGACTAAATGTTTTGAGCCTGGGCCCACTACATATACACATTTTTGTGGCCATTTTCCAACTATATGGACCAGGCTCCCTCAACTGAATGTTTTGAGTGTATGTAATGCTTTGAGCATGGGCCCCCTACATACACAAGTTTTGGTGGCCATTTTCTAACTATACAGTCCATCCTCCTTCTACTGAATTTTCTGAATTTTGAATCTGGGCATCTACATATGGTCCAAGCTCCTCCAACTAAATGTTTTGAGCATGAACCCCCTACATATGCAAGTGTTGGTGGCCATTTTCTAACAGTCTATACAGTTCTATACAGTCTATCCCACTACTGATTTAAATGTTTTGAGCCTGGGCCCACTACATATCCCCATTTTTGTGGCCATTTTCCAACTTTATGGACCAAGCTCCCTAAATTGAATGTTTTGAGTGTACGTAATGTTTTGAGCCTGGGCCCCCTACACAAGTTTCAGTGGCCATTTTCCTACTATACAGTCCATCCTCCTTCTACTGAATTTTTGGAGTTTTGAAACTGGGCATCTACATATGGTCCAAGCTCGTCCAACTAAATGTTTTGAGCCTGGACCCCCTATATATGCACATTTTTGCGGCTGTTTTCCAACTTAAATGTCCATACACCCTTTTACTAAATGTTTTGAGTATGGTTTCCTACACACGCACATTTTTGTGGCAATTTCCAACTCTATTGACCATACTTCTATACTGAATGTTTTCAGTCTGGGCCCCCTACATATGCACATTTTTGTGGCCATTTCCAACTCTATTGACCATACTTCTATACTGAATGTTTTCAGTCTGGGCCCCCTACATATGCACATTTTTGTGGCCATTTCCAACTCTATTGACCATACTTCTATACTGAATGCTTTCAGTCTGAGCCCCCTACATATGCACATTTTGTGGCCATTTCCAACTCGATTGACCATACTTCTATACTGAATGTTTTCAGTCTGGGCCCCCTACATACGCCCATTTTATGGCCATTTCCAACTCTATTGACCATACCTTTATACTGAATGTTTTCAATCTGGGCCCCATACATATGCACATTTTTGTGGCCATTTTCCCACTTTACGGTCCATGCTCCTTCTACTAAATGTTTTGAGTGCCCCCTCGTAGGCACATTTTTGTGGCTGTTTTCCAACTATAATGTCAACACTCCTTTTACTCAACGTTGTGGGTGTAACTAAGTGGCTTGGATATAAAATCACACATAGATTAGTAGAACTTCTAAGAAATCGTGTATTTTCACCTTGTATGCTCAGGCTGCTCCGGTTACAGCAGCAGTTAAAGTGGAGTTTTCCAAACATGACATTGGCCTTCTGATCTAGTTGTTAAAGCCAACGAAAAAAAAACCCAGATAAATAAACAACAACTCGATTTGTTACCCCATTCTTAATAAACTGCAGAAACACTTGAGGGAGAAATGTATCTCCTTCGGAATTAAAAAAAAAAAAAAATCGAGCATGGCATAATTTAACATTAATTTGCCGAAAGTCAAATCTTGGAAGCAGTGAATTGATGGATCATTGCCTTTTCTATTTGGGCCTGACATGAAGTAGCTCTGGTATTTCCTGTTCTTTTTGTATTAGGAACTATATATCAAGTTATTTTGTGTGTGCCAAATATACTGTACAAAGCTTTTTATTTTTTTTCTGTTCAAGGCAACAGTGTTTCTCATTAGTATGTGTTTTCCAACAAATATGGTATCTTGTAAAGATAGGAATAATCCAATATTTTATGAATAATTTTATTAGCTTACAGCTCAGGATGATGTTGCAAATCTTGAAAGTTAAAAGTATAACAAGACATAAAATCAGCTTCTTTTAGGGTTTTTTTTTCCTTTTTCTTTTTAAACAACAGCTGGATTAGAACTGGCAGGGACTAAATGTTTTGCAGTTACACAATAAAAACAAGTCTTTGGAACAATGATATAAAACCACAAGGAAATGCATTTCACCTCCTCTGTGTACAATAGCAACCCCTTGCATTTTTTTGTTTTCATGTTTTAGAAAAGTTCTTTGGAGGGGTTTTAGCTCTGAGCAAAATTATTGAAATTATATAATGGAATTAAGATTCTTATGACCCTCGGACAGGGTATAAAGCAATTGTACCTTGGGTTTGTAATACATTTTTTACAGGTGGCATGAAATGAGGTTGTGACCACAAAATGTATATAGACAGACACAAAAGCCCCTCTGCACTCACCCATTACCAATATATATAGGACATTAAGACATTCTGTGCATTAAGCTACCAAGCAATGCCCTCCCCTTTAAACATAACAGGGATTGTTTGTCCATATATTGTAATATATACAAGTTGGCCAACTCACTCACCCCCGGTCTGGCCTGTCCTACACTCACTCACCCCCGGTCTGGCCTGTCCTACACTCACCCCCGGTCTGGCCTGTCCTACACTCACTCACCCCCAGTCTGGCCTGTCCTACACTCACTCACCCCCGGTCTGGCCTGTCCTACACTCACCCCCGGTCTGGCCTGTCCTACACTCACTCACCCCCAGTCTGGCCGGTCCTACACTCACTCACCCCCGGTCTGGCCTGTCCTACACTCACTCACCCCCAGTCTGGCCTGTCCTACACTCACTCACCCCCGGTCTGGCCTGTCCTACACTCACCCCCGGTCTGGCCTGTCCTACACTCACTCACCCCCAGTCTGGCCGGTCCTACACTCACTCACCCCCGGTCTGGCCTGTCCTACACTCACTCACCCCCAGTCTGGCCTGTCCTACACTCACTCACCCCCAGTCTGGCCAGTCCTACACTCACTCACCCCCGGTCTGGCCAGTCCTACACTCACTCACCCCCGGTCTGGCCTGTCCTACACTCACCCCCGGTCTGGCCTGTCCTACACTCACTCACCCCCAGTCTGGCCTGTCCTACACTCACTCACCCCCGGTCTGGCCTGTCCTACACTCACCCCCGGTCTGGCCTGTCCTACACTCACTCACCCCCAGTCTGGCCGGTCCTACACTCACTCACCCCCGGTCTGGCCTGTCCTACACTCACTCACCCCCAGTCTGGCCTGTCCTACACTCACTCACCCCCAGTCTGGCCAGTCCTACACTCACTCACCCCCGGTCTGGCCAGTCCTACACTCACTCACCCCCGGTCTGGCCAGTCCTACACTCACTCACCCCCGGTCTGGCCTGTCCTACACTCACCCCCGGTCTGGCCTGTCCTACACTCACTCACCCCCGGTCTGGCCAGTCCTACACTCACTCACCCCCGGTCTGGCCTGTCCTACACTCACTCACCCCCGGTCTGGCCTGTCCTACACTCACCCCCGGTCTGGCCTGTCCTACACTCACTCACCCCCGGTCTGGCCAGTCCTACACTCACTCACCCCCGGTCTGGCCAGTCCTACACTCACTCACCCCCGGTCTGGCCTGTCCTACACTCACTCACCCTGGTCTGGCCTGTCCTACACTCACTCACCCCCGGTCTGGCCTGTCCTACACTCACTCACCCCCGGTCTGGCCAGTCCTACACTCACTCACCCCCGGTCTGGCCAGTCCTACACTCACTCACCCCCGGTCTGGCCTGTCCTACACTCACTCACCCTCGGTCTGGCCAGTCCTACACTCACTCACCCCCGGTCTGGCCAGTCCTACACTCACTCACCCTCGGTCTGGCCAGTCCTACACTCACTCACCCTCGGTCTGGCCAGTCCTACACTCACTCACCCCCGGTCTGGCCAGTCCTACACTCACTCACCCCCGGTCAGGCCTGTCCTACACTCACTCACCCCCGGTCAGGCAGTCCTACACTCACTCACCCCCGGTCTGGCCTGTCCTACACTCACTCACCCCCGGGCTGGCCAGTCCTACACTCACTCACCCCCGGTCTGGCCAGTCCTACACTCACTCACCCCCGGTCTGGCCAGTCCTACACTCACTGACCCCCGGTCTGGCCAGTCCTACACTCACTGACCCCCGGTCTGGCCAGTCCTACACTCACTCACCCCCAGTCTGGCCTGTCCTACACTCACTCACCCCTGGTCTGGCCAGTCCTACACTCACTCACCACCCGTCTGGCCAGTCCTACACTCACTCACCCCCGGTCTGGCCAGTCCTACACTCACTCACCCCCGGTCTGGCCTGTCCTACACTCACTCACCACCCGTCTGGCCAGTCCTACACTCACTGACCCCCGGTCTGGCCAGTCCTACACTCACTCACCACCCGTCTGGCCAGTCCTACACTCACTCACCCCTGGTCTGGCCAGTCCTACACTCACTCACCCCCGGTCTGGCCAGTCCTACACTCAGTCACCCCCTTACCTGTACCTCCAATTAGAAGCCATATAAACAACATTATTTCTTCTATCTTTTGGACTAAAGCCTGAACAAAACAATTTAGATTTGATTTTCCCTTGGAACCTTCAGATCAAGGAAGCCCAGTACAGAAATTGCTGACTAGGGGGTAGAGCATAGGGAATTTGAACCAGAAGCAGTTAGGGACAGCATCCATATTGTGTTATTTCTCACAATTTTGGCCGGGGTTACTGGGATCAGGGAAGTTTCCAGCCCTAAGACCCAAATTACCAGTTTAAAAACTCTCTTACTAGAGTTTCATTAATATATAGCAGTCTGTGTTTTAGGTTTAATGTACCTTTAAATGAAAAGACTGGCCATGTTTTTACTGTAACCATCAATGGTATTTAGATAATGTCTCCCAGTACATTACAAACACACTCTATTTTCAAAGTGCTATCTCTCCGCCAATACTGACATTTCTTACTTTTGGATTTGATTCTCCTACAGAAACATCTACATTCTGGCACATCCACTCATACAGGATTTAGCAGATACGCACGCCGAGAGAGATAGGAACTGAGGGCTTTTTATGTAGCCGGGAAGCCTCTCGGATGAGCAGGATTATTTTAATCTAAATGTATCATTGTTAATTTTTGTATAAAATAGAAAGTAAGAACACAATTTTATATTTCTTGAAGGAAAAGTATTTTTTTGTAACTGTAGAACATATTGAATCCATTTAAGAGCAGAATTTGGATACAGGTATGGGATCCGTTATCCAGAAAGCTCCGAATTATGGAAAGCCTTTCTCCCATAGACTCCATTTTAATGAAATAATTCAAATTTTTTAAATTAATTTCCTTTTTCTCTGTAATAATAAAACAGTACCTGTACTTGATCCCAACTAAGATATAATTACCCCTTATTGGGGGCAGAACAGCCCTATTGGGTTTATTTAATGGTTAAATGATTCCCTTTTCTCTGTAATAATAAAACAGTACAGGTATCGGACCCCTTATCCGGAAACCCGTTATCCAGAAAGCTCCGAATTACGGAAAGCCCATCTCCCATAGACTCCATTATAAGAAAATAATTCAGAATTTTAAAATTGATTTCCTTTTTTTATGTAGAAATAAAACAGAACCTTGTAATTGATCCCAACTAAGATATAATTACCCCTTATTGGGGGCAGAACAGTCCTATTGGGTTTAATTAATGTTTTATTAATTTTTTAGTAGACTTAAGGTATGGAGATCCAAATTATGGAAAGACCCCTTATCCGGAATACCCTTGGTCCCGAGCATTCTGGATAATGGGTCTTATACCTGTACCTGTACTTGATCCCAACTAAGATATAATTACCCCTTATTGGGGGCAGAACAGTCCTATTGGGTTTATTTAATGGTTAAATGATTCCCTTTTCTCTGTAATAATAAAACAGTACCTGTACTTGATCCCAACTAAGATATAATTACCCCTTATTGGGGGCAGAACAGCCCTATTGGGTTTATTTAATGGTTAAATGATTCCCTTTTCTCTGTAATAATAAAACAGTACCTGTACTTGATCCCAACTAAGATATAATTACCCCTTATTGGGGGCAGAACAGCCCTATTGGGTTTATTTAATGGTTAAATGATTCCCTTTTCTCTGTAATAATAAAACAGTACCTGTACTTGATCCCAACTAAGATATAATTACCCCTTATTGGGGGCAGAACAGCCCTATTGGGTTTATTTAATGGTTAAATGATTCCCTTTTCTCTGTATTTGCAAAACATTATTTTAAAAAAGGTTTTCTTGTTATAATCATTAAAAAGAAACTTAGTAGGCAAGTATGAAAAAATCTCACAGTTAGATGAGCTTACTGTCCCTGAATTAAACATAAATGCGTATGCCGGCAGACAACTAAAATGTATAATATGCAATTAATATTAAGTTTGTGATATATCATTTCTTTTCTTCTTTTATAGAAAAATAATCAGGTTTTGGCTAAAATGATATATACAAGCCAGTAATTTGGGCACGAGATGAAATAATTAATAGCTGCTAATGCATCTGAAGGAACAATGCTTTATTTTAGGAAACTAATAATAATGTCCTGATTATGGTTATTTTTGATTGTACTATAAAAAAATGAAAAGGATAAACTAGAGAGATCATCTTTGTCTGGGAGAAAGCAATATAAATCAGTTAGTATTTTAAAAAAGTCAATCTGCTTAGACGATTATAGTGTATTACACATGGTAGGATGAAGTAAATTGGACATCCCTACAAAATGAGTGTACAAGTAGTTAGTTAATAGTCAGTTGATGGGTAGAATCTGTGTTTATACTGTAGCACAGGGACCCCCAACCTTTCTTACTCGTGAGCCACAGTCAAATGTAAAAAGACTTGGAGAGCAACACAAGCACCATAAAAGTTCATGGAGGAGCCAAATAAGGGCTGTGATTGGCTATTAGGCAGCCTCTATGCACCCTATCAGCTTACAGGGGACTTTATTTGGTAGGAAATCTTGTTTTTATTCAACCAAAACTTGCCCCCAAGTCAGGAATTCAAAAATAACTCCCTGGTTTGGGGGCACTGAGAGCAACACCCAAGGGGTTGGGGAGCAACATGTTACCCCTGAGCCACTGGTTGGGGATCACTGATGCAGCATAAAAGAACCCTCTCAGATCCTGTAAGTGGGTCCCTTTGGAACAGGTCTACCTGGTGACTTCCCCCAGAGGTATAAAGGATCCCCCTTAGTTAAAATGGTGAATGTGTAACAAAAGGATTGCGTAGTAAAGGCTTCAAAGTTAAAGGGAGCAAAGGGAATAGATCCTACATCTAGGGGCGAGTACGAGTTCGAATCCCGAAATGGCTAAAATTCAGACTAGATACGATAATTTCTGATGATCAAAAATATCACAAAAATGCTTACGAAAAATCGGATAATATCGTATTGGTGATCCGAAAGTCACGAAATTTTCATATTGAACGATCGTAAACAGCGGAAAACTCTGACTTTGATCCTTCTGTGCTTGATTTTGGAAGCCTCCCATAGGGCTCAATGGCACTCTGCAGTACACTTTCCTACTCGGCGCGACAATACGATTTTGTCGCACAAATTTTGTCGCAAAGTACGAAAAAGTCGCACAAATGTGCCAAAAAGTAGCGCAAAATACGAAAAAGTCGCAGAAAATACGCACAGTACGAACCAATACAAATTTTTTGTATTTGGACTCAATTGTACTTTGATAAATGTGTCCCTTAGGTATTCTAGGTCCATATGATAGCAAAGCTGATTAATAGTGTTGACACTTAGGGGCTGATTTACTAACCCACGAATCCGACCCGAATTGGAAAAGTTCCGACTTGAAAACGAACATTTTGCGACTTTTTCGTATGTTTTGCGATTTTTTCGGCGTCTTTACGAATTTTTCGTTACCAATACCAATACCAATACGCGAGTTTTTCGTAGCCTTTATGAAAGTTGCGTAAAATCTTGCGATTTTTCCGTAGCGTTAAAACTTACGCGAAAAGTTGCGCCTTTTTTGTAGCGTTAAAACTTAAAAGGTGCGAAGTTTCGCGTAAGTTTTAACGCTACGAAAAAAGCGCAACTTTTTGCGCAAGTTTTAACGCTACGAAAAATCGCAAGATTTTACGCAACTTTCGTAATGGCTACGAAAAACTCGCGTTTTTACGCAAAAATCGTATTGGTAACGAAAAATTCGTAAAGACGCCGAAAAAATCGCAAAAAATACGAAAAAATCGCAAAATACCGATCTTTACGAAAAAACCGCAATCGGACTCATTTCGACCCGTTCGTGGGTTAGTAAATCAGCCCCTTAGGATGTGAGTGAGTGAGTAAGTACCCTATGCACCACTGATGAGACGTAAGTGAGTAGACTTAATTAATAGAATTAATCACCTGGCAGTCTGATCATTGGAAATGCATTTGCTAAAGCCTACATGGGAAATTGTTTTGAAAAAAGCATATCCCTAATATGGCAGACATGTTTTCATCAAGAATGAAATCAATGTTATTAGGCTACAGATCCCTAACTCATTTGATCATCATCATTAAGCTTTATGGATAACTTATGGATGGAATGTATTATTTTTGGGTTTCTGACCTTCTTAATTTTTTTCTTTCAGGATTGTGGCCAAGGCGTCTGTGAACCTTATGTCAACACAAAGCCTAGGAATCGTTTTCGGACCAACGCTTCTTAGACCAGAGAGCGACATGGGAAACATGGCCGTTTGCATGGTTTACCAAAATCAGATAGTCGAAATTATGTTAACCGAATTTGATAAAATATTCTCTTGAAAAAAGCTCAACTGAGCAGGATTGGTATCTAAATGTTCACATAGATCATGGTTTTCTGCTTGTTTAGAAATAATAGAAAGTTCATGAAAAGATCTGCAGAAAGATGGCAACCTCTTTATAATTTGGTAGTTACGACCTAAACAATGTTTACTATACCACAAAGTGCATTGATTCAAGAGTTAATACTGATAACTAGACAACCCTCCCATACACCTGGTTTTTTCCATAGCATAGTGCTCTATACGCCATATAACTGTTTATTTTGGCTCTTCCAGCAGAGGGGGAGTTGACATCTCCTGATCTCCTTTCTGATGATTGGCATATGATTAGCAACACCACGGGCACAGTCAGCAGAACAGATGATGTTTTAACTAATGACTCCCACATACCAAGTCTAAACATTGTACTGTCTTCGTTAATATACAACATTGTTCCTTTTTAATTCTACACTTTGAACAATACTCTTAGATATCAAGGCTTGTTTACAACGTAACACGTCTAAATATGTCTTATCATAAGGGCGACTTCATATACAGTGTATTCTGATGAAAAATTATAGATCTAAGAATGCGTTATTGTTATATTGGGTATTTCACCTTAATACCTACTTTTATACTATACAGTCATGTCACAGGAAAATAAATAAATCTATATATACAGGTATAGGACCCCTTATCCAGAATGCTCAGGACCAAGGGTATTCCGGATAAGGGGTCTTTCCATAATTTATATCTTCACACCTTAAGTCTACTAAAAAATCAATAAAACATTAATCAAACCCAATAGGATTGTTTTGCATCCAATAAGGAATAATTATATCTTAGTTGGGATCAAGTACAGGTACTGTTTTATTATTACAGAGAAAAGGGAATCATTTAACCATTAAATAAACCCAATAGGGCTGTTCTGCCCCCAATAAGGGGTAATTATATCTTAGTTGGGATCAAGTACAGGTACTGTTTTATTATTACAGAGAAAAGGGAATCATTTAACCATGAATTAAACCCAATAGGGCTGTTCTGCCCCCAATAAGGGGTAATTATATCTTAGTTGGGATCAAGTACAGGTACTGTTTTATTATTACAGAGAAAAGGGAATCATTTAACCATTAAATAAACCCAATAGGGCTGTTCTGCCTCCAATAAGGGGTAATTATATCTTAGTTGGGATCAAGTACAGGTACTGTTTTATTATTACAGAGAAAAAAGAATCATTTAACCATTAAATAAACCCAATAGGGCTGTTCTGCCCCCAATAAGGGGTAATTATATCTTAGTTGGGATCAAGTACAGGTACTGTTTTATTATTACAGAGAAAAGGGAATCATTTAACCATTAAATAAACCCAATATGGCTGTTCTGCCCCCAATAAGGGGTAATTATATCTTAGTTGGGATCAAGTACAGGTACTGTTTTATTATTACAGAGAAAAGGGAATCATTTACCATTAAATAAACCCAATAGGGCTGTTCTGCCCCCAATAAGGGGTAATTATATCTTAGTTGGGATCAAGTACAGATACTGTTTTATTATTACAGAGAAAAGGGAATCATTTAACCATTAAATAAACCCAATAGGGCTGTTCTGCCCCCAATAAGGGGTAAATATATCTTAGTTGGGATCAAGTACAGGTATTGTTTTATTATTACAGAGAAAAGGGAAATCAATTTTAAAAATCGGAATTATTTGATTAAAATGAAGTCTATGGGAGGCTTTCCATAATTTTGGGAGGCTTTCTGGATATCAGGTTTCAGGATAACGGATCCCATACCTGTATAGTCATTTTCAAGTTAAACTGACTAGTTTCTGCTACAGAAATGTAAATAAAACACAGCATTCTATGAACATCAAAAGGGTCTTTGCATAAAAAATAATAAACAATCGACTGCTCAGTTTTTGAATTTCTGCACAATGTCCATTAGCTGTACAAAAAGGTCCATGCAAAAAAAAAAAAGAATTGTTTTTGTTTATTTTTCAAAGAATAATTGTAATAAAAAGGTTTTTCAATGAAATACGCTTCTGTTCAATGATCTTCTTGTGATTGTTAAATAGTATTATTTATTTTCATCAGTTTGAAACAAATCACAAAGGCAAAGAAACGCCAAAGAATTGAGAAATAAATATACAGAATCAGAAGCGCCACATTCCACCACCGCCACTGTCCCACGTAGCATTCCCAGTAAGAACCTGAAATGGACAAGCGGTCCCAGTAGATCCAGTGATGTTATACCAAATACTCCTTTAAACAAGAATGTCTAATTAATGCATTGAGAGTGTGAAATGAGCGCTATGCACAAATATGAACAAAGATTAGCATCCAATTAGCATCAAAACGCAATAAAATTTTAACCATTTAAATAGAAAAACAGGTATTGGTGGGATAGAACTAAAGCAAACTTTTCCTATGCATATTGTATATAATCTTGATATTATTGCTCTGAATATCTATCCAACATCAACTGATCTGTTATCCGCAAGTGTCCAATTGTCAACCATGTTTAAACCCCCCTGGGTAATAGAGAGTGAGTAGGTGCAAATCCACAAATGTCACAAAACACAACAATTCATAGGAAACTCCATTTCAACAAGTTGATCATCCCAGTTCAAGACTAAAAAGAGCTCTTTTCTTATTGGCACTAAGGACAGGGTTTCTGGCACTGACCCTAGTACCAGATTTGAAGGTGCAAAGTGTATCCAGACCATGGATTTTAGAATGAGACCTAATGGGCACTAGTGATGGGTGAAATGTTTCGCCAGGTGTAAGGTTCCTGACCGCCGACTGTAAATTTAGTAATCCAAAGGGAGACCTCCTGGCAGGGCCAAGACGTATACGGGGACAAGAACAACACAACTCCAATGGAAGTTCAAACTTGTCCAGTTTATTCTTACGTGATCATAGAATTTATACCCCTTGTGTACGTGCAGAAACAAAGGAATCATTATAAAATAAAGATGGAGTAGAACCTCATTATCTTCAAGGATGGCCTTCAAGGATGGCTAATGCGGGCCAGGAATTTAAAAGAGGACACAAGGAGTAGAAGAGGCGTTAGTGCACAGATAAGATTAAGTTGTTTTTAAACCATGTATTTCGTAAGGTGCAAGCTGTGCAAGGGTACTATTTGGGAAAAACAACTATTATGGGATGTTCAAACCTTTGCTGTTACGAAATGGAGATAAATTTCTAAAATGGAGTAGGATATGCTAAGCATCAAAGTGTATCAAAGTATCAAAATATATGAATTATATGAATATGAGAATATAGGATATTATATCAAACCTTACACCAGGCATGGATTTGTGGCCAAAAATTGTCACACGAATAGTCGTGGGAGTCAAAAGAATAGTCGCATGAACGAAAAATTGTCGCAAGAATAGTCGAGGGCATCAAAGGAATAGTCGCACCTCAAAAATTCCTGCAAGAATAGTCGCAGGCGTCAAAGGAATAGTCATGTGTCCAAAAATTGTCGCAAGAATAGTTGCGGGCGTCAAAAGAAAAGTCCAAAAATTGTTGCAAGAATAGTCACAGGCGTCAAAAGAATAGTCGTGCGTCCAAAAATTGTCGCAAGAATAGTCGCAGGCATCAAAAGAATAGTCGTGCGTCCAAAATTGTCTCAAGAATAGGCGAAAAAAAAATTTCTGTGCAACATTTTTGCCATTTTGCAAATTTTTTGCTGTTTTACAAATCTTTGAAAAGATTCACACATCACTAATGGGCACCCTTCTTGCTCACTGGTGCTCTTGGGGTCTCAGTAAATTTCACATCATCCTATATTTTAGGGATAGGTCCTTCTATCATTTATTTCTTGGTGCAATCAATTTTGACTGAATTCACACCTCTGTGCTGAAAAACAACTCAGCTGAAAAACAAAGGCAAAAGAAAACCTCATGACATCTAACTCATACATTCATGGTTATACTGTTCTTTAAGCCATAGGGGCAGATTCATCAAAGTACGAGTTTGAATCCTGAAATGGCCAAAATTTAGATAAGATACGATAATTTCTGATGATCAGAAATGTTACGAAAATGCTTATGAAAAAATGTAGTAGTCACGATAATATCGTATTGGCGATTCGAAAGTCGTTAAATTTTCTTATCTGAATGATCGTAAACGGTGGGAAAACCTTTCTGACTTTCATCCTTCTGTTTTTGAAAGCCTCCCATAGGACTCAATGGCACTCTGCAGCTCCAACCTGGCCCAAGGAAAGTCTCCCATAGGGCTCAATGGCACTCTGCAGCTCCAACCTGGCCCAAGGAAAGTCTCCCATAGGACTCAATGGCACTCTGTAGCTCCAACCCGGCCCAAGTCTCCCACAGGGCTCAATGGCACTCTGCAGCTCCAACCCGGCCCAAGGAAAGTCTAACATAGGACTCAATGGCACTCTGCAGCTCCAACCTGGCCCAAGGAAAGTCTCCCATAGGGCTCAATGGCACTCTGCAGCTCCAACCCGGCCCAAGGAAAGTCTCCCATAGGGCTCAATGGCACTCTTCAGCTCAAACCCGGCCCAAGGAAAGTCTCCCATAGGGCTCAGTGGCACTCTGCAGCTCCAACCCGGCCCAAGGAATATCTCCCATAGGGCTGAATGGCACTCTGCAGCTCCAACCCGGCCCAAGGAAAGTCTCCCATAGGGCTCAATGGCACTCTGCAGCTCCAACCTGGCCCAAGGAAAGTCTCCCATAGGGCTCAATGGCACTCTGCAGCTCCAACCCGGCCCAAGGAAAGTCTCCCATGGGGCTCAATGGCACTCTGCAGCTCCAACCCGGCCCAAGGAAAGCCTCCCATAGGGCTCAATGGCATTCTGCAGCTCCAACCCGACCCAAGGAAAGTCTCCCATAGGGCTCAATGGCACTCTGCAGCTCCAACCTGGCCCAAGGAAAGTCACCCATAGGGCTCAATGGCATTCTGCAGCTCCAACCCGACCCAAGGAAAGTCTCCCATAGGGCTCAATGGCACTCTGCAGCTCCAACCCGGCCCAAGGAAGGTCTCCCATAGGGCTCAATGGCATTCTGCAGCTCCAACCCGGCCCAAGGAAAGTCTCCCATAGGGCTCAATGGCAATCTGCAGCTCCAACCCGGCCCAAGGAAAGTCTCCCATAGGGCTCAATGGCACTCTGCAGCTCCAACCCGGCCCAAGGAAAGTCTCCCATAGGGCTCAATGGCACTCTGCAGCTCCAACCCGGCCCAAGGAAAGCCTCCCATAGGGCTCAATGGCACTCTGCAGCTCCAACCTGGCCCAAGGAAAGTCTCCCATAGGGCTCAATGGCACTCTGCAGCTCCACCCTGGCCCAAGGAAAGTCTCCCATAGGGCTCAATGGCACTCTGCAGCTCCAACCCGGCCCAAGGAAAGTCTCCCATAGGGCTCAATGGCACTCTGCAGCTCCAACCCGGCCCAAGGAAAGCCTCCCATAGGGCTCAATGGCACTCTGCAGCTCCAACCCGGCCCAAGGAAAGTCTCCCATAGGGCTCAATGGCACTCTGCAGCTCCAACCTGGCCCAAGGAAAGTCTCCCATAGGGCTCAATGGCACTCTGCAGCTCCAACCCGGCCCAAGGAAAGTCTCCCATAGGGCTCAATGGCACTCTGCATCTCCAACCCGGCCCAAGGAAAGTCTCCCATAGGGCTCAATGGCACTCTGCAGCTCCAACCTGGCCCAAGGAAAGTCTCCCATAGGGCTCAATGGCACTCTGCAGCTCCAACCTGGCCCAAGGAAAGTCTCCCATAGGACCCAATGGCACTCTGCAGCTCCAACCCGGCCCAAGGAAAGTCTCCCATAGGGCTCAATGGCACTCTGCAGCTCCAACCCGGCCCAAGTAAAGCCTCCCATAGGGCTCAATGGCACTCTGCAGCTCCAACCCGGCCCAAGGAAAGTCTCCCATAGGGCTCAATGGCACTCTGCAGCTCCAACCCGGCCCAAGGAAAGTCTTCCGTAGGGCTAAATGGCACCCTGCAGCTCCAACCCGGCCCAAGGAAAGTCTCCCATAGGGCTCAATGGCACGCTGCAGCTATGGAAGTTATGGTGCTGTTATTTGATTGGCTTGATGATATAATGCTGTGTTTAAGCACCAGAAGGGTGGGCACAATGACATCCAGGTGTACAGTACCATACAAAAACATAATCCCATGCCTTTGATGATCACATAAACAATTAATTGGGTGCTTGGAGCTGGTAGGTACTGAGGAGCGAATCTGTCCCATTTTGCTTCGCCAAAAAATTCCCCAAAAAAATGAAAAATTGGTGAACCGTAAATCATGCGTGACTTTTTTTTTTGACAACATGCACATCTTTTTTTTTACATGACTGTGCCCTTTTTCTACATCTGGACCTCTTTTGATGTGACCATGGCTTTTTCAACATAACCACAGATTTTTCACAGCAAAATGTTGTGGAATTTTCTTGAATAAATTCACTAAAGGCAAAATGTGGAATTTCGCTGCGAATCCATGCCTGGCAAAAAAAAAATCTCTTATCACTAGTGATGAGCGAATCTGTCCCGTTTTTCTTTGCCAAAAAATGCGCAAAATGGCGAAAAATTTGCAAAACGCATTTGGCTCACGATTTATTTTTTTGTCACCCGCATCTTTTTTGTCACCCCCGGTAATTTTTTGTCGCCCATGGCTATTTTTTTGTCGCTCGTGTTTTTTTTACGCGGCTGCGCCCAATTATGATGCGACCGTGCTTCTTTTTGATGCAACCTCACCCAATTTGACGTGGCCACGGCCTTTTTTTGATGCAACCACGCCTAATTTGATGCGCGACAAAAAAATTCTGTGCGGTGAATTTTCACAGAAGTTTTTCTAAACAATTCACCAATGGCGAAATGCGGAAATTCGCTGCAAATCCATGCCTGGCGAAAATAATCGTTCATCACTACTTATCGCTACTGCCAGGATCTGCATTAAAGATTCTCTTCCATCATAGGAAGCAGTTTTACATCTCTACTTAGTGACCACTCCCACCTTGCTTTAACCCTTCACTATACAGTAGAATACACTCAAAAATGTTACTCCAGAAACCTCTTGATGGAACAAAACTGTTAATTAAAGCTTCTAACCCTTTGTCAGATTCAATACTAAATATATTTTGCATAGACTTCATATGAACCCGAACGACACTGGGGTCCTATAAAGAATGAGGCTTTATAACTATAATAACTGCAGTATCAGAAAAGCAGCAAAGAACACAAATAATTGTAACTTTCTTAGGACCTTTTGATTTTCTCCAAATTTATTCTCAAACGTTACAGAACAGTTTCTCATTTCATAACAAGTTACTCATATTTTTCCTCTTTAATTGTGACATTATTAAGCCTAATTATGTGTAGCTAATTTGTCATTAGATTGCAAATATGTGGAGTTTAATTAGGGATGCCATGTAATACACATTAAGAGCTCTTTTGCATCACCCCCTTCAACAAGGGGTTAATTAAATTTCCCCACTTGTTTTTTTTTTAACACAAAGTTGTGTTTTTAACATTTCAACAGATGCCTCCCTGTTAAAATGGCAATGGTGTATATGAATATATATTTACTCTATATATATTAAAACTCACAGAGCAATACTATGGCCATCTGAAGGCACCAGGAACAACAGTATTTAAACAGGTTTCAAAACTAGAAAGTGGCTTTTATTATCTTTATATTATGGCGTTGGTATTACATAACCCCTTATAATACACATGTTACCAATACAGGGGCAAAGTGCCTAAACCAGACACAATGCATTTTCCCCATGGATTGTGCCCAGAGGCAACATTTTTTGAACATCTAGAATGGTCTGCCCCCCACTTTGTATTTAGCTTTGCCAGTGTTTGGCCAATTCTGTACACAAAGTGGGTGGTAGGTGGGTGTCATGAAGGCACTGTTGGAATGGGGTCTTTGGGACCACCAGACATGCCACTTCAGCCCCCCACGAAGGCACTTACCCCTCTACTTGTAAAACCTGCTCAACAGTCTCAACCCCCCCATGTCATATACCTTTTACATTCTCCTTTTACATTCTCCTCTCTTTTGCGGCCCAAAACAAGGAGGTCGGCCTGTGTCTGTGGGGCTCCCAAGGGCCAGAGTCCGCTGAGTTTTTTCCCCAGTGTCCCACCAGCCCAACTGTGCATAAGGATGTCCCCTAGAATGCCCCCTAGCTTGAATGTCCTTCAAATGCAAAATCTAGGAACCACAAGGGTCGGAAGAACCCTCAGAAACCCTGTACTCAAACCTGCACTTTGCACCTTTTGCAGGATATTTTAGGCACATTGGTTGCAAGCCCTTCTCTATGGGTCCTAAGGGGAGAAACTTTTTGTGGCAATTGTTAAGGAGCCCCCAGTGAGGGTTCTTCAATGCCGTGCATCGCTCCAGTCAATACATGGTAATCATGATATAAATGCACACATTAGACACAAGTCCATGGGGCCCACTTATCAAAGTACGATTGCCTCCGAATACAAAAAAATCGTAAGTTTTTGTACCTTGCGTATTTTTGGTGATTTTTTTCACTAATTTGCGCAACTTTTTCGTACTGTGCGTCAAAAATTACACAACAAAATCGTATTATCGTGCAGAGTACGAAAGTTTTGAATTCATTCAAGCTTCGGTATGGTGACTTTCCTTGGTCCAGGTTGGAGCTGCAGAGTGCCATTGAGCCCTATGGGAGACTTTCCTTGGGCCGGGTTGGAGCTGCAGAGTGCCATTGAGCCCTATGGGAGACTTTCCTTGGGCCGGGTTGGAGCTGCAGAGTGCCATTGAGCCCTATGGGAGACTTTCCTTGGGCCGGGTTGGAGCTGCAGAGTGCCATTGAGCCCTATGGGAGACTTTCCTTGGGCCGGATTGGAGCTGCAGAGTGCCATTGAGCCCTATGGGAGACTTTCCTTGGGCCGGGTTGGAGCTGCAGAGTGCCATTGAGCCCTATGGGAGACTTTCCTTGGGCCGGGTTGGAGCTGCAGAGTGCCATTGAGCCCTATGGGAGACTTTCCTTGGGCCGGGTTGGAGCTGCAGAGTGCCATTGAGCCCTATGGGAGGCTTTCCTTGGGCCGGGTTTGAGCTGCAGAGTGCCATTGAGCCCTATGGGAGGCTTTCCTTGGGCCGGGTTGGAGCTGCAGAGTGCCATTGAGCCCTATGGGAGGCTTTCCTTGGGCCGGGTTGGAGCTGCAGAGTGCCATTGAGCCCTATGGGAGACTTTCCTTGGGCCGGGTTGGAGCTGCAGAGTGCCATTGAGCCCTATGGGAGACTTTCCTTGGGCCGGGTTGGAGCTGCAGAGTGCCATTGAGCCCTATGGGAGGCTTTCCTTGGGCCGGGTTGGAGCTGCAGAGTGCCATTGAGCCCTATGGGAGGCTTTCCTTGGGCCGGGTTGGAGCTGCAGAGTGCCATTGAGCCCTATGGGAGGCTTTCCTTGGGCCGGGTTGGAGCTGCAGAGTGCCATTGAGCCCTATGGGAGACTTTCCTTGGGCCGGGTTGGAGCTGCAGAGTGCCATTGAGTCCTATGGGAGACTTTCCTTGGGCAAGGTTGGAGCTGCAGAGTGCCATTGAGCCCTATGGGAGGCTTTCCTTGGGCCGGGTTGGAGCTGCAGAGTGCCATTGAGCCCTATGGGAGACTTTCCTTGGGCCGGGTTGGAGCTGCAGAGTGCCATTGAGCCCTATGGGAGACTTTCCTTGGGCCGGGTTGGAGCTGCAGAGTGCCATTGAGCCCTATGGGAGACTTTCCTTGGGCCAGGTTGGAGCTGCAGAGTGCCATTGAGCCCTATGGGAGGCTTTCCTTGGGCCGGGTTGGAGCTGCAGAGTGCCATTGAGCCCTATGGGAGACTTTCCTTGGGCCGGGTTGGAGCTGCAGAGTGCCATTGAGCCCTATGGGAGACTTTCCTTGGGCCGGGTTGGAGCTGCAGAGTGCCATTGAGCCCTATGGGAGGCTTCCAAAATCATGCACAGAAGGATCAAAGTTGGAAAGGTTTTCCCGCCGTTTACGAACGTTCGGATATGAAAATTTTGTGACTTTTGGATCGCCAATACTGTATTATTGTGACTAATACAATTTTTTTGTAAGCATTTTCGTGATATCTGCGATCATCAGAAATGATCGTATCTAATCCGAAATTTACCCATTTTGGGATTAGAGATGTAGCGAACTGTTCGCCGGAGAACTAATTCGCACGAAAATCGGGTGTTCGCAAGTTCGCGAACTTTTAGCTATGTTCGCAATTTTGGGTTCGCCTTAGCTGGAGCCAAATTTTGACCTTTCACCCCAGAGCCAGCAGATACATGGCAGCCAATCAGGCAGCTCTCCCTTCTGGACCACCCCCGGACCACTCCCTTCCATATATAAACTGAAGCCCAGCAGCCATTTTACATTCTGCCTGTGTGTGCTTGATGAGTTAGCATAGGGAGAGAGCTGTGCAGGGGTTTGAGGGACAGTTTAGGTAGCTTTGCTGACTAGTAATCTACTTTCTACTGCTCTGTATGTAGCTGCTGTGGGCAGCTGTCCTGCTGATCTCATCTGCTGTAACCCAATAGTCCTTGTAAGGACTGCTTTTATTTTCTGATTACTGTTACTCTTCTTTTCATTGTGTACTGCAGCTCCGTCTGTGTGTGTTGGAGACAGGTGTGCTGCTCATAGTAGTGCACTAAGCACTAACCACACACTCACATCTTTTTTTTTTATTTGTGTTTTTTTACTTTCCTACTGTAATTTATAGAGCCGAGTGCTATTAGTCTAGCTGTGTTGGGGACTGGTGTGCTGCTCCTAGTAGTTCACCCCCAGCACCAACCAGAGATCACTTTTTTTTTTATTATTAATTTTTTTTTTTTTTTTTAACTTACTGTTCTTTAATGTGTCCAGTGCTGTTTGCTGTTATTCATACCTGAGCGATGTTTTTCCACCAGCAATAATATATTCCGTACCCACTACTGCGGCGTTTTGTCTTTGCTTGTGAACCGGCTGTAACCTTTACACGACTTGATTGGCATGTAGATGCCGGACGTTTTAAAGCAGTTTATTACACAAGTTTAGAAATGTAGTGTGATTTGTGCCCTTTACAGCACAAAACGCAACGCTGTGTCAACAACGTATTTTTCAGAGAAATTTTTGCCCTTGATCCCCCTCCTGCATGCCCCTGTCCAGGTCGTGGCACCCTTTAAACAACTTTAAAATCAGTTTTCTGGCCAGAAATGACTTTTCTAGGTTTTAAAGTTCGCCTTCCCATTGAAGTCTATGGGGTTCGCAAAGTTCGCAAAAGTTCGCACATTTTGGCGGAAGTTCGCGAACGGGTTCGCAAACTTTTTTTGTGAGGTTCGCTACATCTCTATTCGGGATTCAAACTCGTACTGATGAATCTGCCCCATTGACTTGACTACACCAGTTGGATAGATTTGAAACAATAGAGGGGATGGGCTAAAATGGCAGATTTTTCTTATACAAAACAATTAGAGAGTATTTTTGAGGAGCCAGTATGTATATCCAATAGGTACAAGCACCATCCATATGGGGGAGATCTTATCATCACGGAATCAACATTTCTTTGTCTTTTTCCATAGAAGGACATATATAAAGATGTAACAGTCAGGGGCCAAGTTCAAGAGAAATAAAAACATGACTGAAATGCCTGTGTAACCTGCTGAGTATGTTTTTTAATGATTTTTTTTTTTACAATATTGTCTCTGACTCTTGAAAAGGCCGAACGACTCCTTTGGAATATATTCCTTGTGTTGCCTTGCCCCGTACACATATAAATATGGAGCAGGTCTAGCAGAGGAAAGTCAGGTGAGACCAGGCTTTGAAATAAAATGATGTATTTGAAATGCAAACGAACAGCAGCTTAACATTTTCGAGCTATCGGTTCTAAGGTCACAGTCAGCGCAACTGGCAACTTCAAAATGACTTCAAAAAGGCAGACGCTAACTAGATTTCACACTGGATTTCATTATACTTGGCATAACAGAAAGAATGCAGGTATTAAATTGACTGTTTCCGGCACGCAATAAGGTTAATTAGCAGCCGAGGACCCAAATTGGTACGGACATAACACTTTTGGACAGTTATCAAAAAATCCCCAATTCTTTTCAGAAGCCAAAACAACAATAAGAAGAAAAAAAAAAAGTCTGAAGTCTGAAAAAAAAAAAAAATCTTGACAATGACTGCCTGTTTGGACAACTTATAGCTTAGGAGCTTATAGCGTCTATAGTGTTATACTGTCATTATTTTTATGGGGTACTTTTTATTTCTAAATGGCCCTGTTACACAGCAAATAATTCCCTCTGCCATTTAACATTTTATTCTTGAACCAACAAATGTATTTGTAGCTGTAATATTGGTGTGTAGGCGCCATCTCAGTGCATTGTGCCTGAGTCTGAGCTTTCAGCCAGCGCTACACATTAGAACTGCTTTCAGCTAACCTATTGTTTCTCCTACTCCCATGTAACTGGAGGAGTCCCAAGCCGGACTTGGATTTCTTACTATTGAGTGCTATTCTGATACCTACTGGGAGCTGCTATCTTGCTCCCTTCCCATTGTTCTGCTGATCGGCTGCTGGTAGGGGGGATATCACTCCAACTTGCAGTGCAGCAGTAAAGTGTGCCTGAGTCTGAGCTTTCAGAAGGAGCCAGTGCTACACATTAGAACTCCTTTCAGGTAACCTATTGTTTCTCCTACTCCCATGTAACTGGAGGAGTCCCAAGCCAGACTTGGATTTCTTACTATTGAGTGCTATTCTGATACCTATGGGAGCTGCTATCTTGCTCCCTTCCCATTGTTCTGCTGATCGGCTGCTGGAAGGGGGGTGGATATCACTCCAACTTTCAGCACAGCAGTAAAGTGTGCCTGAGTCTGAGCTTTCAGAAGGAGCCGGCGCTATACATTAGAACTGCTTTCAGCTAACCTATTGTTTCTCCTACTCCCATGTAACTGGAGGAGTCCCAAGCCGGACTTGGATTTCTTACTATTGAGTGCTATTCTGATACCTACTGGGAGCTGCTATCTTGCTCCCTTCCCATTGTTCTGCTGATCGGCTGCTGGGAGGGGGGGGGGGATATCACTCCAACTTGCAGCGCAGCAGTAAAGTGTAACTGATATTTATCAGAGCACAGGTCACATGGCTGGGAAATGAAGAATAAGCCCCATGTTAAAAACAGATTACAATGCAGGATTCTGCTGGAGAAGCTCTATTAACTGATGGGTTTTGATGGGTTTTCCCATGACAGTATTCCGTTATAGTTTGCTTTACAACATGTGAGTAATAGTAAACTGATACAGTGTTTCAATGGATAAATTTGAATAAGCTTCTTACCGGTAGGGTTAATCAAGGTCTGCACCAATCTTGCCGATAACTGTCAAGTAGGGATAAAATAACGTAGAAACAGGCAATTCCTCCTTTGTTTTCTGACAAATTAAAGACAATTTTTCTTCGCAATCGCCCTAAACTTCCAATTCACGTTCCTAGTTATTCTGAAATCTGTCTGTAATAAAGGGGGTGAACCTTTATTAATATTAATAATTTGTATTAATTGACATTAATGACAAATATTAATAAATATGCAGGATCAATGATTAAGCCTTCTGATAGAGCAATAACTTACACACACACAAGTAATAATAGAATCAAATAGATTTACTTATCTTAGTATGATTAGTTACAAGTATAGCCAGTTCTGCACAATTCAGCACAATCGGGGAGCCCCACAACCTTTGGCGCAAGACCTTCAGGTTCCCGATAACCAAGCGATGATCCAATTGTCCCGGCACTCGTTCAGGAGTCCTAGGCGAAGCTACTGACCCATGGTGGAGGCTCCTTTTTATACTAGAGTTCTTAGCAAAACCCCCAACACCAAGTGCTGACTTGTGTACAAACTTTTGTCATGAACAAAATCTATTAACTAAGGCCTTATTTGTTGCTCAAATAAGTTGTACCTAAAGTGTATTGTCTATATGCTGTCTGTTTGTTTATTCCAAGGATATTTGCTGGGTAACAATACCTGTGTTTACTGTTTACCCAGCAATATACAAAAAAACAAAGACATTGTACCTTGAACACTGGACAATAGCTGTCCCAAAATCTGCTGCTTTAACTTGACTCAAACCTAAGATTTGATTCATATGTCAAAGCAGATGTATATTGTAAATCATTATAAAATCAAAATAAAATCCACCGTGCTACATTCCACCCCTTGATTTACAAAATATACTGATTTGATAATAATAACCAACAGTATACAAATTGGTAAGTCCTCTAATACAGATAACATACAATGCTGCATTCAATGCAATATATGCATTTACTGGTTGTCCCCATTACCCTAAACAAATAAACAATTAATTACTGTAATTCTGACTGAAGGACACTACATTTAACAAAAGATTAAACAAATCTCACCTACATCCCAAGTCATAAAACACCTCTAAAATGATTTCTGTCCAGTGAGAAAATCTGTGTCTACTTGTAGATACATATCTTGGGCAAACATGTGGCAAACATGTATAGGCACCCCTCTTGCTCTGCATTTTCATTATAGACCATCAGCTGCTCAAAACAATTAGGCCAAGGGCAGGTTACCTTGCAGGCTTTACAGCTCACATAGTTAAACAGTGCTTCTTTGATAAGCAAAATGTTTACTATATTATGTATCTGCCATGCACTTTGTTTGTACCTAACCCCCTTTTATATACCAAATGGCAACTGAATTCCTTTCAGCAGAATTGTAGCCTCAGTACACATTCTGCCAATGCTTTTCCAAAATATGTCTATCACCAGTAGCCACAAATTCCACCCATAAGGCCACAAATCACCCAGGGCATTCAAATCACTTGGGATGATACTATCAAGTCTAACAGTGACTTCTTGTAAACTAACGTGTCCCTCAGCAGAGTTGTATATTAACTTGTAGTCTTTAAAAGGCTTTCAATTCAATCATATAGCATTGTCCAAACTCTCTTACAGCCAACATTCAGCTAACTCCATTGATATCATAGTACTAACTCATAAAATTACATTACCCTATTCACACTTACAACAATTATACCATAATGCTTGTCTACAGACATTGTTAGTTTCACATAACAATTACTCCCTCAGAATAATAAATTTCACTCTTTCTGTTTTATCAAAGAGTTTTGTTGACACTAATTTCAAAATAGACCCTGGCATTTCAAATACACAGAGACCCAAACAGACCCCACCAGCCCAATAAATAGTGACTGTCTATGGCATCTTACAGCAGCCCCTCTGGCATTTGCCTAAATCTATAGATTGTCAGCCAGGGCCTGCTCTATACTGCAGGTTCACTGCACAATATTATATACCATAGGAGATATACAGTTCAGCTGTGCTGCCTGTGCTCTAAAACCCACTTACTAGCACTTTACAGTTCATGTAACAAGCCATATCATTCCTATTACCATTAGTACAATAGTGTATGCAATGCTAATTTCAGCCGGTAGAAACAATTGAACAAAACATAAATATTAATTTATAAAGTCCAAAACCAATGTCCATTTAAGTTTCCAGGTCACCATTCAAATGAATTCCAGGTTCTTCAATACTTTGTACTGATGTCCATTCAAGATTAACAATGTCCAAATCCTTGTTTGCTGTCCATTGTTTTGCTATTAACCCATTTGTTAATGCACTTGTTATATCCATGATAAACATCTATAAAACAAAAGATCAAGGCAACATCAATTCTTAGCATTTAAGATCTGTTTTGTCAATTTTAACAACTTTCTTAATTTTGTATTACTTTGTCAAGAATTCTTCAGTCACTGTCACATTTAAGTCATTGTCACAATTAAGACAAGACAAACCATAACAACATGCATGTGGGCCCACACATTCTCAGAAACATACAACAAAAAGTGTTTAAAACTTTCAAGTTTCATTGTTAAACTTTTTTTTAACAAAAACAGACATGTCTTAAGGCCTTTACGCACAAATTTGTGCACTTAAAAAACAAAACAAAAAGTGTCAAAAATAATGGATCCATCAACTCTTGATGCCTGTTATCAAAAACCATATTAACTCAAAATAATCAGATTCTTAAATCCTGAAACAGAAAAACATATGACATTAACATACAGTACAATTTAACACAATGTAACATTTATTTTGTTTCTCTATCTTGAGAAATAAATCACTCCCTTAGTCTCTTTTACTTACAAGAGTTCTTACTTTAACTAATACACCATTTTCTGCTTGTTCTGTCCCTTTTCTATGGTGCTTTTTACTCATAGTTCTTACCACATATTTTGTAAATTCTATCTCCAACTCCTCATTGTGTGCTAATGAGGAGCGCAAACATTCTCTCATTGTGGCTAGTTGATCTTTAACTGCCTGCAGCTCAAGCTCAACTGCCTCCCTTTGGACTGTCTCCTCCCTGAGCGCCTGAAAACACAACCAACCCAATTGTGCTGAGGACTTCAGCTCCTTGGAACACATAGACAAATCCAAATTCAGCAACAGGTGATGGGGGTGAGTCACCTGAGAGAGTTGCTGATCTCCTATCACATCCCGAGCAACATGGGTCCAGGGTCCGGAACTAGCCCATGTGGGAAGGTTGCTCGTTTGATCATCTACCCCTCTAATTTTGTTTTTCAACCAACAAAACATTATTGCTAACTTTCAACAGTATGTTTGCCCTGCACAAGCCACTACAATACTGCCACTACACTACCATACAAAGCTACACTATAAATTCTACAATTTCTATACAAATTATTACTGCACTTCCCAGCATCAAAAAGGTTAATCCTGCCGACTACGCCAAATGTAATAAAGGGGGTGAACCTTTATTAATATTAATAATTTGTATTAATTGACATTAATGACAAATATTAATAAATATGCAGGATCAATGATTAAGCCTTCTGATAGAGCAATAACTTACACACACACAAGTAATAATAGAATCAAATAGATTTACTTATCTTAGTATGATTAGTTACAAGTATAGCCAGTTCTGCACAATTCAGCACAATCGGGGAGCCCCACAACCTTTGGCGCAAGACCTTCAGGTTCCCGATAACCAAGCGATGATCCAATTGTCCCGGCACTCGTTCAGGAGTCCTAGGCGAAGCTACTGACCCATGGTGGAGGCTCCTTTTTATACTAGAGTTCTTAGCAAAACCCCCAACACCAAGTGCTGACTTGTGTACAAACTTTTGTCATGAACAAAATCTATTAACTAAGGCCTTATTTGTTGCTCAAATAAGTTGTACCTAAAGTGTATTGTCTATATGCTGTCTGTTTGTTTATTCCAAGGATATTTGCTGGGTAACAATACCTGTGTTTACTGTTTACCCAGCAATATACAAAAAAACAAAGACATTGTACCTTGAACACTGGACAATAGCTGTCCCAAAATCTGCTGCTTTAACTTGACTCAAACCTAAGATTTGATTCATATGTCAAAGCAGATGTATATTGTAAATCATTATAAAATCAAAATAAAATCCACCGTGCTACACTGTCATATTCCCTCTGTGCATCCTACCTGCCCCCCCGGTTAAGGAGATTAGTGGCTTGTTGTATCTTTTCATCCAATAGAGTCTTCATTTAGAAAGAGCTTATTTAAAAATGAATTTCTATAACCCCCACCCAATCTCCTTATCGTTGCCGATTCATTTTTTTGTCATCCGGTCTGTATGTTTGATATGAAAATTCAAAACTTTTATACATTAATACAAAAAAAATGTAAGATATATTGAAAAGGTGACAAGACGGGGGTAAGTAATTAGCGAGTTCACGGAGTTCAGAAGAAAAGTTAAAATGAACTAACACATTACTTTTTATGTGGAGATTTCACAAGACAAATCTTGCCTACGTTTTAATTGCATGTGACCCTGGCGGTCCCACGCTGAAATGAAGTGGCGTAAAATTAAAGATGACAGACTCTCCAAACAAGTCTTGTGATCTTGATTAAACTACAAAGACCCACACTTTCTCTCTGCCGCAATTCAGATACGATGGGCTGTTTTATTTGGGGAATTGCCTCATTAATGTTTCTTTGACTAGACATGTTTATCATAAAATATACTGAATATGGTGCTATCATGCGCGGCTAAATAAAGAATAAAGGCAAACTCTAAACAGAAAGATCTCAAATAGCCCCAGGGCCGAGGAATTTTTTTTTTTTTTTTTTCCCCGTGTATTATTTTCAGCGCCTGGGGTCCAGACAGTGAACACAACTGTTTATAATGTAAATAAACAGCGAGCTATTGATAATACCATAAAATGTGAGACTTCACTATATATATAGGAAGAGGCAGGAAAAGTCACTTCAGTTACAGCCTTTCAAGAATTAGAAGCCCTAGGGGCCCATTTATCAAAAGACAATTGCCTCCGAATACAAAAAGATCTCATTTTATTATTAACATTTATTTATAAAGCGCCAACTAGTGATGAGCGAATCTGCCCCATTTCGCTTTGCCATACAATTCGTGAAACGGCAAGAAAATTTGCGAAACGAGCGAAAAATTTGCGAAACGCATTTGGCGACAAAAAAAAATTGTGCGAAAAATGCGTTTCGCAAATTTTTTGCCCATTTCGCTTTGCCATAAAATTCGTGAAACGGCAAGAAAATTTGCGAAACGCATTTTGCGCACAATTTTTTTTTGTCGCCAAATGCGTTTCGCAAATTTTTTGCCCGTTTACAAAAAGATCTTATTTTATTATTAACATTTATTTATAAAGCGCCAATTAGTGATGAGCGAATCTGCCCCGTTTCGCTTTGCCATAAAATTCGTGAAACGGCAAGAAAATTTGCGTAACGGGCGAAAAATTTGCGAAACGCATTTTTTGCACAATTTTTTTTTTGTCGCCAGCATCATTTTTTTTGTCACCCGCAGCTATTTTTTTAGGGTTAGTGGTTCCATTATTTATCTTATTGTTATCTTATATGATTCCATCACATGGGGGTTAGTGAGTAAGTACTGTTGCGACAAAAAAAGTTGTGGTCATGTCAAAATGGGTGCAGTCGCATCAAAATAGGTGCGGTTGAGGCAAAAAAAAAGACTTGCGCGGCACGCGTTTCGTAGATTCGTTTTCTTGGTGTTTCGAGAATTTTCCATGTAGCGAAAAGGGACAGATTTGCTCATCACTACTGGAAACGTAAAAGTTACATAAACTTAACATGGGAGGAGGCACAGTACTTACTCACTAACCCCCATGTGATGGAATCATATAAGATAACAATAAGATAAATAATGGAACCACTCACCCTAAAAAAATTGCTGCGGGTGACAAAAAAATTGTGCGGAAAAATGCGTTTCGCAAATTTTTTGCCCGTTTCGCTTTGCCATAAAATTCGTGAAACGGCAAGAAAATTTGCGAAACGCATTTTTCGCACAATTTTTTTTTTGTCGCCCGCATCATTTTTTTTGTTACCCGCAGCTATTTTTTTAGGGTTAGTGGTTCCATTATTTATCTTATTGTTATCTTATATGATTCCATTATTTATTTCCATAAATAATGGAACCACTAACCCTATGCTAGTAAATGGGCATCCAATATTCCTCTTTATTCAGTTTTATATATCAAAAATTTATTTTTTTTATCATATAAAAATATGCTATTTTGTTGCGAATATTTTCTGGCTAAAATCCCCATGTATTGGGGCAGCACAGAGTTTGATTCTGGCCTGGGCACTATCTGCTATGCGGGGGTATGTTCCCCCTATGTCTGTGTGGGTTTCCTCTGGGTCCTCCGGTTTTCTCCCACACTCCAAAAACATACAGGAAAGCTAACTGGTTCCTGATAAAATTAACCCATGTGTGTGTGTGAATCTGATAGGGACCTTAGATTATAAATTTCCTGAATGAGAAACGAAGTGCTGTGTAGTGATGAGCGAATTTTTTCACCAGTCATGGATTCGCAGCGAATTTCGGCATTGGCGAATTGTTTTGCAAAACTTCGGAAAAGTTTGTTGCGCATAAAAAAGTTTCGTCTTGGTGGGCAACATGCCCCTGGTTGGGAATCACTGCTCTATACCCTGGTTCTCTACCTATGTAAAGCCCATGTGATTTACGGCTTGTTCTTGGTCGTCTCCTCCGCTCCTCTCAGAGCCTCCATCTTTTTACACCATCCACACGCACTGCGCTCTCTCGTCTTAACCCTTTCTATCTCGCTGCTCCTTCCCTCTGGAACTCTATCCCTGAATCCCTCCGTAGGGAACACTCACCCACTCTCTTTAAGAAAAAGCTCAGCTGTTACCTGTTACCTGGAGCACTAAAACATTATTTTGCCTAGTCCTGCGCTTAAGGGCAAATGCCCATACCTGGTGCACTCTTACCTTCCAATTTGTGCCTGTATGTTACCCAACCACTTAGACTGTAAGCTCTACGGGGCAGGGACCATACCTGGTGCACTCTTACCTTCCAATTTGTGCCTGTATGTTACCCAACCACTTAGATCGTAAGCTCTACGGGGCAGGGACCATACCTGGTGCACTCTTACCTTCCAATTTGTGCCTGTATGTTACCCAACCACTTAGATTGTAAGCTCTACGGGGCAGGGACCTCCTTCCTTCTGTGTCTCATACCCCATGGCACTTATTCCCTGTGTATTTATACTTATTTATTGTATTTATTTATTAAACACTTGTCCTCCCTGTGTGTAATTGTGTATATTGTAATATTGTACAGCGCTGCGTACCCTTGTGGCGCTTTATAAATAAAGTTATACATACATACATACATCTGAGGTCCATGTTTTGAAAGAACACACATTTGTAATAGATGATGTTGCAGCCCATTCGGGACACAAAGAGAACCCTGATAAGGCTACTGATGGAGAAGAAAGAAAATCATCAGGGGTATGGATAAAAAGGCAGAAACTAAAGCTGGATATTGTACATTAATAAAGATGATAAAGATAAGCCGGAAACAATGAAAGAAATACTTAAGGATTACAAGCAGTCTATTAATATCAGCAATTAAAATGTTATGAGATATGTAGCAAGCATAATAACTTGATATTGCAATCCAAACTAGGCAATGGTAACCTTTCCAGAAGTGTCTGCCTGCTGCCATTCTGTTTGATGGGAACTGAAGCAATCTTCCGATGCCACACTTTGAGATAACTTCAACCTTCTTCAAGTTGATTTTGTTTAGACCATTAAATATAGTGATCTGCTATCATCGACAAGACGCCACATCAAAGAGAATCATGCCAAATGTTTCCCTGAAGGAGTTTGGATTCATAACTTGCCAGTTATTATGATTGAGCAA